>NW_017306352.1:438144-455350 GCF_000935625.1 Nanorana parkeri | reverse complement strand
TCCAGGGCCCCCCCCCCACCCCCCGGCAAAGCACCCTCCCCATGTTGAGGGCATGTGGCCTGGTATGGCGCAGGAGGCATGCCCGTCCCCCCTTTCCTGCTCTGCCAGGCTGCTACTCGGATCAAGGGTCTGGTAAGGGATTTTAGGGGGGACCCCACCCATTTTTTTGGGCATTGGGGTCCCTCCCAAAATTCCTACAAGACCTAAAGGGTCTGATATGAATTGCCAGATGGAATCACATGCTGCTTTTTTTATTGCTTCTGTGGACTGTCAAAAGTTAAAAAGAAATAAGTAAACATTTACAGGGTTATTCACAAAAGGATGAAGAGTTTGGAGAAGTCAGGAGAAGTGAACAATCTAGGACAACATAGCTGATCTGGAAAGTGAGCAGAATTGGAGAATTTTTCCAAATCAGCTTTTTTGGTCTAGATTTTTCACTTCTTCTGCCTTCTCCAAACCCTCTGGTGAATAGACCTGTTAATGTCACTTTTCTGCAACATAAATATTGTTTTTAACTCAAATTTAACTACCGGTAATTGTTTTTAACTGGATTTGTCCGAATCCAAATGCCGAAAAGACTTGACTTTCAGACCCGAATCCCGAAAAACTAAATAAGGCAACACCGGAAATGAAACAAAACATTTTTTTTGCTGGCACACATGTCTAGAGTTTAATACTACATTAAAGTCCAGCAATTTTTTTTGAACTGTATTATTTTAGTTTTGAATATAGTGTAAGGGTGCAATTAAAGGGTTTTTATTAATGCCTGTGACCCCATTAGGCAGATTACCCTTCACTTCTTTTGCAGGTGACATCCATCACTGAGACATAAGATAATTAAAAAAAAAATCTTTCTGATAGAAATAAATACAGGAAAAAATACTGATAGATGATCCTGACCCGTCCCCATACTTATATAAAATGTGTTTTTATTTCTGTTTCTCCATGGTGAGATTTTCCCCTTTACTTCCTGTTCCAGTGACAATTTCAATAAAGCCAGGATTTTCTTTTACTGAGCCTTTCACTTTTCTTTAATATGACTTGTTACTATTTAAATAAGGGAAATAGAATCCATGCTTGAGCAGTGACCTGATTTTTAAACATAACCAGCAGAATTTAACAAATTTACGCCACACACATTGTCAACAATTATTGCCAAGATTAAATAATTAGAAGCAATTTACTGACAATGAAATGCATTAAAGACAAGACTGTAGCTAGGAGCTAGTTTAAAAATGGCTGTTCATGATGTTTGAAGATACGGTGTGGGAAAGGAAATGATTTAGAGACAGGGGGGGGAAAGAAGAAAGGAGAGGATTGTTTTACTTCTCAGCATCCCCAGCAGGAACTCCAGCCAGATGAATCTAAGCAGCTCGCCCACATTTAGGTCAACAGGGCAATTCATGAGCAGCCATTCTCTACCTGATGTGAAGTGAATGTGAAAGTCAACAGTGCACAGCAAAAAGGAGCCCAGGAACAATCTGAGAGTTCTGTGACTCACTGCTGCACATTCAAACTGGTGGGTTCTTAAAACGGAACAGACCTAATCTCCTTGACATGACTCAAAAACAATCAGAGAAAAGGGCCAACCATACATACTGTGGGAAGAATCCGCAACAGAGGAAGTCTCAGCTTTAATACAAGCCAGGGCAAACTGAGTGGGAAAACCAGTCAAGAACTTCACTCAGCACCGAAATGTGTGGATACCAAAGTCTACATCTCTAAAGTGTATGTAGAAACAAAAAAGTAATAATATATTGCAATTAAACAGTCCTAAGTTGTGATGGCTGCATTTGTTTTCTTTTTTTTACAACTTTTTGATTCTGGTGACCCTGCCAGTAACACTTCCTTAGATAACAATGGTCATTCACTGTGCTGTATCTATGGAGGAACAGCATGGTCACACAGGTTGCTCTACTGAAAGAAATAGAGAAAAACACACAAAAGATGAAATAACAATGTTGCACTCACTTGGGGTCAGTACGGCGCAAGGTTATGGCGCTCGTGTGTTTTTCTCTATTTTAGCCTACCTGCAGGATGCGCCCACCTGCATAATCAGACCTGCACACCTCCAGCATTCCTGTGTTGCTTGCTCCACATACAATATTCAAAGTGTGCTTGGTACACAAATACACCTTCCTTGCTCTACTGATATAGACTACAAACACCCCCCTTTTCAACCCCATTACATAGGGAGGAGGAATTGTGTAGCTTACAGAAGATAGCATGGGAAACTGATAACACCGTTTGGCCCCTTTCACACTATCTGATCAGGAGAGGATCCGTGCACAGATCCCCTCCTGATCGGAGCGGTACGGATCGGATGTCTCCAGACTGAAAGGACTGGACCCATATGTCCGTTTACATCAGATTACCCCCAATCTGGCACAATCAGGTCTGGTGAAACCCAACGCTGTTCTGTTTTTTTTTTTTCCTGGATGGAGCTGGAGGCAACCGGATGTAAATGGAATAACTGGTATTTTTCTGTACTTGTAGAGAATGTACTAGCCTAAAAAGGAAGACTAATCCAGCCACCAAATCCAAGGACTAGTAAGCTGCAGTATAATACAGTTTTGTTCTTGGGTTTAGATACAGTTTAAGTCCAGTAGCAATCAATATCAACCACATATGCTACTGTAGTGTTCACCACCTCACATTGGGAGTATTAAGTTGTCCCGTATATAAACAATATCAGTGTAAGTAGCAGAAGTTATAATATAATTATTCATTTGTTTTTCATTTCAAGAGTCTTTGACCAAGGTAAATTATTTCATTCGTCTTTAGTATTACAGCTACTACTGGCATTTGCTACAATTACTGCTGTATTTTTTCATGTTTTCCACAGGTTTAAGTGATATCCTTTGTAAACACTTGTGGTCCTCCAACCAATTGAAAGATCACCAAGACAACAAAACTATGCACATTTCTACATACCAATAGGTTTTCAGAACAGTCTGTTCTTCTCTGGTTGATACTAGAGATAGGTGAAGTTCTGAATCATCTAAATCCCATTAATCAAAGATTCCGTTGAAACATCTCTATGTTTCATTGTTGATGGTTGTGAACATGACTAGCTATACTAAAGCCTCCAAATTCACTAAGGGGCATATCTCTAAAGCAGTTAATGGGTTCACAAAACATTTACTGGTGGCGAATTAATCACTGTAATTTATAACATATGCACCAGGAACATTCATCGCTAGCGTCTGTGAAGGTTCTCATTCATCCAGGTCATGATATATATTTCTTGAAGGTTATTCGCTGGTCATCCAACTAGCTTTCTCGTAAAATGTCTTTGAGAAAAATACAGCAAGTCCAGTTGCCTCAATTTAATTTTTACAGATATTCACCTGTAGTGAATGTTTGGTAAATGTCCGATTAACTGCTTTATAAACATACTCAAAGGAGACATTATATTCTGGTACCTTTCTATCTGAAATGTTCCTAGCAAACTGGAACGGAAACTGCTCTCATAACAAAGGGTTCAGTTCACCAGACAGTTGTGTGTATACAAATGCCATAGCCATTTTGGTAAATAAGAAGCTAAGTAAAAAAATAAATAAAATAGCAATGCCCATCTAGGGCAAGCAAACCAATTGAAAATCCGTAATTAGATTTGTCAGTCAGTAGTTTTCGTGATTATGGGATTAGGAGATGGTAATATGGGAGCGCTGGGCAACATGATGGTAAATAAAGCATTTTGCCAGACTGAAAATAAAGGTTGTTGCTACATTGGAAAATAAGGGACACTGTTACATTGGGTGGAAGCATTGCTGAAAATATAGAGGTGGATAAACACAGGTAATGGGTTAACTTTGATGTGGAAGGAGCTGAGCAGAAGTATTTGTCCTTGATTAGTTTAAGTAACCAACAAATGGGTTGGGGCACCTTTAATAGCAATCACACTAAGCAAGCAATACAAATTTTTTTTTTTTTTATGAAAATAAACATTTTAGGGCCATACAATCTGGTTTATTAATAGGAAGTCCTCAGAGTATCTTTCCCATCCTGTATATGCTGAGGAACTAAAGTTGGAGATACGCAGGCAGATTTGACCATCCAATACCTCTTAGCAATTGCCAAGTCTGACAGATACAAGTGATAGATGAACGTACGAAACACCAATATTGGATCAGGGAACAATAGGAAAAACTGAACAAGATCAAGATATATGGTCTGATGGGGCATCTGACCTCAAAGATCCTCTCATGTAACCAACTTTCTTCAAGTAATCTACATGTGTAATAACAACTTTAAGTTAACCTGTGCTTTGGCTCACTTTAGCTTGCTATTGCCTTCCTTTCATGCCTTGACAGCTCCCTTTATCCATTGGGAGCAAAATAATTTCCAGTGTATGCCATAAGTCACTAGCATCATAGCTTACTCAGGGCTATGGACTTAACCCTTGTGACAATACTTGTGTTTGGTGACTAAGCTGTCACTTGGAGTGAGTAACATGCTTCTCTATTTCTCTATATAAGTGCCAGTATTTCCTTTGACTCCTGGCACTGAACAGAGTGGGAGGGATAAAAAGGAACAAAAAAAAAGTATATGTTGAGGAGAGATTAAAGCAGAGCACAGTTTTGCGCAAGAGAAAACCTTTCCACTAAAAACATAATAAGCTACACTAGTAATAAAAATCTAGCACTGCCTGGTACCTGCATGTATCTGCCACTATATTCTTAGCTGGCCCATCTCTTAACTCTCCTGAAGCACGCTTCTAGTTAAAGAGTCCACTCATGATACTCAACATTCAACAGCTATAATTAAAAGGCAGGAGGGGGGCAAGCCATTACCTTAGTGACAAAAGGTGATATATGCTTATAAGTGCACCACAGGTTTTTGGGGCCAGAGATATTGTAAATTACAGTTACATGAATTGCTCTGATATATATATATATGTCTTTTTATTACTATTGCTGCTTTATAAAATAGTTCAATTGAATGGGTAAGTAAACTCCCTAGGCAAACCCATTCCAACATCCATAAAGAAAGGAATTGCACAGATCAAGTGCAATATTCTTTATAACCTGCAGCACAACTCTCTATAGATATATAAAAATATATTGAAAAGATTTTCTAAATCATCGTACACATCTTTGTATCCTTTTATATAGACTCACTATATGACATCTTGTATAGGTCTTTTGCAGCAGTGTAATGGTTAATGTCTGCACAATTTCCAACAAATCAGAGTATCTCCCTCTAGAATGCAGTAATATATTAAGTCAATTGTATCCATTTTCTGTAATTCTACTTTGTGTGATAAATCCTTTTCTCATGTAATGCTTTTAAAATCTCCAACAGCTTTGACTAATGATGTTGAAATTGGATGCTTTCAGACAAATATTCCGGAGTATCTTTGATGCCAGTTGCTTTTAGAGTATTGCTTTCATATTATTTAGGAAAAAAAGCCCTTAAACAATTAAATGTACACCAGATTTTTCAGAGAGAAAAATAATTAGAGGGTTTCTCATTAATAATAAGTATTGCTTTTTGGCACGACTCAGTGTCACCGCCACAAGGTCTTGATAAATAATCTCATTTATGCTTTAATGTACAAACCATGATTCTCTGTCATTGTTTAGACTAATAATAATGCCTTTTACCTTCAATCACTTATTTCTTTCATTCAGCTTTCTTTGTTTCTGTGATGTATGTGCCACCATCTTGATGATGGGACTAGTTGCAAGGATAGAAGGGTAAAGTGTTGCTTGTGTGTCTAAAGTAAACTCAAATTAAATAATAACTACCAAAATGTCATGGTATGTATACAGCAACATGGAACCTGAATTATCCAACTGTGAACTCTATTCAAAACAGATTTATATGTTCTAGGTGGGGCGGCACAGGATTTGATTGACTAATTAGATCTTCACAGTGCTCCACAAAACCCAAAGAGGGATACCTTCCTTCACTATTATTGGGCTGTGAGTACTGAAAGGATGATTTCTGTGACTAGCTCCCTCTAGTGGATTCTCTATAGGAATAGTTGAGAAGCTCATAATGGTGACAAAAGTAGCTTGGTATTTAACTGATTTCTCAAACTGCCATTGCCATGTTAGGGACAGACTGACATATCTCCATGGAGGTCCTGGAGAGCAGTAAAGACCTAACAGTCAATCAACTATTCCCCATTCCACCCAAGACTGAGAGTTTATTTTAGGAAAATTGCTTATTTAAATGATTGTACCCATGAAGGACACTCATCAGATTTGCTTTAAAGCAGGGCTGGTAATGATAAAAATGTTCCTGTTCGATTAATCGAATTTTTTTTTCATCGATTAATCGATTAATTTCGATTAATTATAACGATTCCTATTGGCTATTTCACTTTGCAATAGCCTATAGCAAACTAGCTATTGCACCCGCCCCCTGCTGCTTTCAATCACCAGAAGAGGACCTGATAGAAAAATTCAGGTCCCCCTCTGCTGATTGACAGCAGCAGTGGGCGGGTGCATTAGCTAGTTTGCTATATGCTATTGCAAAGTGCAATAGCCAATAGGAATCTAGCTATGCAATCGTATGCCTTTTTTTTCTTTTCTGACTGACGGTCAGGCCGCGGCTCCCGATGTCAGAAAAGAAAAAAAAACAACAAAACGATTGCAGGGAAAGGTTTAATCTGCTCGATTGAGCAGATTAAACCTTTCCGGTAAAAAGTGTTTCTCTCCCGGCCGGGATGTGTACTCACCGGCCCAAGCCGGGAAAGTTAGCCTACGGGTCTGTTTTTGAGCTACAGAACTTATACAATATTGAAACCTATTCCATCAGTCATAGAGTATAAAATAGCACATTATTTAGCCAGTAACTGTAAACAATTCCTTTTTTTTCTAAATAAATGAAGACCTTTTGAAAAGACAAGGCAGCATAAGTTGACCTCAGCCTATCTTGATTGAGCTTCTGATAATATGGATTTAGTGAATTCACACATATTGATTTTCCAGGGGGAAGGGGGAGGAGTCCAGTGATGTCACGGACATCGACGTCACCGGGCTACTCCCCCTTCCCTTCGTTAGCCGACAGCCACTTAGGGAAGGGGGAGGAGTCCGGTGACGTCGATGTCCGTGACGTCACCGGATCTCCGACGGAAGACCCGGAAGCCGGCGGAGAGGTGAGTATGGATCAAAAGAACTTTGATCGATCAAAATAATTTTGATCGATCAAAAAAATTAACGATTAATCGAGGGATTAATCGTTAATTTCTGCAGCCCTACTTTAAAGCCCTAGCCCACATACCTTTCTGTCGCTCCATTGCAAGCTATTTGTTTGTGATCCCACAAACATTTCAAGCATCATTTTAGACCCAAGGGTAGGGAATCATCAAAGGCAAACTACCTGATCCCTTTGAATCAAGTTTAATGTATAAGCATTTCTTAATTGTTTTTGCAAATAAACAGTTATTACACCCTTGACACAGGGTCATAGCATTCCCAGAGCACTACGGGCACAACTAAAAATATCTCACTCTGAAAATTGAAAATTCAGGTTGAGCCAACCAAAAAGAGGTGGGTAGAAGCCTCTACTCTGCCGCATTCACTTGTGCTTGTAAATTTTAATTTGAACTATTAAGCACTGCAGTCACAAGCTTTTTCCAACAGGTGTTGAGGAAAATCTGGAAAAAACATAAAAAAGTTGCCTAACAATACAACAACTGACATGATATCCAAATATAAACTATTAAAATGTAACATTTCATATTTACCTGACAAAATCTTTTTAAACTCCCGTCCATATTAAATAACAAAGAAAAAAAATGCTTAAAACCATTACGCATTCACTCTAAGACCATTCAGAAAAGGCCATGTCAGAAAATCATCTAGTTTAACTTTAATCCTATTTTTATATAAACTGTTGCAGGGTCTTCATTTCCAATCTCACAGTGCAATCTCACTTTTATGCTCTAATGTGTTTGGCTGAAGTTGCTGAGTGCTCAGGAAGAGGACGGGGACAAAACCATATAACACAACAACCTGAATTTCCACAGGGACATAACATTCCTGCTGCCCGAAAAGGAATTCTAGTCATGTTTGACTGGACTGTTCTGTAAACGTAAACTTGTTCTTAGATAAATTCTATTAAGCAAAAGTTGAAAGTTGCCAGTTACAGGTATGTCTCCACATTTACTTATCTTTCTGAGCTTCACAGGAGTCTCAGTCTAGTGCACTAAATAGCTGAATACCAACTTCCAACTTGCAAAGTCAATGTTTGGACATACTCCTTCCTGCCTCCATTTCCCCGCAATATGACCATTTCTGGCACAACAGCTCAGAGCATTGATAGATATACAAGGAGCATAGTAGATCTCTGGCTGAAATGCAGGAGTAACCCATTTTTGAGGCCTTCAGAGAGCTAACAAAATTATGTATAGGTAGACGTGGGCATATCCTCAGTGTCTGCTCTTGACTGGCTATCTTAGTTTAATACCCTTAAAATAAACCTAAACCCAAAACTAAGCTCTCCATGAGCTTTAACTTGAAACTATAATTTCAAATGTCATTTTCAATCTTTTTGAAACTGCTAATTTTAGTAAACATATATCTGATAATCCCGTCATGAAGATCATTGTTTAGGCACTTCCTGTTATGGGGTAAGAACTGTCTCCCAGTTCCGCTACCGCGTTGTCACCCTGTTAAATGGGCTCCTGGTGGAAATTACAGACCACCCTGCTAACACATGTGCAGACATGTTCCCCCACTGTCACTATCAGGAAGTCAGACTAGAGGAATGATGGAGTGCATGTAGACAGGAAGTGCCTGAAAGAGGCGGGAGAAAATCATATGAACTGATATACAAAAATGGACATAAAAAGGTGAAAACGGTTTAAAAAAAAGAAATCATGGCATATGCTTATAATACACATTGCATTAGCAGACTAAGGGGTTGATTATAACCAAGAGCAGACATTGCTATATACTGTACACTGTAGTGGCATTCCAAACTGTGGCCTGCATTTTATGGCCCATTCATAAAATGCAGGCCATGCTCTGGAGCCTGTGGTGTGTCACAGAGTGTTCTCTGCTTAAAAGAGCCAAGCCTTTGTTTTGGCTTTAGTCCCCTGTGGGGTCAAAGGAGAACATTCACTAATGTCCTCCTGTGACCCAAAAGTCAGCATCTAGCGGGCTACTGTTTGCTATTTGCTGATAGTGCAAAACTGCTCTGCAGCCGGGAAAGATTCAAACAATAATGTAGGGATCCACCTCCCTGTCTGAATTAACAGCTAGCTTTGTCTCTCTAGAGCCAGAGCCAGCTGTGCCCGTCCCCTCCCCTGTATGTCCCTCCAATGAGCGCTGGCAAAACAGAGAGAGGAGAGATGAATCCCTGTGGGGTGATGTGACTGACAGTCACCGCTCTCTGCAGGGAAAAGACTGTGAGCTGAGTGATCAATGGTTTGCGATCCCTCAGTTCTCGATCTATAGAGCCGGCATGTGACATCTGCAGTGTCACACGCTGGCTCTACGTATTGGGAAGAATAGATTTTACTCTCTCAATACTTCTCCTTTAACACAGCAGGGAGGACTCCACAATAGCAGCAGAGATCATTCAGCATGTTTGTAAAGCAAATTGCTGTATTTTATAAATGTGCCACTATAGTAGGGCTATACCACTGCTTTATAAACAAAGCCCTAAATGTCATCAAATTTGGATCTAGATCTACTTGA
This sequence comes from Nanorana parkeri, assembly GCF_000935625.1. NCBI lineage: Eukaryota > Metazoa > Chordata > Amphibia > Anura > Dicroglossidae > Nanorana > Nanorana parkeri. The sequence continues at coordinate 445,691 of NW_017306352.1, read as the reverse complement.
ATAATTAGCCATCCCTCTGCCTCTCCCCTTCTTGTCACTGCAATACAAACCTCTCTGGAAGACAGCTCAGAGCATTGATGGATGTAAAAAGGAATGTGGCTAATCTCTGGCTAAGAGCTGCAACACCTGAATTTCTGAGACTTACTTCTGAGACTTACAGATAAAATAAAGGCACATCCTCGAAATCTGCTTTTGACTTAACTTAGTTTGATAGCTTTAATTAATGGACAGGATTATGTTAAGTCAGAAGAAAAGACTATTCATTTAACACTGGGAAAATATAACTTGCAGAACAGGATTGGCTGGTATGACCACAGGTGATATTATGTCATCCTCTCATTTACAGCCTAAGGACTATTGTCATTGCGGTACAACAGGAAATTGGAAATGATGGACAATACGCTTCATTTAATTGTTAGAGTCATCTGAAAAAAACAAAATGCAAAGAAGGTGGCATTTATGCTGGTTAATTTGTCTCTGTCATTAGGCAGAGAGGAAGAGAAATGACTGCTGAATTATAGCAGGGAGAGATGCATATCTAGAGGAATAGTAATAATCTCCATTATTCTTTATTTCATCTTAACATATTTTTAAAACAGCACACAAACAATATAAGCACAGGGATATGTGCACAAAACAGAACCAACAAAGGCAACCTAACATCCAACCCGCTTTAAATGTGCACAAAAGCAATTTTTGATTTCTGGACTGAACACATACAGTGAAAGCACCATTATGTTATCTGCTTTATGCAGATGCAGAAATAGAAATTGTAACAGCCATAAGAAGTTCATAGATTTTAATCAAACTTTGGGAAAAATAAATATCTTGTGTAACAGATACAGAGTACAGTTTGAAAAAAAACCCAATGCATTTATTAAACATGAAATGACTTGTTCTATAAGGAATTGTCTAAAAAATAACATCTACGTGATTTTTTTAAATTCTGGGTCGGTATCACTTGGACAGATAATTTGTCAATATTTCAGTATAGCATATATACAGTATACAATAATGGCCAATTACATCTCAAAACTTGAAAAAAAACCTCTAAAAAGCCATTGCTCTATTCATAGGGTGACCATTATGTGGTAAGTGTAGGCTGAGCTATGGTGTCTATTTGTCTTGGTATGTATGCCTTTGTTTGCATATAGGTTGTTGTTTCCTTCTTTTTCTGTTTGTTAAGTAGCTCTGGCTGTATTCGTATTGGTTTTTCTCCCCTTCCTGTATGGATGGGATCCTGTCTCCAATTTCATGATTGCCTACACATGCTCATGTCGAGCACTCTTTTACTGCATGTTCTGTATCGCCTGACATGATTGCTGAATGATTATGTATTGAATGCTATCATTGGGGTCCCTGTGGGGAGGAGAGAGATTTCTCTGTTGTCTCATTCTTTCATCACCTTTTGTATTGTTATTTGTTCTTCTATTGCTTGCTATTGAAAACATTTTTCAAAAGAAAAAATGTATAAAAAAGAAAAAAGAAAGGGGGTCCGTATGGGTGTTTGTGACCCCTGCCCAGTGCTCCCAAGTACCCATCCTTACAGAGGTTAGTGAGCTGAATACACATGTTGACAATAGCAGATGAGATATTGCAACGTTAGAATGGCATTGCAGTGGAGAAGTGTGAATGTTGGATACAATGTTTGGGTCTAAGTTGTCCATTGAATTTTACTACTCCTGAAAACAGGCCACCTGTAATGTAACCTTATTCTCACCACAAACTTTACATTCTGACTACAAAATCTCCTTTAGCTCTATCAACAACTATGTAGTGCAAAGGCTTGTCTGATTGGATACAGATTCATTGGCGTTTAGGTAAGACCTTATATTATATAGTATTGGTAAAGCTAATGTTGAGTGTACAAAGATTGTGCACTCAGATTGTAACATGTTTGGTGAGCTTTAAGTAAACTGGTGGGTTTTCAGACTTAAAGGGGTTCTAAACCCCCCCGGTTTTTTTTTGCTTATATCTATTGCTAGCAAGCAGTAGATATAGGCAAGAAGTGTAAAAAAAACAAAAAACCGCTTGAAATCATTTTAAACTTACCTCGTTATCGCTGCTCACTCCCGTGCCGAGAATCAGGAACTGCTCGTACGGCCGCAAAGGATCTTGGGGCGGGCGCATGCGCAGTTCCGATTCTCGGCCGGGAGACGAGCAGAGACGCAAGGTAAGTCTATGGACGCGTGACAAAAAAACACATACAAAATCTGTTTAAAGGAAAAGTGATGCTGCTTTGTGTAGGGATGTGGAGCCTCCCCCTTCCTTCCTTACTATTCTTGAATGGTAGCCCTGCAGTTGTCCAAAGCTTTTTATTACGCTGACATATATACAGTTAAAATAAAATAAATTTGCTAACTTGACAGCAGATGACAGTGGAAGGTAGAAGCTTCAGAGCAAGGTTGGCCAGTCTGACCATGAGTGACATTCTGTCATTCTCCTGTTCACGGTTTATTTACCATCATAGTGGAGGAACCGGATATTGTACTGCGAGGACAATGTGATCTGTTTATATGTTGCAATCTCCTGACAGACAAAAGACAAAGAAAGTGTAATATTCTGCCGGTGATTTATCTTCTCCGTCGGCGGGCACAAAGAAGAAAGAGTACTTAGATTCCCAACTGATTTAGGGGATGAGGAATACTCTCAGCAACAGGACAGACAGACAGACACACAGTCAGACAGACAAATAGATAGATAGATAGATATATAGATAGATAGATAGATAGATAGATAGATAGATAGATAGATAGATAGATCCAATTTGCCAAGCAAATGATAACTTACTTCAATTTTAACCAAGTAACTATCACAATTTTTGAGAAATTTTCAATAAAACAACTCTTCTTCACATCATAGAATTAACAACAAATGATGCCGGCTGAGAAATACACTGTATATTTTCCAAACCATACCCATATCCATATCATATCCGTCTACATTGAGTGGCCAAAGCAAGAACAAAAAGACAAGCGTACTACCAAGGGATACAAACTAGCTGGAGGAGGGTAAATGAACATAGGACACAGTGTGCAAGCTCACATGGACAGGAACCCTGTGGTAAAAACAGAAACAATGTATATATTGAGAGCGCTACTACTGTAATAAGCAATTGCAAAACACTCACATTTGAGATGACTTTAGGAGTACTGGAGGTGGTCAGGAGGTGCCCCTAGAGTGATACAGCCAGGTAAAATCCAGTGGTGCGGAGGGGTAAAAACCTAAACGAACATTCACTGTGGTGGGAGAACCGGAGTCAGCCGCAGAGACTCAGCTGGCCGGCTGAGCCGTTGCGGCCGGGGACACTCTGTCTCTAGATGTGTGTAACGAAACACTATCAGCGGTCGTCTCTGTGCCAGATGGATAAGGGGACAGGGTGGTGATGCCGTTGAGAATGTACTCTGGCTGAAGCAGTGAGGACGTGGTGAGATCGTTAAGAGAAAGGTGTAAAGGGTGGAACGCTACGCGTTTCGAGGCGAAGCCTCTTTGTCAAGCTCGGGTGAATAAGGAGATCCGAATTGCGGGAAACTCACAGTGTTTTAAAAATGATGGCTGGGCGGGATCAGCAGCAGTCCCGCTATCTTGATAGGTGGAGTTGTATGGGGAGGCAGAGCGGGAATGAGTACACATCTCGGTCAGCCATTTGCGAGACACATGTAGATCGCGGCTCTCATTAGTTCTATTTTGCTGGATTATCAGTGGTACCTAAATTTTTGTTTAGAATGTTCATCAGTGGTAACTCAGGGTTATAAACATAGTGTGCATACAACAGAGTGCAAATTTTAAAAAGGTTTATTAAAGGCAAAAGGGAACTAAAATGTTTATGTCCATTTCTAATTATAAAGTATATGAAAAATAAGATGCAACTAATATTGATACAGCGTTCAATATCAGGTGTAATTAAAAACTTCCCCCATCAAAAAAGAAAGATGGTAGGAAGGGATTTAAAAAACAACAACTTGATAAGAGGTATGACAACGTCTGAATAGTATCACCCAACGGTTAATGTTTTATTGGCTTATAGAATGGTGTGAATTTATATCTCTTCATTGAGACCTATTGAAACCAGGGTGTTTAATTTGTAAATCCAATAGGTTTCTCTTTTGCATAGAAGATGAAACCGTTCAGAGGGGGATAATTGTATTGAGATATGTTCGATGGCAAACACTTGAAGATTTTGGATTTATTTATTGTGTTTAAGTGTAAAATGTCGGGGTACGCTGTGTTCCATGTCGCCTTTTTCTATCAGTCGTCTATGGTCACCGATTCTAGCCCTTAGAGGTCTTATTGTGCGGCCCACATATATGAGACTGCAAGGACACTTAAGTCCATAAACCACATGGTTGTGTGAACAGGTTATGAATTGTTTGATGGTATAAGAATTCTGGAGATGGTCATGGAACATGGCTTGACCATGCTGGATGAACTGGCAGGTCAAACATCTGGGTTTTTTACACTGGAAAACACAGATTCTATTATCGAATAGAAAGTGTTTGGGGCGGGCTTCTGGGCCCTGGAAAGATCGACTGGGACCTACCATATTTTTGATACTCCTGGACTTCCTGAAAATGATAGACGGATTGGATGGTAAATTTGGGCCCAATTTCGGGTCTTTTTGTAAAATATGCCAATGTTTGCGTATAACCTTTTGTATAGCTGTAAACCCATTATTAAAGGTGGTGATGAATCGTATTTCCTTGTCATCCTTGGCGATGTGCTGGTGTATTGAATCCAAAGGTTGGTCTATTTATACAGTATATCATAGACAACACTGGAATATTAAAACATTTCTTTAATTTTAGAATTGAATTAAACATGTGTGCACCATATTGTGGCCAATCCTAAGGCTAAACCATCTTTTGTACATTGCCTTATAAATGGCAACAATTTTCTTTGAAGAGAAAAAACTGTACAATAACAATGCTTCCAGGTACTTGAAATAAGCATGTATCTGTGTATAGTCTATTACTTTTTTCAAATTGGAAAAACTAGATGTATTAAAAGAGGTTGTAGAAGTTGCCTTTTCTTCAATTACTAGCACTGTTGCTTAGAGATTGTTGCTCAGGAACCCAGCACTGTCAATTGGAGAAACGTCCATGAAAAAGTCCACGGTCCTTTGTAAGTTGCAACTCATGGTGACTGACCAGAGCAGCGCCAGAGCAAAGGGAAATCCAAATACAAAAACTCAACATCTGTTTATTTATGGTTCCTTAATCAGTATCTATAGCCAAAAATTTTTGGAGGGCAGGGTTAGATCTCCATTCAGGTTTCCAAGGCTCAGTTCAAGATATTTCTGTTCTTGGGGCAACATTTTACCAGGCAGGAAGTGAGGGAAAATGGAAACACTTTATTGTAAACATGCATAATCATTTTATAGAGGGGCCTGCGTTTACATTTTCCTTATCGAGTGAGCCAGAAGCTAGGGTACCCAGGGGAAACCCACACAAGCACAGGGAGAACATGCAAACTTCATGTAGATAGTGTCCTGGCCAACATTCAGACCTGGCCAAGAATGTGACTTCATCATGGCAAAGTGGCATGCACCCCGTGGCTGTGTGGCTGCAATCTGCAGGGAGACAAATTTATTTAAAATATAATCAATGTGATCCTGCTTACATAATAGTACAATACTAAATAAAGTAATGTTTGATAAGAGTTTTGGTTCTACTTCAAGTGATCTTTTTGCTTTGGCTTGCTCAGGCAAAGCACAAGTTTACTTTAAGAGTACATTTACATTATGTAGTATTAGTAAAGAAAACTTAGAAAAGACTCAGGGTGGTGAGAGGTACTGCTGGTCACACTTCTCCAGTGCTGACTCACTAAAACGTGACATACCTTAATGGCATGTTAACCTTTTTTTTAAACCCTTTCTGCTTGATCCACCTCAGTTATCTCGACTGTTATATTTGCCACTGTGCTCGTAAGCCGCATTTAGATAGCTCGCACACTGGTGTTAAAATCCTAAAGCAAATGCTACCAAATCACCCTTTCTCAGCTCGTGCATGAGTCAACCTTTCCAGAAAATTGATGTTCCATTTATTATTCTTCTGGGTCTCCATGGAGAAGCTTGAAGGAGGTTTCCAGTCATGACTCTAATAATGTTAATCTCCTATAATGAATTAGACTTAGTTATTTTTCTACATCATTTTTTACATTTTAAAAGAACATTGATATAATTTATAAAGGTGTGCATGCAACAATCTTGCAGGTGCTTAAATGCAATGGCATGGTGTGCAATGGCTATCTGTGCAGCCCAGGTTTGTATGACATAGAGGTCAAAGGGGCAATTTTGCAAAAAAAGATCAGTATCACTTTTTCTGCCAAACAGATCATGCCAAAATAAAATGGCCTTCTTTAAAGGACACATGCACAGGGAGACAGATGGAGGACAGAAGGGTGGGATGGAGGGATAAATGGATAAATAGATAGAGGGAAAAAGGTAGGTGAATAAAGAGATGACTCACACACAGGTAGGCATAGATGAATGAGACATAGCTGATACATGGGTCAGCCTTTCACAAGCTTTGTGACTGATCCATACATTGTTAGTGATAATTGGGTCATATGAGGCCTAACTTGTGTTTTCACTTTTGCAGCCAAATTGGGATTACACCTATTTTATATGTGTTAAATGTTCCAATTTGCATCCCATACCTAAAAAAAAAGTATAAAGTGCAGCTTATCTTTTTTGATGATGTTTCTGCAAACTCCGGGACTGGAACATCCTACTTAGTTCTCACTGCCTGGGGGGTTGGGGGTAGTTTTGTTTCAAATCATTAACCCTGTCTGTACTGTGCTGGCAGATTTCATTATCACTTGTAAACTAGAGGAGCAGGACTCTCTGTCCTAACAAAAGGTTAAAGACCTAAAGACATTGTATATTAGTGAACTTTTTAAAAAACTGTCCTTCAGTCAGTCCCTTATCAGCTCACTGCCATCTATTCTAACCTACGCGCTATGATACTAGTCAGATACTTGACCACTATCAGTGAAGACCTAAAGGAGCTGTTTGACAAGGACACATGCTCCTTTCACCCCCAGCATTTTTTTCTCCATGATAGTTGTAAGAACTATTCAAGGAGTGACCACCTTCCCTCTTCAGTCCTCACCCCTAGCCAGTCACGCTGTTATTATTATACATTTATATAACTCTGACATATACCGCAGTGTTGTACAGAGAACAACACTGAGCCAGTCACATCTGTACAGAGGAGCTTACACTCTAATGTCGCCCCACAGTCACATCAGTCTCTGTACAGAGGAGCTTACACTCTAATGTCCCCTCCCCCACAGTCACATCAGTCTCTGTCCCGAGGAGCTTACACTCTAATGTCCCCCCCCACAGTCACATCAGTCTCTGTACAGAGGAGCTTACACTCTAATGTCCCCTCCCCCACAGTCACATCAGTCTCTGTACAGAGGAGCTTACACTCTAATGTCCCCTCCCCTACAGTCACATCAGTCTCTGTACATATTTCATGTTCGTATCGTTCGTTTCATTGCAGCAAAGTGACATAAAAACATTTTTTTAATTGTCACTTTGC
>NW_017306352.1:422795-429672 GCF_000935625.1 Nanorana parkeri | reverse complement strand
CCCCCACAGTCACATCAGTCTCTGTACAGAGGAGCTTACACTCTAATGTCCCCTCCCCCACAGTCACATCAGTCTCTGTACAGAGGAGCTTACACTCTAATGTCCCCTCCCCCACAGTCACATCAGTCTCTGTACAGAGGAGCTTACACTCTAATGTCCCCTCCCCTACAGTCACATCAGTCTCTGTACATATTTCATGTTCGTATCGTTCGTTTCATTGCAGCAAAGTGACATAAAAACATTTTTTTAATTGTCACTTTGCTGCAATGAAAATTCGTCCACAAACTAAAATGTGTACAGACTACCGCTAACTAATTTTTCCGAAACGAATAGCACATGTCTACTGGACGCAGGGCTTAGGGTTAGTTCACACCATAAACAGTGCGTTCTGGTCCGATTCTGGCCAGAACGCACTGCTCGCATTGCGGCCGGCTCACTTTTTGGCCAGGCTGGAGGGGGCACAGTGGGCCATTGAAGTAAATGGCGCCATAGCCACGCCCTCCGGCTGCAATGCGATCGCCTGCATGGGATCGCAAGGCACATTGTGCCTACAGTGTGTTCGGGTGCAGTGCGATCAAAATAGTTTTTTGCAGCACCGCACCCAAACGCACTGCAGGCACAATGTGCCTTGCGATCCCGTGCGGGCGATCGTATTGCGGCCGGAGTGCATGGCTACAGCGCCATTCACTTCAATGGCCGGCCAGGCCCCCTCCTGCCCGGCCAAAAAGTGAGTCGGCCGCAATCCGATGCAGTGCGTTCTGGCCAGAACGCACTGCAAGTGGTGTGCAGGAGCAGCCGTTTTCTTGGTATAACCACTTCCAGCGCAGGACGTAAATTTATGTCAACCCACAGGAAGTGGTTAAAAAAAAACACACACACGTAATGAAACATACATATTACACACTCATTAAAAACACAGACACACATAGCTTCATTAATGGAAAAAAAAATCACACACACACATTAAAAAAAATACACAATAAAAACACACACACAACTAATAACAATTCTTAATTAAAAAATGTCCCCCTCCCCTGCTTATGCTTCTAACCCCCCCCCACCCCTTCCTTTTCTCCTATCTCTTTCCCCCATTATCCTACACTCAACTTTGCAGCTTCAACTGCCCTCTCCCCCTACCTCTCCTTCCTCTACTTGTTCTTTGTGAAACCCTGACGTCATAATAACACCAATAACAATATTACATCATTGCCCAATGAAAGGTAGGCTGCTTTACCAAATAACATCCAACTATTGAAGATAGATAGATAGATAGATAGATAGATAGATAGATAGATAGATAGATAGATAGATAGATAGATAGATAGATAGATAGATAGATAGATAGATAGACAGATTTTCTTTAACATCTGGTACAAATGTTATGTCTCATTAGAGGTTGCTGCATGGGAGTGAATGTTAAAACGGAAAGCATGTCTTTTAAATAATGAGCAATTTGGGAGCTATATGGGGTCATTGGGGTAGATAAAATTTAGCTGGGATCAGAGAAATAAACACATTCTCAACACTAAACAAATTATCATTTTTTATAATAAAATCTGTTTTTTTTTAGGCTTCTTGTTTCTTCTTGTTTGGCTATAGCACACATGACTATAAATAGTAAGCTGAAGTTAGTCAACTCCTTACATTATTGACTAAAAGGATTGTACAAGGCTTTTTATATGACATTGTATGAGACTCCTATTTCTTCTAGATGATTGGTCATTTTGGTAGGATGGGGTACCAGTTTTAATGTCTATGCTGTGCTCTTTTGAAATGTACTTTTTGTATACAAATATACAATTTATCTACCATCAAATATAACATGTTCCACAGAAATTGCAGTTTTAAGCCTAAACTAGATCAAAGCTTTGCTGGGAATTGTGCTGTGTACGTAGGCATCCACGCTCATATGATACCAGATTGTTAAGCCAGCAGATTGTGCATGCAAATTAAAGGCAGCTATATGTGAACTACAAACTTGTTTATAGAAAAGAGATTATAGTAACAATTTATTTAAGTAAATGAAATACATTTGAGTTTTAAAGAGCAGTGCCAGGCAATGAGTTAAAGCAATTGCAGAGCTTGTAATGTTGTCTAATAAATACTGCAACTGTGCTAATATAAGAAAAGTCACTTAGTTTGGGCCAAGCTACATTTTCTAAAAATATGCTATACATACCTTCTTTCCAGGCATCTTCTCCTCGGTCATCTGGTGAACAGGGGTCATCCTTTTCTTTTTCGTCCCTCCAGCAGTGACTAATCCTTACTCCTGCACAGAAGAGCACTTACATGTCATGTGTGTTGACGTGTGCTGTGCAGTATTGTAAGCCCAGGAGGTCATGATGATGCACCCCCAGTGAGGAAGAGGTCATCCATGATGCAATAGGCTTATAAACAGAGGGTTCAGGGTCATTCAACCCAGAATACCAGTGGCTGCAGCAGGATATAGAAGTAACTCTTGGGTGGATAGTGCAGTTGAGGAGGCGAGTATAGAAGTCAAAGCTACATTTTTATTTTTAAAAACTGCTGGGCAAGTGATTTTGTATTATTATTGAAGACTGGAGTTCGGCTTTATTTCAGCAAGTAGCTGTTCTCAGATCACTGGATTACTACCAGAGAAGAGTATGGGGAGAGTGGTGCAGCTCAGCCTGAATTAGATTTTAATTTTGACTGGCCGGTACCTTTAAAAATGAGGCTAGTATAGACAGGCTAATTTCCTGTCCCATGATACCATGAAGAAAACAAGCCAGCTGCCATTTTGGTGATTTCTTTTGCCTTACACAGCAGCTAACACAAAACAAATAGACTGTATGGCAGTATAACATAAATTACATCTGCCACCTTATTAGCCATAATAGCTTTTTATGTGCCAGTTTTTATTTAGTTTAAACTGTGGCCAAACCTTTTTTTGCAATAGTTATCTTTTTAGTCACAGGAGGACATTTACTAATATAGCAAATAATAAAGCAAATATACAGTATATCCTGACAGCGCAGAGCCATGCTGTAGCCCGGAAAGATCATGCAATGTTGTCAGGATCCACCCTGGTACTTGATTGACAGCTGACTCTGCATCTCTAGAGTATATGTACAGCTGACTTAGCATCTCTAGAGTCACAGCCAGCTGTCCCCACCCCTGTCTGGAGGGAGGGGGGAATCCTTGCGGGGAGCGGTGACTGACAGTCACCACTTTCTGCAAGGAGAAGATCGGGCACTGAGTGATCGGCGATATGTTATCGCTCAGTTCCCGATCCTGAATAGAGCCGACGTGTGACAGCTGCAGTGTAACACGTTGACTCTAACTATGGGGGTGAGTGTATTTCAGTTCTCCTTTAACTTTAATACAAGGGCCTGACCTTCCTTGACTTCATTACTAAGCTCTGCCAACTGCAATTTCACTGTCCAATGAGACCGTCTTAGTGGCCTGTAAGCCCCTTTTTTGGACAATGGGTTAGCAATTGGTGGAGCTTAACCATGAATAGGGATAATCTGACCCCAGTAATAAAGTGAAACTAAATCAAAGAAAAACACAGAAGGGGACACTCTGGCTAATAAAGATAATCATAGACATCATGTGATATATGCTTTTAGACATACAGTATATCACAAAGAATACATTGGAGTACAGGTTCACTTTAAATCCATATTTCATTAAATGAGAACTATGGGGTTAGGGCTTTTCCCCACAGTTCTCCTTAGGGTAATGGGAGGACACAAACTAGTGTCCTCCCGTCACCCTAAGCTCAGTATACCGCGAGCTACAGCTCGCGGTATACTGAGATGCCGCAGTATACCGTGAGCTACAGCTCGCGGTATACTTAGACGCTGCAGCTGAAGCGGATCCCGACAAATATGTCTGGATCCGCCCAGCTGCGTGAGTGACAGCTGGCTCTGCCTATCTAGAGGCAGAGCCAGCTGTACCCGCCCCCTCCCCGTCTGTTCCACCAGTCAGCGCTGGAGGATCGGAGCGGGTGAATGCAGCCACTCCCCTGTCACGGCAGAGAGCTTTGACAGGATCGAGAAGTGAGCGAACGCCGGTATGTGTTCGATCACTTCCCCATCTACTGAGCCGACCTGTGACAGTCTCATTGTCACAGGTCGGCTAGAACTATGAGGTGAGTGAAAAGCACTCACCTCATAGTTCTCCTTTAACAGTAAATCATTTTTCATTTTAGGTCCAGTGGCTCTTTAAATCAGGTGGTTAATCTGATGTTTTCACATGGGGTTTTCTAAAGGGTGTAGCATTACATCTTTCCGTTGTACATATACTGTATACAAGAGCTGGGTATAAATGTGATGGTCTGGTGAAACACAAACAAATGTTTGTTCATTTACAAAAATTAAGCTAAGCATTGGCTGCAATTACATGGACACATTCCCTCTGCCCCTATGCATGTATTATTTTCCCCTTACTACTATGTCATTGTGCATCATATATTTATACTGGAACCACACACGATGTTCTGCATTATTAGATCATTGTCCTTCCGGTAAAGTCTTTTGCAGTCAATTATGACTTATGACCTCAGGCACATTAATAAATCTAATGAGGTGATGCACAAATGAAGGTTGAGCAGATTTATTCTCAAAGTGCCACTTATATGAACAGATTCAGAGCATCACTCTTCATAAACAGTCAACAATATAAATAACACATGCAAACTTTTTTCCCCTGTACTAACAGTGCAACTGTGCACAAGTTTAAAGTGCATCTCTGTCAAAAACTTTTTTTTAGTTATAGATAGGTATAAGACGAACATACCTAGGTTAAGGTTACAGGAGGCTCACCAAACTCTTCTGTTCAAACTTTAAACTGACCCCTATTGAAGTCAGTGGGAGCCCAATCTTTAAAATTCTAGTGATTTTCAAGGTGAATAGGCAAGGGAATATCAAACAAAGGGCAACTGCCCTTTGTTTGATATTTGGCAATTTTGGCAACTGAAAATGGGGAACTGGGCACTGCCATGGGGATTTACACAGCTAAGTCTTATGACATTGTCCCAAACACAAGTATGAATGCATCCCCTGATGTAAATCCACCATTAATCATGTCACCCAGCGATGCAGATCTTCTTAAATGATGATGAATGACGCCCATTGACCCATCGAATGAGAAAAAGGCGACTGCGCATGACAATCTGACCCCAACGCACTCTACATCACAAATGACAACTCCAGAATGAATATAAACAAAAGAGGTGGGAGCTGTGTGACACCATTGACCTAATATGGTCATAACCATATTTGGTCAATAATGCCTCCCGGGATGCTTGCTTTATAGTAGTGAAATAGTGGTTGACAATGGCAGCCAAGGGCATCTTAGAAGCCAAGGAAACAACCTTATTTCCAACTAGCAGGAAGTGTTATTTATTGGCAGTAGTAACTCTACCAATAAATGAATGACTTTCCTGGAGATCATTGTCAGGGCCTGTGTCAACAAGATTTTAGCTTGTGTTGAGTGTGTTCCCCTGCTTGCATTTGAGATCAGTTTGAGACTCTTTTAAGATTTTATTACAAATTATTGACAGGTGCATCTGACCTGCACTTGACCTTCTGACTTGCATATGACCTTCATCTAAGCTGCATCAACCTGCTGCAAGCTGAGTTTGCATTTCTATTGACTTTTATGGGTAAAGAAGCAGTTCTGAAGTGATCAAAATCCTGTTAACACAGGCCCTTTCGGGGACAGAAAGTTGTGGAAGATGTGATACTATTCCACTTGTTTCAATGACAACTGTTTAAGTGGGATTTTCTCCTCACTTTAGAGATATTTCCACTTCCTATTGTGTGTTCGGGACAGAAAATGAGAGCAAATCTCCCCAACAGAGCAAGGGAATAAAAAAAAAGAAAAAATCCCTACTGCAAAACTAAAACAAATGTTTTGGTTGTTGTTACATGTTGGCATAACACTGATTGCTTTGTTCACAAAAAAAGATACTAGAGAGATGGCCTTCAGAAAATCTGACATTCCAGGCAAGCCCATGCATTCACTGAATAGTCTCTTTATTTGTCATTTGCACTATGCCTGGATTTCCTGTTATTCAACAGAAAATACAAGTCACAGTAATATTCACATTATATAAAAAAATACCAATGTTACATTTGTTGGCATCTCTAATTCCTAGCATTTTTTTTAGACTTCAGTTCCATTTAATTATTGAGTATTGAGGGGATAAGACCGAGGGAAGGGCACAAAGTCTACTTTCGTAAACAAAAAAACAACAAGAGGTGCGTATGAGTGAACTCCAGTTACTTGGGCTACAAGACTCTGCTCTCTCGTGGTTCTCCTCCTACCTAGCTAAGCGCTCCTTTAGCGTCACCTACAATTCTAAATCCTCCCCTCCTCTTCCTCTTTCTGTAGGGGTCCCCCAAGGATCTGTCCTTGGACTGCTTCTCTTCTCTATCTACACCTCCTCCCTTGGTCAGTTAATAACCGCACATGGCTTCCAATACCATCTCTATGCTGATGACACTCAAATCTATCTTTCTACTCCACAACTCACCCCCTCATTGTCCTCTCGTGTCACTAATCTACTATCCGACATATCCGTCTGGATGTCGCAACACTTCTTAAAACTCAATCTTTCAAAAACAGAGCTCTTGATATTTCCTCCTGCCCGTGCACCTTCTCCCATCTTTTCCCTTGAGATTGTTAACACTACTATCCAGACCTCCCCTTATGCCAAGGTCCTAGGTGTCATCCTTGACTCGGACCTCACCTTTCTTCCTCACATCCAATCACTATCCAAATCCTGCCGCCTTCACCTTCGTAACATCTCCAAAATACGCCCCTTCCTCACCAAAGAAACTGCAAAATTACTCATCCACTCCCTTGTTATCTCTCGTCTTGACTATTGCAACTCCCTCCTCATTGGCCT
>NW_017306352.1:385337-422178 GCF_000935625.1 Nanorana parkeri | reverse complement strand
GCTTCTCTTCTCTATCTACACCTCCTCCCTTGGTCAGTTAATAACCGCACATGGCTTCCAATACCATCTCTATGCTGATGACACTCAAATCTATCTTTCTACTCCACAACTCACCCCCTCATTGTCCTCTCGTGTCACTAATCTACTATCCGACATATCCGTCTGGATGTCGCAACACTTCTTAAAACTCAATCTTTCAAAAACAGAGCTCTTGATATTTCCTCCTGCCCGTGCACCTTCTCCCATCTTTTCCCTTGAGATTGTTAACACTACTATCCAGACCTCCCCTTATGCCAAGGTCCTAGGTGTCATCCTTGACTCGGACCTCACCTTTCTTCCTCACATCCAATCACTATCCAAATCCTGCCGCCTTCACCTTCGTAACATCTCCAAAATACGCCCCTTCCTCACCAAAGAAACTGCAAAATTACTCATCCACTCCCTTGTTATCTCTCGTCTTGACTATTGCAACTCCCTCCTCATTGGCCTTCCACTACACAGGCTATCTCATGTTGTTTCAATGCGTGGATTAAGTACGGGTCAGGTGAGCCAAAGGGTTGGTTTGATATTTTGTTTATTTACTTTGCGGCTAGATGCCTGTTATTATTATACAGGATTTATATAGCACCAACAGTTGCGCAGCGCTTTACAATATAAGGAAGACATTACAATCACAATACAATTCAAGACAAGATGGGAAGGAGGGCCTTGCCCCTGAGGGCTTACAATCTAAAAGGGAGGGGAAGTGATACATGAGGAGGGAGCTGCGTGGGCATGAATTGTTTGAGAATGTGATGGTTGAGCGGTTAGGTAGAGGCGGGATAGGCTTCCCTGAAGAGATGAGTCTTTAGGGACCGCCTAAAGGCAGTCAAGGTGGGCGACAGACGGACAGGTTGGGATAAAGAATTCCAGAGGATAGGAGAGACTCTAGAGAAGTCCTGGAGGCGAGCAGGGGAGGAGTTGACAAGGGAGCTGGAAAGCAGGAGGCCTTGGGATGAGTGGAGCCGACGGTTAGGGTGATACTTTGAGACCAGGTTTGAGATATAGCCGGGTGCAGAGTTGTGGATGGCTTTGTAACTGATTGTTAATATTTTGAATTTTATCCTTTGGGCTATTGGAAGCCAGTGCAGTGATTGGCAGAGGGGGGTTGCAGACACTGAGCGGTTGGTTAGATGGATGAGTCTAGCAGCTGCATTCATGATAGACTGAAGGGGGGATAGCCTGTGTAGAGTTAGGGAAATGAGGAGAGAGTTGCAATAGTCAAGACGAGAGATAACAAGTGAGTAGATGAGTAGCTTATTGGTTTCAATGGCGAGGAAGGGGTGTATTTTGGAGATGTTGCGAAGGTGAAGGCAGCATGATTTGGATAGGGATTGGATGTGGGGCAGAAAGATGAGGTCCGAGTCAAGGATGACATCTAGCACCTTAGCATGGGGGGGAGGGATGGATAGTTGTGTTATCAATCTCAAGGGAAAAGTTGGGGGAAGGTGCACGGGCGGGGGAAATATCATCTGCTCAGTTTTTGAAAGATTGAGTTTCAAGAAGTGTTGTGACATCCAGAGAGATATGTCAGTTAGTAGATTAGTGACACTCAAGGACACTGTGGGCTTGAGTTGTGAAGTAGAAAGATATATTTGAGTGTCATCGGCATAGAGATGGTATTGGAAGCCATGTGAGGTTATTAACTGACCAAGAGAGGTGGTGTAGATAGAAAAAAGAAGGGGTCCAAGGACAGAGCCTTGGGGGACCACTACAGAAAGAGGAAGATGAGAGGAGAAGTTAGATTTGTAAGTGACACTATAGGAGCGCTTAGCTAGGTAGGAGGAGAACCATGAGAGAGCAGAGTCTTGTAGACCAAGCAAGTGGAGTTTTTTGAGGAGGAGCCAGGCCCGGCGCTACCGCAAGGCAAGTCAGGCGGCCGCCTGAGGGTGCTGCAGGGTGAGGGCGGAAAAAACAGGGCAATTTGACAAGTACTTGTACTTGTCAAATGCCCCAATGTTTGCGCTATGTTTTTTTCTTTCTTTTCACTTACCTTCGGTGCGGGAGAGCAGCGGCGAGTCAGCGCTGGTCCAGTGGGAGGAGCTCCAGGTGGGGTCCTAATTTAGCTGGCCGGCGACTGCCAGAGGATCCCGACACGCGCTGCACCTCAGGCAGTCGCCGGCCAGCTAAATTAGGACCCCACCTGGAACTCCTCCCACTGGACCAGCGCTGACTCGCCGCTGCTCTCCCGCACCGAAGGTAAGTGGAAAAAAAAAATCATAGCGCAAACATCGGGGCATTTTGACAAGTACAGGTACTTGTCAAAATGCACTGTTTTTACAGGGGGTTGCACCTTGCCTACCTTGCCTAGAATCCTAGCACCGGCCCTGGGAGGAGCGGGTGGTCTACAGTGTCAAAAGCAGCAGAAAGATCTAATAGTAAGAGTAAGGAGTAGGGACCGTTTTTTTAAGAGCTCTGTTAAAGGACACCTCTACTATTGCTGGCCTTATTTGAAACTTGCGTGCTGGCTGACTGTAGTTTCTCAACTAACTCACTGACCTAGAACAAGTGTGAGGCACAAAATTAACAGAAAGGTCTTTCAATCAAAAAATCAAAGAAGCCCAACAATCCTAATAACTCAGCTGCAGCAGTCTACACATTTCTCTAATGACAGATGTGCTTTAAAGTGGAACAATTATGTATCTTTACTGTAGACACTATTTTAATTCTTGTTAAAATAGACGTAAGTCCTAACCTGATGACATTTAGTTTGATAAAGCAAACTATTAAACATAAATAATAAACGTAAACAATTGCCATTTTTATCATTAAACCTGTTCTTAACTTTTTTTAAATCATTTTTGTATTTCACTGCTGCTCATCTTCTACAGACTCTTTTGGCCACTTCTAGTCTTAATGCCCTCACTCTATCATTGTCCCGGACTAGATCCTTGATGGTGACAATTGTGCAATGTATTTGTACAAGCTGCTTATAGTGAGAAAGTGATAGAATATGAATGTGTGTGTGTGTCTGTCTGTGTGTAGGTTTGCTTAAGTCCCATTACACCCCCCACCCCCTGCTTTAAGTTTACCTGAAAGTCATTTTTGGTGTAAGTTTGGTGTTTGGTTGCTATGGCAGTCAAAACATTGTTGTTCTTGCTCTAAATACAGCAGTGTACATTCTATGGGGAACCACATGAGGAAACAAAAGGAAAATACTGAGTAATCAACTTTTCAAACAAGACACAACACTGCATCTCCAGCATTCCACAACAGCTGGAAACAAGTCACAACTATGAGCATGACATCAGACATAGCCGGAGTGCCGGAACATCCCGTCCACAAATAACCGCTTTCAAGTGAATCTGCAAAGCTCTGCTTAGATTTCACAACACAAATAATTTTTCATATTCCTAAAAATAGTCTCTGCATTTCTTAGGGATGGCCAGAATGTTATTTGGAAATGTCACAAACTTACAAAACATGCATTAACCACTGGCTGACACTTCTGAAATCTACAAAAGGCTGGACAAGAACAAGAACAATTAGCAATTATTTCTGCTCTGCTCTGCTCTCGTGTTAGGCTAACTTAAAAGGGCACTGCTGTTTCTTGTTTTTTTTTTCTTTTTGCCCATTATCTTCTTCTGCACAATATTTCTAATGTTTAAAACACATAGATTAAAGTGAGAGTCTGAGAAATGTGTTCAAGTATCTTAACAATTAGGGTTAGTTCACACCAGGCACAGTGTGTTCCGTCCCTATGGGGGCCGGAACACACTGGATCGCATTGCGGATGGCTTACTTTGTTGTGGGGCGGGAGGAACGTGGCGGTGCATTGAACTCAATGTCACCGCAGCCACGCCCTCCGACCACAGTGCGAATGGCCGCACAGGATCGTGTGGCACATCAATGCCTGCGTTCCGTTTCGGTCTAGTCAGAAAAAATGCTGCAAGAAAGTTTTAATTTAAATTTTCAATGTCTGAGTTTACTTTCTGACCATTTTTATTTAAGGATTATTACTAATAATAGGGAGCAAATATCCAAAATAATGATTGTGCATTGTTCTCTTGCTTGACCGTAGGTTTATTGTGTAAAAGGTATGCACAGGCAAACAGACATCAACAAAGGGACCTTGGACGCATTTCACTTTTGTAAATAATTTTGTCATACAGTACAGAGGGTGTTAAATAATAATCCACTCAAAGATGCTAAGTAAACACCACATACTTTATTCTTGTATCTGCTCCTATACTTACAAATAAGTGCTCATGCTAAAGTTAACAGTAGACATAATCATTTTTAGCAGTGGTTCCTTGAGACCTGAACAATATTATCAGAGTTTCTCTTTGCTTAAAATGTTGAGAAAGAATGGACTGAAATGTCAGTTTGCTATTTGATTGTTGGCCGGGACTGCTGAAAGGTGTGCGGAGGGCACCTCCATCAATTGCATCAGTTTGCCAACACATTCACCAGAATGCATGCCATTATAGCCTAGGTAAAATTCGAGCACACAAACACACAGTCCTGCATGGTTGACTTTTTGGGCAGAAGCGAGCATAGACCTAAAAAGGCTTGAAACCTCACCTCTTCCACAATGTGGTCTGGGATCTTTGTGCGTAAGGGTTAATCAGGGTTAGTAAAAATGCACTTAAATAAGGTAAGCGCAAAAAGACTACTTATCATTTAATGAGACTTTGTCGCTGTTGGGAAAGGGTAAAACTGGTTTTGGCATTGATACCTGTAGCAGCCCCACAAACCTTCTGTTACAACTGAATTCCAGCCTGTTCTAACAGGCAAAGCTTCATAAAATTTTTAATAGGGCTAAAGCATTCCTTCCCTTTCCTGCCTGCTGCACAATCCTATTGACTGGTATGGCTGCTCATCATAATGATGGATGCATAACAGAGCCTACTTGAAGTGTTAAAACTATACAAGAAGTTGTTGTTTTTTAATTGAGGTAGCATTGCTTCTGGGCCTGACTCTTTGTGGCCTCATGGACTCCGACACCCTGGGCCTATCTGTGAATACTTCTTCATATTCATTGCATCAGAAACATTATGCATCTATCTCATCAACTGTTGTCCCCTTCTCTTTTTTCCCTTTGATCCTTTCCAGCACCACAATCTTCCCCAGCGAGTTCTTCCTTTGCATTATGTGGCAAAACTATTTGTCTAGTTTCAGTGTCCATACATCCAGAGACCGTTTTGGATTTATTTCCTCAAGTGCTGACTGATTTGTTCATCTTTTCTAGCAAGAAACTCTCAAAGCTTTTCTCCGGCACTACAGTTCAAAAGCATCTATTTTCCGCCACTTGGCCTTTCTAATAGTCCAACTCTTGCTGCAGCTTATTACTAAAGGAAAGGCCGTAGTCCTGATCATAGGAACCTTTGTTGACAAAGTAATATCTCTGCTATTCACTATCTTGCCTAGATACAACACAGCTTTGCTCCTAAGAAGCAAACGTCTTTTAATTTCACGGCTGCAGTCACCATCTATAGAGATCTGGCAGCCCAGGAATATAAAGTCCGTCAATGTCTGCACATATTTATGTGTAAATCTCCAGTCTGCTGACATTACAGTGATACGGTGTCCTTGTGCCAGGCTATTTCCTATGCATTTACTTCCTATTTAATACTTATTGTAATGACTACAAATCAAGACAGATATATAACTATTAATAGCAAATGGATGGAGATTGATCAAAGTTTAAAAGGTACATGACTGTCAGATGAATCAGTGATAAAAATACAGCAATACATCACAACTGTTACAAGGTTTATTGTAAATAACATATTATCATTAATTATAGTAAAGATCAGTGACACTAGTATTTGATTAGAAGAAAAGAGCAAAGATCAAGCTAAACTACAAATGAAATTGTGTCTCAGTGATAGGGCACAATAGATGTATGCCCCCCCTGTTCTGGATTAGCAGCTGGGGGCATGGGCTGGTTAAAATCCCATTAAAGCTCTGTGTGGCCTGGGGCAGGTCACATTATCCTCATCAGCTGTGGGCACTAGAACATCAAATGTAATCTTGTCAAGGCATGAAGAGGTCAGAGGAAAGAGAATAAATTGTGATTCCCTAAATTCAGCAACCTAAGTGGCTGTTTATAAGGATGGACATTATAATAATACTGTTCAGTTTGCACTAGGTTGCATTATTTTGCTTCAACATTGTGTTTTTAAAATTTGGGAAAAAATGATGGAGAAAAAAGGCAGAAAAAAAAGTGAAGGAGAAAACCAAATGACACCACCTTGAGGAAAATTCCTTCTCTGGCTGCCCCCGCTGACAAGAATGGGTCACAGGGTGGCCTATCTGGCAGTTTTTTTGAAAGGGTTATTGAAATGTTTTGTTTTTTTTTACTTTACACAAATTTATATGACACAAATGAGCGCAGAAAATGCACAGAACTAGGAAAAGCCATAAAAAACAATATTTGCTATCTACAGCATTCAATCTTCTGACGTCTCTTTGAGTGCAGCGTTGCTATAGATAACCACAAAGTTTGTATGAACAAATTCCACTTCATATCAATCTCACAAAACTTGTTGCTCAATGCACGTGAAATATTCTGTGACTGAAGCAGTTGATTTTTGGCAAATCACATGCAGACTTTCATGCCTATAGATAACGAGAGAAAAAACACTATCTACCAGCCAGTTTATTAGGAAGGAGTTTTGATTGGACGAGCAGATGTTTTGTTTGTTTTATGCTGTAGACTTGCTCAAAGCCCACAAAGATTTTCTGCATTGAAACTGTGTTTGTTTGCTGCTTAAAAGTGCAGCTAAACCTACCTGGACTGTTTTTGGGTGTCCCTGTCTTGTGCATTATTACCGATGTTGCTGCCTCTACCATTTGAGCCTATCCATCTTAAAAAAGATATATATATATATATATATGCTGTATATATTTTTAAAATTAAGATATTTATATAACACCAACAATTTACGCATTGCTTTACATACCCTATGCCAGTCCCTGCCTTCAAGGAAACTTACAATCTAAGGTCCAATGCGTACATACACACTAGGGCAAATTCGACAGTAGCTAGTTAACCTACCAGCATGCCTTTGGAATGTGAGAGGAAACCAAAGTTCCTGGAGGAAACCCACACAAGCACAGGGACAACATGCAAGCTCCATGCTGATAGTGTCCTGACTGGGATTTGAACAGGGACACTAGTGCTTCAAGGCAATAGTACTAACTTCACACTTATAGCAAACTGCTTGAGTTTGAGTTAAGAAGGTTATTACTCACATGCTTCCTGAAATATGATGACAAAAAGGTTTTATATGTGAATGGTTGATTTTAGTAATGTTGACCTGTAAAGTTGTAGAAGAAATCCACTGTACGTTATGGTTACAATGTAACATGGAATTTTCTGATGTTTCCTGCTCCAGTGAATTAGAGAATAGGCCATCTGACCACCTGCCCTTAGGTAAGAGAACTCAGATGTCCAACTGTTTACATCAGTCTTTTAACACCACAGAACATGGTTTAAAATCACTGTAGCCGGTTAGAACAAGGTCATCAGATCTTATCTTAGGTGATCTCCACTAAGAAACATGAGTATCCAGTCCTAATGTTTCTTTGCTCACTTGCATGGTAGAACGTTGGCAGTAGAGTTAAAGAAAACTTGTGGGGATAGACTTATGGGAGCTGCTATTGTAAGTTTGTTTTTAATGGTGCAGGATCTAAGGCTGGTATCCTGATGATGGCTTCATTACCATGGGGTTGTTGATCTGGAATAAGTGTGAAGCCAGTGAAAGACTACAGTGCATACTTGTTCCAAGTCAGTGACCCCTAAGTAGTGAACCTGCACCTTTTACACAAGACAGCAATAGTAGCTCACATATTTCTATCACAAAAGGTGTGCTTTACAGCATAGACATGAGAGGAGGCTTCTCAAGGGAATAAATAGTCTGATTATAGCAACTGATATTTGAAATTGGAAGAATTGCTTGCTTTTATTGGGTCATTTATGGCCACCCTTATCTAAACACTATTGTTTAGAATTATTTAGAAATATTTAAAAATAAGCAATTATCTTTTTGTCCCCTGATGCACACAAACCACTCACACTATTCATACCTATAAACCAGGGCTCCAGCTTTGCTATCATCTCCACACATAAAAAAGAAAGTAGCTAAAGATCGTTGCCGCTATCGGTTGTTAAGTAAAAACCCCCAGATTATTTGTATTAACAATTGGATTGTGCGCAAAGTTATTATATCTGCACTATTTGGAGGAAAAAAATAGTTTTTTTTATGACAAAATTTGCTGATTTCCCAGAACCTAAAAATCTATTCCCTAACTCACTGCACTAAAGAGGCACTTTTTGGGTCAAAACTAGAGGTTTTGTTTTGACAACATAGGTTGATGTCCCATGAACCGATTATTTATGCCCAGGCTGTACTTTTTGGGTCAAAAATTATAGTTTTGTTTGACAACATACAGTATGTTGCTGTTATTGTCTTAAGAGCTGATTATTTCCAAGCTCAGTACTAATCTGATTGGTGGCTTTCAAAAACATTTTATTTTTGCCATTTTTACACTGGGCTTTCTGTCCGTGAAAGGCAGCAAGAAGGGTGTTTTAACATTACAAGCACGTAGATACTTGGATCTCCAGGTTACCTTTCAAACTTGGAGATCCAAGTATCTGCAAGGTGGAATAATGTACCATGGACATACATGGAGAAAAGTGCTGATCAATTAAGCATCACTTCCTATATGCATTACAAGGCTTAGTTTTCAATGTTGGCTGCAGTTCACCCCAGAATATATAGATCATATATATATATATATAATTTTTCCCCTTTATTCCTGCAGCTCAAAACTTATCTTTCTTCATGTTTCAGTAAGTATTTAATTGTCCCAGAGAAGCAGAGACAGGAGTTAATTTGCGGAGCTTGTAAAGGCTCTAGAAACTTGATCCAGAGTCTTCATGCATTGCAGAACACGGCTTGGAGCTAATTAGAGTTACCCTGAAACAGCATGACATGCATTTCAACATTTAGTCCATGATGTCATGCATAAGAAAAGTCACAATTCCTATGGATGTGCACTCGCCTTTATGAAGATAGAGGGTGAAAAAAAGAAAAACCCTCACTGTTAGAAAAGAAATACTTTCAGCGCCACCAAATATTTACTCCAACTGCAATGCAGATTGATGGATTGCCAGAGGCCTTTAGAGAATCCGCTTTATGTAGCAAGTTTGCAAAAGTGAGATATTCTTCTATCCTCTTTCTGTCTGTTAATAGGAATTGTTTTCAGCACGCTGGATAAGGAAAACTTTACACTGGTGAACAATGTACATGTTCAATTTGGAAAAAATGAAAGCAGTAATTAATTTGTTCGACAAGGGAATAACCCGGGGGTTACTTTCTGAAATATTTGTGAAGGAAAAGAATAATATTTAGGGTGTTGGTCCAATTCCTAGAATTTAAGGGTGTTGGCCTTTTCCCAGCATTTGAAATGATTGGCTCTCTTCCCAGCTTCTTCTTTCGTATTGGAGACATACCTAATTTCCAAAAACTGTCCATTTGTTTTATGTATTTGTGTTATTAAGAGAGACATTCATGATTGTATTGGCTTGCTCCATAATGCAGTGCAAATAGCTCGGTCTATAATGCAGTGCAGAGGGCAGTGATAATGTGCAAGGTGCAGTAAAGGTATCTACAGACATATTTGTCAACCAAAAACAAGAATTCATTTGTTAAGATGATGGCACAGTAAACAGACAACATTAGCTGTGGGAATAATAGGTAAAGAGATATCCGACCATCTTGGATCACTCTGTGAGCCACTACTATGTCTTTTGAAACATGGCTGATGGTCAGAGCACTTATTTATTTACCGCTTATGAAAGAACAGAACAAAAGCCACTGCAGGTCCTCATTTTTCATAACATTCAAGTATGGACTGCATATTTACAAATTATGGCAGACTATCCTATTAGTATGACTTCCTCCAGTAATGCATGGTCCAAGCTCTTTTTCGTCATTTTGCCTGCCTCCACTGCCATGCATTACTGGTCTTCCCCCGGCCTGGTGTCTACTTGCTTTGGCCATTGGAAAGCCACTAGTGATCTTACAACGTCTGCATGTGTGTTCTAAAGTTTCATCCTTCCCACATGTGCCTCCACTTTCAGAATCACAGATAGTGGGAGTGGATCAGGAGTGTACACTGCACTTTGTGTGTCGCTGGCAGTATACACAAAGAAAATGTGCTAGCAGACAAGTAAAGGAGTTTTGGGCATAAGAAAAATACAAAGTCTTCAACCAAAGAAACTACCTGCTAACAATTTTTTTTGTTAATTTTAGTTCTGCTTTAAAGTCAGCTATGTTATTCAGTAATGCTACCGGGGGCAGACTTTAAAAGGAAGCTTTAAATTCTCCCACCGATATTTACCTTTTGGTGCTCCCTAATATTCTATTCATCTGTCGCTACTATCAAGTACTTCAGGTATGTTGGAGCATCTGATCTTTTTACATTCTTCCAAGCATGCAGTTCTAGGGCATGAGACATTGATTGCCAGGCTCAACCACTGTCATATGGGTGAGGGGGGGAGATCATCAAAGTATATCTAAAGCCCATTGTTTTTTAGTTTTGGGATAGTGTAGGGTAAAACCGCTATTGTGTGTTTTTACTTCTTTGTTGTCTGTGTTCTATTGGGGAGAGTTGTCCTGTCCTCAAGACACAACAGAAAGTGAGAGAAATATTTTTAAAGTGAAGGAAATCCTCTCTTAGGCAGTTGTAACACAACAATTGTCTCCAATGGAATGCTTGCCCTCCTATTCCTGTTCTGGTGGCAACTCATAACGTTTAATTTTCCTCTATTTTCCATGACAGTGGTTACTAGGATAAATAGAGTGGATAAACCTCCCCAGCAAGGATTTATAACTGAAAAAAACATGTTTTGGTTTTAGATACACTTTACCCCATGTGTGAGCTCCGGCAGAGGACAACACAGAGTTTACACAGGGATTAGGAATTGATACAGATTCAGGACAAAATGAACAGAAACATTGAAAAGGAAGTGAACATACTCCATACCTCAGTACGAGCTCTGCCAGTTTGAAAATGTGCAGAAGCCTGAGCTTTACAGCTTAGATCGAGTGATCACAATTGCAATGCTTTCCAGGCTTAAATGCAAATATGAAAGAAATTTATATTTTTTTATATATTATTAATTATGCATTTCTTTTATTTTAGCAAAGGGTGAATTTATCCTTTAAACTCTGTTGTTACCTTCCATGGAATGCACTATTTGGTTGTTACTGTGTTTGAGGCTCAAATGCACTTACCGTACTTCTAATTTGATGTATGGAAAATTCAAGCCCGTTGATTAATTTTTCTTACAGTAGTTGGTTAAGGTTTGTTACAGTCGTTCTCACACCTTTACCCTCATCAACCAAACAGATTGTAGCTTAATGTAGTCAAGTCAGTGAAACCTGGATTTAAAAAATAAAGTCTAAGCTTATTGTGGCCAAGGCAGAAGCTTGGCTCTTGTTCAGCATTCAACAACAGTGAACCTCTGAAATAAATCATATCAGTTACGTGAAGAAAATTTGATTTGGCTTATATTTAGTAGTGGCAGTGGACTTAGGCCCCATTCACACCTAGGCTTTGGTGTTTTCAGGGTTTTTTAACAGTTTTTTTGAGCACGTGTTTGCATTTTTAAAGTGTTTTCAGCTTCAACAGTTTTTCTATTTTCCCCAATGGAATGCAGTAGCGTCTGTGACAACATGCAAAACTAATCGAACCATGCTCTAAAAAAAAGCTAAAAAAAGCTCATGTACTTTTCAAGCTACACGCATTTTGCTACAAGCAACAGAATGCTCAGGTGTGAACAGGGGCCATAGAAAACAATAGGGTTCCCTTTGTTAAACATTTTGCTTAGAGCTACAAAACGCCTAGGTGCAAAATTAGCCTTACTACTTGCGAAGCTCATGCTAAGGCATAAGGTCCAAAAAAGGACCCATCAGGAAGGCACAGTTGTGACACATTAGGTGAGGATGGTTAGCTGTCAAGTAAGGTGCTCCCTTTCACTGTTGAACATCTAAGCCCCTCTGTAAAGAGATCACAAAAGAGAAAGCATCATTCTTTAAGTGCTCTTGGCTGAAATTAGGTCCATTGGTGCTGATAATGTCACAGGTGATGCAAATGTTGCTAATGATGCCAGGAGATGCCATTTGGAGAACAGTTGCATTGACTTGAGTTTTAGTGGGTATAATGGTGATATACTGTATAGCAGAAAAGCTGCAAAATGGTCCACTGTTCCTGCAGTGACAAAATACGGTAGGTACCCTGTAAGTCCTTGTGGAGAGAGACTCTGGTCAGATGGCATGCACACACATGGAACAAAAATAGAATAACAAGTGTGAAGAGAAACCAGAATGACTCTACTCAGAGGCCTTCGGCAGTCAATTCTAAGACTTACTAAGTGTCTACAATAATCAGACCATGATACAGTTGACCTTAATGATGCAAAGATAAGAAAACCCACATTAATGAAGGCATGCATGTTTTATGTGTATTTCATACATTTTATATATATATAGACACTGCTTCCACTGATTGCTGCCTGCAGGTGTCTGCTTCTAAAAATGTATTTCAAAATCTAATTACAATTATTTAGTGAAATTCACTGAAGGAAACTTCCTGAAAGCCTGTATGTTGAAGCTTCAGAACATCTACCAATTTTTTTAGTTAGAACTTGTTACTAAACCTGAGGCTAAGGCTTACTTTTTGGACTACAAACTAAGTCTGAGCCAGGGAGTAAAGGTGTTATTACTCGGTAAATTGCTAGGGCTGTGGTTAAGCAAAATTCCACAGAATTTGTATCCTGGAGGCACCTTAAACGGAGCCCAAACCACTACAATCATTTACTATAATGATGCCAGATGGACAGATAAATCATTACCATGGTTTGCATAATCAAGAAGAATCCAGTTTTGTATGCACTTTCTAATTTATTTAGTGTCAATAAAGCTTTTTACAGAGAAGATTTAAAGTGTGCACATTAGTCCCTGTTCTGAAGGATTGGACAATATGATGTCCCTAAAGGTACACATACACCTATTGGCTGAATTGGGTGGATGCCAAATAACCAGCCAGTATGCTTTGTGGATCATGGAAGATAGGCCATACAAGCATGGAAAGTACAAAACAAAATGTCATTTAGATGGTGTCCATAAAGGAGACCAAACCCAGGATTCCAGCGCTGTAAAGAAAGAGTGCAAACCAATTAGCCACCAGGCTGCCCAGTTTTTGGCTATTTACTGCAAGATACAGTTAGTAAAGTCTGAGTTATATAGAAACAATGATAGCGGAGCCAACAACACCTTTGTTGTGATGGATGCAGTGATGTGATGGTGTCCCTATTTAGTTGAATGGGAAGGCTCAGATCCCAGGGCCTATAATGTGCAAATTCAGCAGTGGGACTGTGACATTGTCGTCCCAGCATAGGAAATTAGACCGTAACATAAGCACTGGCAGGATCAACAGTTTACAATGAAAGGGACATTGAAGATAGTTGATTTAAGATAGTACTAATGTATCAGTTGTTTAAGAAGAGAGAATCATTTTCAATGGACACTTTTTTGCTGAGCACAAATGTAAGAAAGTACTTTTCCCCTGACCACCAATGTACGGAGAAACTACTCTACTGACTTCTACTTTAATTTCACTGTAACATAATGTAATGTTACATAGTATTTGAGGTTGAATAAAGACACAGGTCCATCAAATTCCACCTTTGTGTGTCTGTGTGTGTAGTGCGTGCATGTGTGTTTATGTGTCCCTGTGTGGTCTTAGGTTTAAGAGTACCTGTATCGCTGTATTTTACGGTCTCTAAGGAAGGTACCTAAATGATTGTTGAATGATTCAATACTCTCTGCTGATACCACTGCTCGTGGCAGAGAGTTCCAAAATGTAACCGCACTGACTGAAAAGAATCCCCTACGCCCTTTGTGGTAAAAAAAATTATCCACCAATTTTAGGTGGTGGCCTCTAGTCTTTGTTAGGGAGTTTACAGTAAAACGTTTATTGCCATCACCACCAAACATTTTGTACATTAAAATCATGTCCCCACTTAATCGCCTCACTTCCAGCGTGAACAAGTCCAGATTTAGCACATGAACTTGATGGTATAAAGCACAGCCTACCCTGGCCTGCCCTTATCTCTATGACTAAGCCTGTGATTGGATGAGACGTGTCAGGTGGAACCCCAGTCATGTGGTACAAGCTTCAATAAACTATCCCAGCGGAATCCGGTGTGAGTCCAGGTTTTCTTCTGTTTGAATGGATTCCACTTTAAGGGGGCACTGCTCCATGGGTCTCTCATGTGAGGGGACAATACCATATACACTTTTTGTATTTTTTACTGACCATTGACATTATCCATAATTTCATGATTATAACTGAAAAAACATTTGTCTTATAGAGCAGAGGGGTGTCGATCCACCCCAGGTGTCAAATGTGCTAGGTGTGCCACTGCCTGACAAAGGTTCTAGCCCTTCCCTGCTCTATCCAAAAGAAAAGAAAGAAGTTTTGGCTGGAGTTCTACTTCAGCACTATGTCATGGCAAGCCCTTGCTTATATGTATGGAGGCAGTTGTTCCATTTATACGTTTAATCTCCTTGTAATCACAGTACTATAAATGGAAAAATTATTAAAAAATCATAGTGTGGGTAAACCATATCTAAACTCAAATACTAAAATGTAATGTATTGCAGCTTATGAGTCCTTAGGTGTGGTGGCTACATTTGTTTTCTTTTTATTTTCTTATATTTGGTATTTTTCTTTTATTTTCTCAGGTGTTGATCCTGCCCGGACACACCTTTTGTGTCCAAGGGTGACAACGCTGATTCGCTGTACAGTATCTATAGAAATGCAGCGTTGTCACCCCAGGTTGCTTTACTGATTTGAACTACAGACACGCAAAATATCTGAGAAAACTAAAAACATTGTTTGAGATGTGAGTTTAGTATATATGAAATTAATAGGGCACGCCATTTCTGACAGAATCAGCAGACATTTTTCTGTTCTTCCAGATCAAATGAAAACTATAGCAGCAACTACATCTAAGGACTGTTAAGCTGCAATGTTTTACATTTTTGTTTAGATACACTTTGAAGATTTACAGGGGTATCTAATAAATAAAAAAGTAAATGTATTACCAATAGCATCCAGCTCTCCAAGGTTTTCAAAGGGCTTGTAAAGGGCTACTACTGGTTCCAAAAATGTGCAGCACACACTGCGCCGGGGTCTCATTGAGCAGAATGTTGCAGTTGTTCACACAGTTGACTCTTTTCTAAGGATGGGTGAATCATGGCCCAATGCTTTGCGTTGGATACTTTTCTCCTGCAGCCACCTCCCGTGGAGACCCAGCCTTATTTGTAAACAATATTCTTATTATTATACTGGATGTATATATAGCATCAACAGTTTGTACAATGCTTAAACATCTCTAGAAAAAAAATGGCAGCTAGTTTTTGATTGGATGATAAGGACAACACAAACGTATCCTCACTTTTACAGACTATCCCTGTAAATAATTACTGTATTTTAAGTATGAGACAAAAGAGAATCTACATAGCATTTGTATATGGTATCAGGTGCATTGCTACTTCTATAATTAACATTCTGGTGTTGATTTTTTAACCCTTTCTTTTGTATTTTTCTTCCTTACCATGAATTACATTTATCCAATGTGCCTTTGAACTTGCTAGAAAGTGTGACTAGTCAGAGGCCTAGTACACCACCCTCCCTCCTTGCATGCCATAGCTCTCTCCTCTTCTGGGAGTGTCTAGTTACTGTCTGTGCTGGCCTAGATGCTCCACTCCTCCATTCACCTCCCTACATAACTTTTCATGTAGTTGCTGGGGGAGGAACAAAGGGGAATACAATAGAGCAGCCATTCTCAACCAGCGTGCCGTGGGTCCCTTGGTGGGCCTTCTGGCTTCCTCAGGGGTGCCTCAAAATGTTGTGGTAGTGGGACTGTGATGTGAAAACTGACGTGAATGGAGCTCCTGATGTAAAGGTGGAACTCTGATGTGAAAGGGGGTATTCTGATATGGAAAAAGGGCTTCTTATGTGAAAGGGGGGCTCCTGATGTGAAGGGGTGGCTACTAATACAAAGGGTGACTCAGAAATAAAGGGGGATCTTGATTTGAAGGGGGCACTTCAATGTAAAGAGGAAAATACGTTTTTTGTGTGTTTTTTCGTGGGGCCCACCTTAAAATCTATGAACATTTTAGACTGGGTTCCTCCAGATTTTGCATACTATTAAAGGGTGCTATGTCTGAAAAAAGGTTGAGAAACGCTACTAAATAAACTCTTAGTCTGCTGGACAACTACTAGCGCATCCAATATGGTGGCGCCCATCAGCAGCCTCTGAGCTTTTGGATGTCTGCACAAGGGAGAGTTTTACAGGTAAATAACATGTATAAAATACATAAAACACACATATAACCTTAGGGGAATATTTTTCTTGAAGCAAATGGTCCGTCAACAGGGTCTCTTTACATGTAAAAGTAGGTATCTGGTTGGATGCTGCAGGAAGCACAGAGACCTTTGCTTTCAGACATTATTGTTACAGGCAGGGCTAAAAATTTCCACTCGCCTGCTCGCATTTGGTGAGTAAAAATAAGGTGAGGGCGAGTGGAAATGTGGGTCTCCAAGTACCGGTCTGCGGCCCAACTCCGCGTACCATGTGGCCCACAGCGGCTGACATGTCAGGGACACGGCCGCAGACCGAGTACCTGACTTGCGGGAGCAGCTTGACGGTCTGCATCTGTGTCGGATGCAGACCGCAGAGCAGCTCCTGTTAGCTTCGTCCGGAGCTCTGACAGTTCTAAGCTCCGGCCGAAAGAAAGTATATATGTGAGGAGGATCGATCCCTCGTTATCTGGGGGTGATAGTGAGGACTACTGCAGACCTCTGTAATCACTCACAGATAAACCAGGGATCAATCCTGCTCGCCAGCCTCGTGCCTGCAAAGACGTGAATTATTTTATGTGTAGGGGGTTAATAAGGGGGGAGGGTATTATTTTATGTGTGGGGGGTTAATAAGGGGGAGCGTATTATTTTATGTGTGGGGGGTTAAGAAGGGGGAGTGTATTATTGTATGTGTGGGGGGTTAATAAGGGGGAGCGTATTATTTTATGTGTGGGGGGTTAAGAAGGGGGAGTGTATTATTGTATGTGTGGGGGGTTAATAAGGGGGAGCGTATTATTTTATGTGTGTGGTGGGGTTAATAAGGGGGGAGCGTATTATTTTATGGTGGGGGGGTTATTAAGGGGGGAGCGTATTATTTTATGTGTGGGGGGTTAAGAAGGGGGAGTGTATTATTGTATGTGTGGGGGGTTAATAAGGGGGAGTGTATTATTTTATGTGTGTTTGAGCCCTGGTTACAGGTTTGTATTTCCATTTGTACATGTAAACGAAATACTCTGTGAGTGCAAAAAACCTATTAGAAAGCAAGACACAGTATGAGATTTGAGTGCATGTCATTTTAAATAAATGAAGAAGGGCCGCAGAGGCCACATTTGAACATGAGCTAATGGTGGCTTGAATGAAACCTGTCAAGGGACTTCAGTAGCACATAATAAATTTCAACCTAAATGTCTCGCTGGTGTAAGCTACATTTCGAGAACCTTTTAACTAACTCATATTTCCACAGCTATGATTTAATACCACTTTAAAGTGACCCTGCTCCATTCATTCTCTTACCATTTATTTTAAAACTACTGAACTAAATAGAAGGCAGTAAATTATATCAATAACACAGGAGCCGATATGTAGCCACTTCTAAGTTGCTTTATTTATTTCATTACTATCTAACTTTCTCTGGGCTGTAATTTGTCATCATGGGCAATGTACCTGCAAAGTGTAAAACAAGCACCATTCATCTTCAGTGCTCACTTCCATTTAGCTGTGACACACTGATAATATAAATGGTCTGTATGACAACTAATATTCTGCACATGAGATGAGCAAATTGCTTCTCCTGTCGGCCAGACAGATGGCCACCTGTTCAAACGGAGCCAGCAAGATCCATATTGTTTTTTAAAGGTACAGTGCAAATGTGAAATGTGTGCATGGGGAAAAGCCAGCCTGAGCAGGGCTTCTATTTTTCATTCAGTAGGGCACCAGGCTACCCCACTCCCTCCTGTTTTACTCCTTAATTCCAATAACCCGCTGTTCTGGAAACGTTATCACTGCTTAAAGGAGAACTATGAGGTTAGGGCTTTTCCCCATAGATCTCCTTAGGGTAACGGGCGGACACAAACTAGCGTCCTCCCGTCACCCTAAGCTCAGTATACTGCGAGCTACAACTCGCGGTATACTGAGACGCCGCAGTATACCGCGAGCTGATGCTCGTGGTATACTGAGACGCCGCAGCTGAAGCGGATCCCGACAATTATGTGAACTTAACATCTATGTGTGGAATCCACATGTGTCTGGGATCTCGGCATGAATGACCAGTACCTTTTGGCTGACATCTGTTACCCAAACCCATAATGCGCCTGACGCATACCAATTTTATGTCCTATATACATTTACAATTTTAGTGGAACCTACGTTCCACTAAACGCCTCTAGCTTTTTTGTCGTTCTCTACCTATGAATCAAGTTGTGCTTATGTTCCTTATTTTCTATGGCTCTCATGCGCTTAAACGATGTAATGCACTACATTTCCATGACCCCATAATAAGGCTTGTTTGATACGCATCAGCTGTCTCTGTGCCAATGCAGCTACATATATTGTACCATACCAGGCAATTATGTTTGGATTTGGGTTCTATTACTTCTATTTATTTCTTATTTTGCCTTCATTCTAACAGTAATTCGTGATTTTTTCAGGTATTTCATGATGCAACTTATTTCTTGCCAGCATTTTGTTCATATGTCCCTTTAAGTGTTGCTGCTCTCTCACGGCATATTACGCCTCCTGACGGTCATTTTTGTTTGTTGTACTATTGTGATTTAGCCACTTGTCTTACTGCCATCCTCCACCAGGCAGCGTCCTGCTGTTGCCATGACATCCATTGATATGGCTGATACCACTCCTGACACTGGCAGATATGGCCTATCTAGCTGCTTGTCTCCGCCTCAAGGGGTGTGGCCGAATCCTCGTCATTCATGACATGTGCGGCTTCCCCCATCTCTGACGACATGGCTTCCACCAGATGGCGTTCTCTGATTGGTCCTGGCTGGGGGCAGGTCTGGTACCTTTGACAGTGGCTGACCACTCCTCCGTTGCTGCCTAATGGCTGTTACACTTACTGTCAGTGGTTTTTGTAACTCTAGATCCATGCATCTTGATGATTGTTGCACACATGGCTGGTAATAGAACTTTCCCTATATATGCACAGTTTATCTATTTACCTGCATTCTTGTTGCCAATATCCTGCAACATGATTACTGTATTCTGAATGTTTTTGGAGGAAATGTGATGTCATGATGATGTCAGTGAGACTTTTGGATTGGTTCACAATCACTGTTGGTGAATATATAGATTCCTGTGTTTCACTTGCATTTATCACTTGTTTGCCTGATGAAGGGGATCCTGTGAGACCCCGAAACGTTGTTTGAACTTGCTTTGGAGTGGCAGTGTCCATTCTTTACTTATTGTCGGAAGCCACCCGCTGTCACCTGCTGCACCCACCTTCCATTTTTGGAGCAGCGGCTCTGAGTGTGATGGGTACACGGACTGGATCCTCAGTGGGATCACACTGTGTGGTTACAAACACCAGCACCAGAGCCCTAGCACCAAAATTCCCTCCTTGAAGATGACTCAAAACCCTGGGAAGCAATGATGTCTATTCTCGGACTACATCTTAGCTGTATTTGCACGATAGGATACTGTCTGAGAGTAAAGGTGCTAATTTATTAAGGGAGTGGAGGCTGTTTACTCTAAAATGTGTACGTTCCCTTTGCAAAGTGCTAGCTAGTAAATAAGGTGAACATTTGTTTACTTTGAATACCCAATCATATGCTAGGAAAAATCCTGTTTGTTACATATCAGCAGCTCAGTAGCATAGTGGTTAGCACTTGCCTTATAGCACTGGGGGTCCCTGGTTTGAATCCCGGCCAGGTCGCTATCTACAAGGAGTTTGCATGTTCTCTCTGATTTTGTGGTTTACCTCCCACACTTCAAAGATATGCTGGTAGGTTAATTGGTTCCTGTCTAAATTGGCAATGTATGTATGCATGTGATATGTAAGCTCCTTGAGGGCAGGGACTGATGTGAATGTGCACTACATAAATTGTTGGAGCTATATACTGTAAATACCAAAGATAAATATTTTCCTTGCACATATTTGGGTATTTAAAAAAGAACAGGTTTACCTTATTTATAAACATTCAGTTTACAAAGTAAACACATATTTTTCAATATGTTTTCCACTCATCCTCATAGTTCAGGGATGTCCAAACTGCAGCCCTCCAGCTGTGGTGGAACTACGAATCCCATGAGGCTTTGCAAGATTCTCACAGCCACAGACATGACTCCCGGAGAGAGATGCTTCATGGGATTTGTAGTTTCACCACAGCTGGAGGGCCAGAGTTTGGACATCCCTGTCATCGTTAGACCCGACCTGTGACAAAGAAGCTGTCATAGGTCAGCTCTATTGATCGGGAAGTGAGCAGAAACAGGCAGCCGATCCACTCACTTCCTGATCATCTCCCTGCAGTGAGTGGTAACTGTCAGTCAGTGTTCCCTGCAAGGATTCCTCCCTCCCCTCTCCGATCCTCCAGTGCTAAGTGAAGGAACGAGCATTGGAGGGGGCAGGCACAGCTGGCTCTGCCTCTAGGTAGGCAGAGCCAGCTGTCACTCACGCACCTGGGTGGGTCACGACAGTATTGTCTGGATCTGTCCCGGCTGAGGTGCTCTCAGTATATCGCAGGCTATAGCTCATGATATACTGAGCTTTGGGTCATGGAAGGAGGTTAGTATGTTTCCTCCCGTGACACTAAAGAGAACTAAAGGGAAAAACACCCCATAGTTCTCTTTTAACTTTACTAAGTCAGAGCTTAACTATGGGAACACAAACTTTTATTTAAATATATTTCTCCAAAGCCCCAACAGATATAATTCCACTTTGTGTGCACAAAATATCTTTGCAACCTCTTTTATTACCTTATAAAAGAAGTAGTGGCTTAATCACCATGCTGTACATAGCCTGTGCGGAATGCAGAGCTGTGGCAAGTACCTAGCCGGCCCCACGCACTGAAGGTTAAGCTACAGGGGGGAGGCGGACACAAGACCAGTCACCCTGCACAAGGAGACAGAGCAGCAGTGACCAGTCCTTATTACGGGAAGCTCCTGCACAAAGGGAAAGTTGCATACCGGATTAGTGCACAGATCTGGAAGAAATACACCAAGCACACCAAGATTCAAGTAAGAATACACATGCCTCTTGTATTTAGACAGTATTTGGTTATCACGGAGTAGAGCTTTACCAGCCTCTGTTCGTTTAGTTAATCAACCTAAAGAAACCTAATTTTATGTATTTCTAATTTTTTTATATTTTAATAAACTTTAAACTGAATTAATGAAGGTGTAATGCTAAATTGTATTATTATTTAATTCAATTTGTATAACAAGTTACAATAATATATAATTTATTAACAATACAATATAATATGCAATAATATTTAGCTAAGTTATAGTTAAAAAAATAAATAGAGTAGGATAAAAAAAAACCTGAGGAGGTTAGCAGGTCAGGTTTTACAGACCTCTGTTTGGTGCATTATCCTTTAAAATAGCACACACAATATAGAGCATTAATACCTTTCCAATCCGATGATTACCTACAAGCTAACAATGTCCAGAGCAGCAATTATAGATGATCATAATGGTCTTTCTTAAAAGCAGATTCCAGGTAATTAAACTAATACCCGGTGAATGCTAAGTGCTAACTGAGAATATAAAAAAACATATGCAGAGGCAAATTAATTACACATTATGATATTCTTTCATACAACATAGGATTTGGTCTATGAAAAAATAGGATATCCTATAACGTGGGCTATTTGAAACCGATGCACATATAGTGCAGATTACTTGGCCAAAGGGAAAGTTTTCACTCTCGTCTCTCTGATTGAGAAGTTCCTTCCCTTACATTCCAGCACATATTGTTAAAAGGACAAAAAAAGGGGGGACAGAGGAGAGTGAATGAATCACAGTTCCTGAGCATTTGTCATCAAACATATTTGTGCACTGACTGCTGAACTTTGAACATATTTAGTCAAAGTGAAAAAAGGTATCACATATTTCCAGTGACATCAGCCTTCTCCTCCCTGTTTATGAGAACATTCCATGAACTATAATTAGTGGATTCTGAAAATTGACTGTTTTAGTAGCTGAATTACTAGCTTGGATTGCTAGAAAAGTAAGCAACATTGATTTATCAACAAAGGTTTGGCCTGGTGACAGGGCAATGATTTTTATTTTCTGGGAGCAATCTGGTTTGTAGAATAATAGAAAGAGTAAAACAGTGTTTTCTGTAGTATTGATTCCAGAAACAATTTAACTTATTTGCTTTGTCTCACCTGTATCACAAAAACATTGAAATTATTCATTAACATTGAAGCAAACAAGATTAATTGCATTTTTAGAATAGGAGAAAAAAGTGCTGCCTATCACTCTTTAACAACTTAAAGTGACTCTAAACTCAGGAGTTGAATCCTAAAAACGTATTCAAGTACATTAAAGTGATATTAAAGCCTCAACTTTTTTTTAAATGTTTCCTTTAAGTTGACCTTCCTTTGCTGGAGGCTGTTGCTGCTTTTCTTTAAAATTGTTTAATTCCTCGTTTTCTAGTGGGTCCCCATAGCGCTCTTCCCCCCGCCCCCTGCACGGGTGCCACCATCGTTCTTGAGCGTCCATAGACACACACAGCTCTGTGGCAGGCCACGCCCCTTCCCTCTTTGATTGATGGCAGAAGGAGTCTATGGCTCCTCTGCCATCAGTATCCTCCCACCGCAACCCGGAAAGTCCGAGGAACGGAGGATTGCTTTGGGACCGGCGGCGAGGACGAGCGTTGTTGACAGGTAAGTGTGGGGGACTGAGGGAGAAAAAAGGTGCTGGGCCGTTTTTACCCTAATGCAGAGAATGCATTAAGGTAAAAAACACCCAGATCTTAATACTACTTTAACTATTAACAATACTGGACCTTACTTGTATATCACTTGGCTGTAGATCACTTGCAAACATGCAGACTAAAGTATTTATTTAGTCATGTGTAAAAAGCCCCCTATGCGATAGCCAATATTCAATGACAGGTCCTCTCCCAGGAGACATCAGAGGTCCCCAAGACCCCTAATGTCACCTTGGGACCCCCAAAGAAGCTGATGAAGCAGAGATCTGCTAGCAACTGAAATGACAGCTAAAGGCGAAAGTTATGTAATAGATATCGCTTCCGCATTTAGAGAGAGAAGGAGGAGAGTTCAGCGGTGGGGGAATACTGATCTCTTCTCCTTCTCTGTATTGGTGTTATTGGTCACAGGCACCGCAGGTGCCCCTAATAACTGGCATCGGCAACAGGGGGTGGGCAGGGCAGCAAGAAGGGGGGGCGCACTGTGCAGGGTCATACAAACGATTGGCCGGCTGGGTAATGGCAGTTTACATTCCCAGTAGGACTCTGGCTCACAGAAAAAAAATCACGTACATGTACATCCACATGCCGGGAAGCATCCACTGTCCAGCCATTTTTTTTACAATGGGCGGACAGCAAGGGGTTAACAGAGTCTTTTTTATTTATTTATTTATTTATTCTTTTTAATGCATTGCCATTGCATTGTCTAGCTTTTCAGATATTCATCTGCATTGGAGTAACAAAATTACAGGATACATTTTTTTCAAAATGTTTTAAACTGAAACCACAGTGAAGATAAATTCCCCAAGCAGCTTAAACAAGAAACACAACTGAAATACTTTTTAAAGATTATGTTTGAAAAACTGAAAATATAGCTATATTTGGGTTTCCCCTCCAGACATACAACTAGTAGTAAAATGTGGTGACGCTTAGCATGATTGACTGAGCCGAACTGAGAGATAATTAGAGACAGTGGAACATAACATGACAGCTAGTTGGGAATATGACTATAGTTTAAAAGGCAAATGACACATTGATTACTTAGAAGAACTGTTGTTCAGATCAGTCACTTTTACTGCAAAAGAACCCATTAAACATTAGTCTAACTATACTGGTATTATCTGCGGCTTAAGATAATGCCATTTTATAGGTAATTATTTGCTATTTATGTTAAGTACCATCATTTCTTATAGTCTATGATGTCAGTGTGAAGTGATGTCCTAAATGGATAGCACAGATTTGGTTTCTTGTTTGCCTGACAGATTCATCTCAGTTAGTGTAAAATGAAAAACATTACAAGTGTCTAGAATAGAACACCTATCTACAACACAAATATAGAATATGTTTGATGACGGACTCAATTCACAAACACACCAGGATAAGGATCCTTCTTTAAAAAAACAAGTTATTTTCAGCTCAGTCCAATAAGGGCTCGTTCACAATAGATACAGTGTGTTCCGGCCTAATTCTGGCCAGAACGCACTGCATCGCATTACGGCCGGTTTCACTATGTTGTGGGGCAGGAGGGGGCGTGGAGGTCCATTGAAGTGAATGGCACCATAGCCATGCCCTCCGGCCACAATGCGGTCGGCCGCATGGGATCACAAGGCACATTATGCCTGCGATCCGGTTTGATCAAAATAGTGCTTGCAGCATTTTGATCGGACCGCACCTGGCTAAAATAAAGATCATTATCCTTGTGTTATCTATTAAGTGTAACCTGAATGACCAACCTATGGGAGAACTGAACTGCAATCCCATTATTGATATTTGTACCATAATTACGTGATTATTCCCAGCATTTGGAAACCTAAAACTGATACAGTTGCAGCTAGCTACACATTACACTTTGATTATACAATCAACAACAATGTAGCGCAAGAACCTCTCTCATTAAATACACACTATATGTATAATTTAGGTAGACCGGGGTAGATACTCCAGTTATTATGAAAATACAAATCCCATCATGCATTTGTCTCTAAGAGTCATGTCTGTAGCTGTTAGAGTCTTGCAATGCCCAATAGGATTTGTAATTTCACCACATCTGGAGTGCCAAGGTTGCTTACCCCTGATGTAAGCCTTTTAATTACATATTTTGGAAAAAGAAAAGACTCCAGGAAAAGGACGAGAAGAAAAGTAGGGGCAGAAGTCCCAAGAGAGAGCTGATATAGTGTAGTAGTTTATATGGTATAGTGATTTAATTTAGGTAGGGGCTGGTAGGTAAAAAACAAATACTCACAAAAGTGTGGTTGCAGGATGTCCCATTGGGGATATCAGGCCACCAGACAAAGATGGCCTGCGGGGAATGCTTTTTGGGGTGTGTGTCGAGTTCCAGGCTTGGTGGCTGGGGAGTCCCGAAGTGTTTGTTCTGGCAGGCAGGAAACAAAGGTACCCCAAAAGTTAGCGATAGCAGAGGCGCCCAGAAACAAGACCATGAGCATCTGGTTCTTCAGGTCGTAGGTATTTATTGGATGATAAATCGATATAAAAAATGAATTGTCGATTTATCATCCAATAAATACCTACTAATTGAAGAGCAACCTGAATGCTCATGGTCTTGTTTCTGGGCACCTCTGCCATTGCTGATTTTTGGGGTACCTTTTTTCCAGCCTTAGGCAAATCTAAAAGAGGTTGTACATTCAGATCTAAACCTGTATAACCATCCCTAGACATCATACTTTGAACAACCCAAATGCAATAATAGTTTAGTAATCTTTCCTGAAGTCTTCTGCACTTCCAGCCACACCAAAACTCATGCAGGTCTATCTAAATTCTGACCAATTTAGATAATCAAAGCTTAGTGACTTCTGCATGTTTACAAAATAGGGTGGTAGGGCTAAGTAGGTGTTCTTATCTTAACAGCTGGGTCAGCAATGAGTCAGATCTGATAATGAAGAGGTGTATCATGAACTGAAGTTGTAGGCAGAAGAAATTCCAAAAGAGGTACTTCAACATTAATTGATCTTAGGATCATGTAAAGTATGAGTAATGTTAAATGATGGAGCTTCATGGGGAATAATACGTCTTCAACAGGTCAGACATGGTGGTATTGACTTTGCTCTGGTGACATCTGTATTCAGCTTTGGTGACATCTTTATTCAGCTCTGCTGACATCTGTATTCAGCCCTGGTGAGATCTATACGCAGCCCTGGTGAGAAACTGCCCTAAAATCATCAGTCCGTATTGTTTTTGTATTGGGACATCCCTAATATATATATACTGTACGGGCAGAGATGATGTATACCAATAAATTATGTGCTGTTAAACATTTGAAGATGGTAGCATCATGCTCAGTGCATAGAAGAAAGCTCATCAGTATCCTCCCCCCGCAACCCGGAAGTTCGGGGAACGGAGGATTGCTTTGGGACCGGCGGCGAGGACGAGCGTTGTTGACAGGTAAGTGTGGGGGACTGAGGGAGAAAAAAGGTGCTGGGCCGTTTTTACCCTAATGCAGAGAATGCATTAAGGTAAAAAACACCCAGATCTTAATACTACTTTAACTATTAACAATACTGGACCTTACTTGTATATCACTTGGCTGTAGATCACTTGCAAACATGCAGACTAAAGTATTTATTTAGTCATGTGTAAAAAGCCCCCTATGCGATAGCCAATATTCAATGACAGGTCCTCTCCCAGGAGACATCAGAGGTCCCCAAGACCCCTAATGTCACCTTGGGACCCCCAAAGAAGCTGATGAAGCAGAGATCTGCTAGCAACCAGAGAAATGACAGCTAAAGGCGAAAGTGATGTAATAGATATCGCTTCCGCATTTAGAGAGAGAAGGAGGAGAGATCAGCGGTGGGGGAATGCTGATCTCTTCTCCTTCTCTGTATTGGTGTTATTGGTCACAAAGCACCGCAGGTGCCCCTAATAACTGGCATCGGCAACAGGTGGTGGGCAGGGCAGCAAGAAGGGGGGGCGCACTGTGCAGGGTCATACAAACGATTGGCCGGCTGGGTAATGGCAGTTTACATTCCCAGTAGGACTCTGGCTCACAGAAAAAAAATCACGTACATGTACATCCACATGCCGGGAAGCATCCACTGTCCAGCCATTTTTTTTACAATGGGCGGACAGCAAGGGGTTAACAGAGTCTTTTTTATTTATTTATTTATTTATTCTTTTTAATGCATTGCCATTGCATTGTCTAGCTTTTCAGATATTCATCTGCATTGGAGTAACAAAATTACAGGATACATTTTTTTCAAAATGTTTTAAACTGAAACCACAGTGAAGATAAATTCCCCAAGCAGCTTAAACAAGAAACACAACTGAAATACTTTTTAAAGATTATGTTTGAAAAACTGAAAATATAGCTATATTTGGGTTTCCCCTCCAGACATACAACTAGTAGTAAAATGTGGTGACGCTTAGCATGATTGACTGAGCCGAACTGAGAGATAATTAGAGACAGTGGAACATAACATGACAGCTAGTTGGGAATATGACTATAGTTTAAAAGGCAAATGACACATTGATTACTTAGAAGAACTGTTGTTCAGATCAGTCACTTTTACTGCAAAAGAACCCATTAAACATTAGTCTAACTATACTGGTATTATCTGCGGCTTAAGATAATGCCATTTTATAGGTAATTATTTGCTATTTATGTTAAGTACCATCATTTCTGATCCAGTCCTTGGCAGTGCCTGTCTGATTCTATATTTCCTCTTCCCGGTTCAGGCACAGCTATGGACAGCCCCACACTGCACGTACAGCCCTGGAGCTGACACCTGCCTGTTCAACTCTCCACCCACCATTTTAGGCCAGCATCCACCCAATCAGCATAGCCACTGCCCTGGAGAGATCCACATGCCACCCTGGTGAGATCGGTATGCAGCCTGGCGAGATTTGTATTCAGCTCTGGTCACATGTGTATTCAGCTCTGGTGACATATGCATTAAGTTCTGGTGAGACCTGCATTTAGCTCTGGTGACATCTGTATTCAGCTTTGGTGACATCTTTATTCAGCTCTGCTGACATCTGAGATCTATACGCAGCCCTGGTGAGAAACTGCCCTAAAATCATCAGTCCGTATTGTTTTTGTATTGGGACATCCCTAATATATATATACTGTACGGGCAGAGATGATGTATACCAATAAATTATGTGCTGTTAAACATTTGAAGATGGTAGCATCATGCTCAGTGCATAGAAGAAAGCTCCTACCATTATTCTGTTTGGTGGACAGGTTGGTTTGTTGAAGGTTCCACATGTATGCTACAAATAAATCCTAAGCTTCCGGCACTGACATATGATCAGGTCTGAAAATTTTCTAAATGGACCAAGTAAAGTTGTGCTGGTGGTAACCAAAAACATGGTCATTGTACAACTACACCTACATGAAGCTAGAGCTAAAGTGGTTTGTGAATTATTCTTGGGAAACACAATTTTTTTATTATGGTACCAGGCATCTTAAAAAAAACAGCTTTAACCACAATACTTACCTTATTCTTG
This sequence comes from Nanorana parkeri, assembly GCF_000935625.1. Taxonomy (NCBI): domain Eukaryota; kingdom Metazoa; phylum Chordata; class Amphibia; order Anura; family Dicroglossidae; genus Nanorana; species Nanorana parkeri. Next base: position 393,626 of record NW_017306352.1, on the reverse strand, counting down.
ATGCTATCCCTGCAGACTTACAAATTTAATGTCCGGCATTACTCAGCTTCTGGGCTGAATGATTTTTTACATTATACAAACCAAAGTCCTGCCCAGGCTGTCAATGACACACCCCCTGAGGGTGCATCATCATGCAGCCTGCACTCACAGTACCCCTGGACTGAGTGAAACACACATATCATTATGTGAGTGCCACACGGTGCAGGAGGAAGAAGAAAGACTAGTGATATAATTGAACCAGTCTGAAGACTGCAGGAAAAAAGCTATGTATACGGTGTTTTTTTAATTAGATCCAAAGGGGAACACAGAGTTTTGCTTTGTCTATTATAGCACCTAAATTACATTCCTTGAAAAAAACATGACAGATGGCAAAGCTATTTATAAAATAAATTTTCTTTTTCTTTTATGTTACAAAAAAATTGGAAGTAAGAAAAACATTCAAAAAATGTGTCTAAGCTGAGCAGAAGTGCAGAAGGAGTTCGACTCACTGGCTGACATTCGCTCCTATTAGGGGCCGAACAGCAGTGAGTGAATAGCCGAATGCCGCCGAGCTAAAGATATAAGCGAGCGAATAGAAAATAAGTGAAAAGAATGAAGAAAAAATAGTTAAAAAATAATTTAAAAATGTAAAAAAATTGGAAAATTAAAAAATAAATACAAATATTTTAAAGAAAAGAAAAAAAAATTGAAATTGTTTTAAGAAAATGCCGCAGGCCAACCCGACCGCATGCAACTGACTCCCGCCACATAATGAAGCATCTGACAGATGCTGGCAAAAGAAAAACAATTGGGTGGAGCTAGCGGTGACAGCTAGCTCCGTTCAACTGTTTCCTATTGGCCAGCACCTGCAAGAGTCTTCTAGCAGGTCCCGGCCAATGAACAACAACTGGGATATCACAGCTGGCTCCGCCCAGTTGTTATTGTTTAATGACAGATCAGCATCCCCAGGTCATTTGGGGACAATGATCTGTCATTACAACTGGGCATAGCGAGCTGTGAGATCACAGCTGGCCCTGCCCATCTGTCATTTGTGAGCTGTCATTTGCTTCGGCTGACCGTTCTTCATGCTTCGGGGGTCACTACGGCTCAGCCGAGCCAACGCATATGCGTTCGGCCGGGCTGAGCCGCTTGGCTGCCTTCGGCTGCTGCACGGGCTACCATTTGACTGAACCGAAGGGCAGAGGCAGCGGAAGCAAGCTGAAGGATCAGCCAAAGCTCTTTTGTGAATAACCCCCTGAGTGTTTCTGTTCATTCACAACCTGTGGAGATAGTATGTTTACTACAGTATATCCACAACCATGAATGAACAGGAAGTGATGTAGAGCACAGTTCACAGTAAACATACATATAAATGTCCTCCATTATTTACTGATCACTGACTGCTTGTACCCACTCTCCATCCTGACTCGCTGTCACATGAGGCTGAGCGGGTGGTGCAGGGAAAAGAGCTCAGTCTCCTGTGACAGCTGACTTCTCCCCCACACCTCTAGCCCTGCCTCCTGTGCAGCCGGCAGCTGTCTCCGCAATCCCCTCCCCCCCACTCCGCTCTTCATCCTGATTTGTCACAGGACAGTTTCTATCCTCCCTGCTGGACACCGTGCTGTGTCAGACCAGACATAGAGCAGCAACCAGAGGGCAGGGGAGAAACCAGGGATGCACCACAATTTGGCCGAAAGATGGTACTTTCGCCATTTTGCCAAAACTGCCATCTTCGTTTGATATGTTTCGGCGGCTGAAATTTTCGGTGCATTCCTAATGATTATTACATTTTTTTCAGAATTCATATAGTGCCAACAGTTTCTACAGTACTTTAAAAAAATTAATACAAAAAAAGTTTTTATTTATAAAAATGACAATCTTTTATTTAATTATTTGAAGAGTTGGTGCAGCTAAATACAATGTATAACAATCCTTTACATTATAATTCGCTTCCCCTGGCAGCTGCAGTTATCTGAAAATGTAACTAATATTTTACATTGTAGTTAGCACTGCATACTGATGACAGTGGCTTCTATAGACTGGTACATAAGCCCCTGTCACACAAGGTAGCATTGTTGTATGGAATACTAGCTGCAGTATATCCAGATCTTCAACTGGTATAACACCCTTCCAAAATTCTGGATCATTTAAAAGACAAAAGAAAACTCACACAATAACTGCATAAACACATTTGGGAGAATTTATTAAAGCAATTGCGACAGTTATAGCCTCTAGATCCTTGGTTCTCAATTGGTGGGCAGTGACCCAAAAGTGGGTTGCCGCGTGCCTTCCACTTTTCTAGCCGAGAGGCTCCTCAGAGGGCTGGAGCTATGGCCGTGAGGGAGCTCCATCCATACATGTATTACTTACTGCTCCCTCACATTCCCTGTAGAGGTGCCTGGACCGGAGTAACACAGTAGAAAGGCATCATGGCACACTCACAAACTAGCATGTAAAACAACTTGTCTCACCACTAAGGACAATGACAGAGGTTTGGATACACGTCTTCTGCAAAGGATGTGTAAGCCGCACTGCCGCGCCAAGGCACCTCTTATAGTGCGGTCCTAACTCTAAACTATGAGAGTCTCCATCTTGGAGCACATGGGGCAGAAGATATCAAATTGGGTGCAGGCCTGTCAGGAGGACTGTTCTACTGTTCTACTGTTCAAAGCCCATTTCGTGTGCACCTTACTGTATAACTGGTAACAAATTGTTGAGTGCGGTTGTCGTTTGTTTTGCTGGACCGGAGTAACGTCACATGCTGGCACCCGCACCTATACAGGGCCCACAAGGGAGCTGCACAAGCAATGCATGCATGGATGAAGCTCCGTCACAGTACAGCAGCCCACATTGGACTTCAGGCTGAGGATAAACTCCAGTTCTCGTAAGGTAGGTTGTTTGTGATTGTTTCTGTCAGTGTTTTTGAGGGTCCATTCACACTAGTACAGTCCTGTGCCATTAACACTGTACCATGCAATTGCACCTACTACGTATTCTGGTGCAGGAGGTGCATTGCAATTCATCACCACCTCCCACCCACAGTTCAATCTCCCACATCGGAATGCGCGGTACCACAATACTGTGCGTTCCATTGCAGTCCGACTTGGTTCCCAACTTGATGACCAATGTTGTTCCTGAGGTTACACAGGTTTAGAACCACTGCTCTAGATCAATTTTTTTTTATGTGCAAATCTGTCTTTTAACATGTGCCCCTGTTTTAACCAGGAGCTTGCACTATTTTTCCGATTCTAAGTGTTTTGTGCCTGTTTTCATCTGCAGTGGTTCTGCGGCTGTCTGAAACTGGAGCATCAACTAACAAAACAATCACAACTGAAGAAGTCCCCATGACCACTTCTTCAAGAAGCGACAGTTAAGCTTTTTGCCTGGAGTTACAAGTCCTCTTTCCTGGAGTGTATGTAACCTCATTCATGAACAACATTACACTAGCAACATAAATCTGGAGCAAAGTGCGTCAAATATATTCTGTGCAAGTTCAAACAATCGCAATTGCTATGAGAAATTCCCCCGATCATATTTTCCTTTTAATCTTAATTATACTTAATCACGTAACAATAAAGCCGAAAAATCGAGCCAGTTTATGATTGCAAGAGCTATCAAGTTATACTTTTTCTGTTGATAATTGGCATGCCTATGGAAACCATGTAAGATCTGATGTAGAATCACCTAGGCAGCTATGATATGGATATGGGTATACTTATAAACAGTGTAAGAATTTTATTATCAGTAGGTTAAAAAAATATTACACTGCCGAGAGCATAACTGAAGTAAGTTGCAACAGCTGAGATCTTGCTAGTATCTGCTTCTTGAGTAATACTGCCAAGCCACAAGGAACAGGAAGACCAGTCAGATGTTGGGGATGTGTCTTCTTACAGCCGGCTGGGACACTAAATGAATAGAGAGAAAGATTAAATGAGAAATGGGTTAATGGTGCTTTACAATGTTCAACAGACTTGGCCAATGTACAGCAATATAAGGGAGAGAATTCACAACTTTCCAGTATACTGTCTGTCAAGATTTATATTTTTTCCACAATACTACAGTGCAATGGGTTTTATTGCACAGATGGATTGTCTCATGTCTATGTATTTCCCTGTGCTGGAAAATGCATGCTAACACATCTGGTGTGAACAAGCGCCTGACAGTGGATGCCCATGCTTTCTTTATTGTTGATAATTGCAGGACGGCCCTGAATGAGATGTGTAGACTGTGTAGACAATTTATTTTAAAGTTGAAGTCCAGGGGAAAAATATTTCATTTTAGTGGTTACATATCAAGTCCAGGGGGGGCGGGGGTTTAGGAAAGCACTGCAATACTTTCCCCTTTCCCCTCTCCTCCAGCTGACCACATGCTTTACTTTGACACTTCGGATTGTGGGCGGGTGCTTAGTGTCCTCATGTAAAATCCAGAACCATTGGCTGGTGAATCACCGTCTTGCTGTGGGGCAAAATCATCATGCAGTGGACCATTATTGTGACGGGTCATCATGACTGATGAGCATCTACATCACTGGACAACGTAACTGATGCTGGATTTACATTGTTCACCATTATTTACAATTTGTTTCAAATAAAGGACTTTATCACATTTTCTGTGTTTATATTAACCTTTTGCATGTTTTATGGAAATGCATAAGATGGGGTACTCATTCACCTGGGAGGGGGGAATGGGTGCCACCATAATATAAAGTCCCAACAAAACTCCACATCTCTTTTAGGGAACAAGATGGGGGGATGAGACTCTTCTCTCCTCAACAAAGGAAGAAGGCGCCTGAAAAAAAGAACACAAATGCAGATACCTCATCTGAGGGGTGGCAAGTTACAATGTATTAAATTGGAAGAAAAAGCTACTATAAACCAGTTTTTATATGTTGCCTCTGCAGTGCTCCTCCTTAAGATGTCTGATAAATTGCATGATAAATACCTTTTTAAAAATGTTTTTCTATGAAGTCACAAAGCTCCGACTCGTGTCTGCAATGTGTACAGCTGACAGTTGAGAGTTTCCTCCCACCAGCTGCATTAGCTGCTTATAGAGGAGTGAGAGCCGGAGCTCTGCAGTCATGTGACCGTGCAGAAAAGTATTACGAAAAAAATATTTCTTATGCAATTTATTAGACATCATCTATGTGGCAAAGGGAGCTCTATGGAGGCAACACATAATAGCTGGATTATAGTGGCCTTTCATTCTACTTTTTTATTTTTGTTTTGGGGTTTAGGTTCAATTTAATAACCAGCCATTTATTTATTACAGGTATTTGTATATTATAGCACCAACAATTTACACAGCGGTTTGCATACTGCACATACTTCTTTGTCTCTGCCCCCAAGGTGCTTATAACCTAAGGTCCCTATCTCACATACATACACATACTAGGGACAATTTAGACTGGAGCCAATTAACCGAGCAGCATGTCTTTGGAGTGTGGGAGGAAACCAGAGCTTCCGGAAGAAATCCACACAAGCACAAGCAGAACATGCAAATTCCTTGGAGATAATGACCAGTATATGAACTGGGGACCCCCAGTGCCACAAGGCCAAAGAGCTAACCACTGTGCTGCCCAGCCAACTTTCCTACTTTTGTAACTTGGTTGCTCAATTTTAAGGCCCCAATCACACTTGAGGTGAGTGTCTTTGGTCATTTTTCGGGTTTTGTGAAGGGTTTCTATAGATGTGTTTGTGCACGTTTCAGGCTTGAGCATTTTTTGAATTATTTATAGCCAATGGAAATCTAATTACTTAGCAAGAAAATGCCTGAAAACACTTGTTACATGCATTTTTTGCATGTTTTCAGGCAATCTCATCAAAGTCTAATGAGAGCAATCACGCAACTCTACCCAAAAGGAGCTCATGTACTTTTTGCTCTACAGACATTTTTCTGAAAGCATCAGGATGCTCAGATGTAGACAGGGGGCATTGAAAACAATGAGATGCCTCTTGTTGAGTGTCGTGGCACCTAGACCAGGGATAAGCAAACTTTGGCCTTCCAGCTGTGATGAAACTACAAATCCCATAATGCATCTGCGAATCATGCCTGTAGATGTAGTATACGAAGAGACCGCACTATCCAGAGAATTCCAATACTTCAGACTTTATTGAAATTCACAGCAAATCCAATATGACAGTGTATTGAAGTGTATTAAGCAGCAAAAACCAGCACTGCACTACATCAACCAGCTACAACCACTCACATGTTTCACCCGTAGGCTTATTCATAGACGTGGCTATCAGTGTCATGCAATGCCTCATGGAAATTGTAGTTTCACCACAGCTGGAGGGCTGATGTTTACCTGCTCCAGGTCTTGACATTCGAGCTATAAAATGCTCAGGTGTGTCTTCTGAATTGGACCAGTTGTTGTACATTTTATATGAAGATTAGCACAATTAAGGAGAGTTCTACTTTTTTCTCTAACTACAGTACAGTTTGTGAGACATCCGGAGTCATGTAATTCCATAAAGAATGAACAGCTCACAGATTAACCAGCACTATGCACAAAGAAAATGGCTTAAGGTCAATGCAAGATAAGAGATAACAAAAGGTAACTTAAGGAGGGGTACGTTTTATGCCAGGGCTGTGCACTTTTGATTACGTCTTTGCTAGCGATATGTTACAGCTGATAAACACGCCAATAAAATTGCTACAGAGCGGAAGCACGCTCCTTTTCCTGTCCAATGTTCTGTCCCCAAAGAAAAATCTGGATCCTTTCAACTGTGTGTCATCTATTGCACAATCTGTATTTATGTCATAACAATACCTGGAGATGTCTAAGGTCATGTGAAGCTGTGATCGTGCATCAATCTGCTCTGCCTTGCATTAACTGACTTCTCAAAGCCTTTGGAATGCTGCAACTGTACTCTCATTCCAGAAGTAGAACTTTTCAGCTGGCCATTTGCAGGCAGTGATATAGTACTAGTTATTTACTCCTAGCAGACAAGACAGTTGTCCACTCTTCATGAGAAGGCTGTAAAGTGGTTGCTGATTTTAATAAAACATTTTTTTTTAAAGGTAGTTAAATTAAATAATAAAAAATGATTATTGTTATAACAAAACATTTTTATAATATTAATGTGTATATGAGTCATAGATTAGGCAAAGATTAGGCATTGGTCACATGGCAGAGCACCAGTATTACAGAATAAAGATGCATTGTTGTGCTGAATGTTTCATTTTTTTCCAGTTTGTACTACAATTTTTTTTACAGATGGCTGTCAGAGTTGGAGCTTGATCTTGATCTTTCCACTTTTTTTTTAAAGTTAATGCATGCTATTATTTATTTATTTTAATTTTGTTAATGCATTATTTTATTAATGGTATTTATATGACGCCAACAATTTACAAAGCGCTTTACATGGTGCACATTCCCATCAACCCTCAAGGAGTCTACAATCTAAGCTCCCGATCTCAGATGCATAGATACCAGGGCCAATTTTAGACAGGAGCCAATTAACCTTCCAGCATATCTTTGGAGTACCCAGAGGAAACCCACGCAAGCACAGGGAGAACATGCAAACTCCTTGCAGATAGTGACCTGACATTATCTAAGCTAACTCGTTCAAGAACTAAGCAGGGAGTGTGTGAATAAATTCTTGATTCGAGAGAACCATATACCTCCCAACTTTCTTAGAAGAGAACGAGGGACACCTTCCAACACAATGAGGGGAATTTATCAAAACTGGAGCAGCTGTGCATGACAATCAATCAGTGTCTCTGTTTCATTTTTAAATCTTAACTGAATAAACTGAAGATAGAAGCTGATTGGTTGCCATGCACAGCTGCTCCAGATTTTGTCCGCTCCAGTTTTGATAAATTCCCCCCAATGTATTTAGGCAATGGGCACACCCCTGCCACACCCTAAGTTATGTGGATCATTAAGAATTTATATGCCAAAAATAACTGGTTAAACCCAACATTGTTTTTCCCACCATTACATTTCCTTTATGCTGGCTTTGCAAAATAGCAAGCAAGATCATGAAAGTTTTAGTGCAGAATAACACTTTTGGTGGTTAAATAGAACCTTTTCATAGATGTCTGTATCAAAAAGAGGGACAACTGGGGATGAAAGCGGGCAAGGGGGATTTGATTACAAATGAAGGACACTCCCTCCAAATGATGGACTGTTGGGAGGTATGGAACCATACAACCTTGTAAACTCAATGTAATTTACAGAGGGTGAGATCCTTCAGGTGAAAGGACAGGCTGCAAGTTGTCACCCCTATTTTATGCACCCAAGAAGAAGAAAAAAAAGGAAGTGGTCTTATTTGCCATTGTCTGAAAAAGTTCATTGTTCCTTGCATG
>NW_017306352.1:381881-385324 GCF_000935625.1 Nanorana parkeri | reverse complement strand
TGCAGTGCTCCAATCAATAAAGTATAAAAACACATCAATAATTGTGACCAAAACAATAAAACTTAATGTGCATAAAATGACATAAAAATAGCATAAACTGACAAGTGTCCGTTACCCACATAAATGAAGTGCCACCGCTCCAAGCTTGCTCCCGTGATAGACTACAATCGCAATACAAATGAGTAAACTAAGAGGGTTATTCACAAAGCTAGCCAAAGGATCAGCCGTAGCTCCGGATGATCCTTCGGCTAACTTCTGCCGCCGGTTCTACTAAACCGAAGGGCTGCTGTACGGGCTATTCAATATAGCCCGTACAGCTCCCGAAGCTGGCCGAGCCGAAGTGAAACCCGAAGCGGGGCCATTGGCCGGCCGAAATCCTTGCTCACAGATCTCACAGCTGGCTCCGCCCAGTTGCAATGACAGATCAGCATCCCCAGGTAACTTGGGGACACTGAACCGTCACTAAACAATGACAACTTGGCAGAGCGGACCGTGACGTCACGGCCGGCTCCGCCCAGTTGTTATTCATTGGCCGGGACCTGCTAGAAGACTCTAGCAGGTCCCAGCCAATAGGAAACAGTTGGGTGGAGCTAGCTGTCACTGATAGTTCCGCCCAATTGTTTCTTTCTTTTTGCATTTATTTTTATTTTTTCAATAACCTTTAATTTTTTTTAAATCTTTATTTCTTTTTTCAAATTAATCATTTATTTACATTTGTAAAAAAAAATAATACTTTTTTGTCTGTTTTTCTATTTTGTTCAGTACCACGGAGGTGCCGAGCCAAATGCCACTCAGCGGCATTCAGCTATTCACTCACTGTTGTTCGGCCCCTATGAGAATAGGCCGAACGGCAGCGAGTAGCCTGTGGGAGGTTTGGCTCAGCCAATCTAGATGTTGGATCGGCTGAATCAAACTCCTTCTTCACTTCGGTCAGTCTCAGCATGTTCGGCTGAATCAAAGCCAGCCGAAGCATACGGCTGATTTCAGCCAATTTCAGCCGATGTACGGCTGAAATCAGCTGTACAAGCCTGAAGTGAATAGCCGAACAGCGTTCTTCAGGTGGGTTATTCACTCGGCTGCCTTTGGCAGCTTTGTGAATAACCCTATAAATGTGAGATCGTAGTCCATCACAGGAATCATGAGCTTGGAGCGGTGGCTACTTTACAACACACACAGGGACCATGGGAAACAAAAGTAGCCACCCTCCAGACGGAAGGACAGTGTCAGCACCAATTCAGAGAAGATTTGAGGATTACACTAATCATATACATTTTTGTTAATAGTCAGGGTACTTGAATGTATTTTTAAGATTGAACTCTTGAGTTTAGTTTTATTTTAAGGGTAACAAAGCACTGCATATGACTTTTGAATGTATTTGATTGTAATAGGCATCTAGACATGCCAATCAAGTAATGGTTCAAATTGCAGATACAATAACTGAAAATAATTTTGCTGACCCTCAATGGGGTATCTGCTAGAAGACTCTAGCAGGTCCCAGCCAATAGGAAACAGTTGGGTGGAGCTAGCTGTCACTGATAGTTCCGCCCAATTGTTTCTTTCTTTTTGCATTTATTTTTATTTTTTCAATAACCTTTAATTTTTTTTAAATCTTTATTTCTTTTTTCAAATTAATCATTTATTTACATTTGTAAAAAAAAATAATACTTTTTTGTCTGTTTTTCTATTTTGTTCAGTACCACGGAGGTGCCGAGCCAAATGCCACTCAGCGGCATTCAGCTATTCACTCACTGTTGTTCGGCCCCTATGAGAATAGGCCGAACGGCAGCGAGTAGCCTGTGGGAGGTTTGGCTCAGCCAATCTAGATGTTGGATCGGCTGAATCAAACTCCTTCTTCACTTCGGTCAGTCTCAGCATGTTCGGCTGAATCAAAGCCAGCCGAAGCATACGGCTGATTTCAGCCAATTTCAGCCGATGTACGGCTGAAATCAGCTGTACAAGCCTGAAGTGAATAGCCGAACAGCGTTCTTCAGGTGGGTTATTCACTCGGCTGCCTTTGGCAGCTTTGTGAATAACCCTATAAATGTGAGATCGTAGTCCATCACAGGAATCATGAGCTTGGAGCGGTGGCTACTTTACAACACACACAGGGACCATGGGAAACAAAAGTAGCCACCCTCCAGACGGAAGGACAGTGTCAGCACCAATTCAGAGAAGATTTGAGGATTACACTAATCATATACATTTTTGTTAATAGTCAGGGTACTTGAATGTATTTTTAAGATTGAACTCTTGAGTTTAGTTTTATTTTAAGGGTAACAAAGCACTGCATATGACTTTTGAATGTATTTGATTGTAATAGGCATCTAGACATGCCAATCAAGTAATGGTTCAAATTGCAGATACAATAACTGAAAATAATTTTGCTGACCCTCAATGGGGTACCTTGCTTAGCCAAGCAAGGACTGAGAACTAGTTAAAATGTTTAATCCTAGCTCCCGAAACTGCTTGTTATCGCTGCAGAAAGTTATAGGTTAAACACATTGTGAGTCTTCCCATAACTATGTCTTCTATTGATTGCAATCACATTTCTGTGATTATGATGTTGAAATACAGGTTTGCGTTATGTTCCAAAGCCATGTCCTATTTCATTTGACAGGAAATGAACTTGCTGACCTATTATGTGGCAACGATTGAGCTACTTAGGGGGGTCACATGACATCAATGTGTTTTGTCTTTGCTTTCAAAACGTTTGGGATTCCGGTCAGGTCAAAGGGACTGGATCCCTTTGTGTTATTCGCATTGTTCTCAGGCCGCGCACCAGAGCAGTTTTTTTGCTTTCTCCGCAATAGATTTATTTCAAATGTTCTGAGTTCTCAATGATGTCTAATGGATTGGCAAGAGTGGAACAAAACTACTTTAGTGGTTTTTAAGTGCCTCGGTCATCATCAGATTGTTGGAAAACATGAGAAAATGTTATGTCTGCAGCAGCACAAAGACAGAGAAACTCAAACTCTAAGTATAAATCAAACATGAAAATGACACCCTGCAAAATCCATGTAAAACAAGTTAAACATTGAATATTAAAAATATTTAAACTCTTTTTTATTTAATATAATATATGACCTGCTCAGAAGCAATATAATTTTACTGTGTGGATGAAAAGTACCATTTATGCAGATATGTCTGTACGGATTGTATAAATGGGTCACCATTTGAATTTTATGGAGATGTGAAAAGCGTATTACAGGAAGACCTGATAAATCATTTTATGCTGGAGACACTCAATTTCAGTTAAAATACACATGCTGAACCAAAGATGATAACAGTTTTTGCTAGGACAATGGAAACAGTTGGGTTTACTTTCTTATGTATACAATTAAAGCGCACCTGTCATAGACCCAACACAAAAATCTACTAGAGTAAAAAAAATATGGCATAAACAAATAAATCTGCTGATATCTTCAATATTCAAATAATAATAA
>NW_017306352.1:368035-381754 GCF_000935625.1 Nanorana parkeri | reverse complement strand
GCAGAGGGGGGGGGGGCGCACGTCACGGGACCTCATACAAGCGATGCGCCGGCTCTATAGCCGGCGCATCGCTTGTATATTAACGGGCATCGCTGCCTGTTTTCAAATGACGGGCATTTCCCGCTTGCGCGCGCCACGCCCGAATGGGCGGATGTAACAGGACGTGTATACACGCCCAGTTACATCCAAGAAGCTCCCGGCCGGCCGTGTATACACAAGTGTGATTCTGCCCGAAGAAGACCAGCAGCACTGGACAATTGAGGGATCTAAAAAGAGGGAAAATGTCTCAAGAGTCCAAAACAATCTTTATTGACTTTACAAACCATGACAAACAGATATGCAAAGCCAATGTGTTTAGAGTTCAGGAACCACCACCCCAATATCTGGGCTTAATCAATGAATTACAAGACACTGATGAACTCTAAACTTACAGCCCCTGCACACAATGCTACTTCCTAGGCAGGAGTGGAAATAAGAGTGGAAAGGAGTGGAAGTGTGAAAAGATCTTTGCCAGCAAATGAGTGTTTGTACCAACTGCCAAGTGGACAGTACCAGATTAGGAAAATTATGGCGGGGAGATCTCATTCTGCGTGTGTCTAAGACACATAAGAAGTTTGGGGCTGATTTGGCCCTCCATGCCCCACCTTTAGGAAAATATCACATTTGTGTTGGCTGATCCTTTATAATTGCAATTCAAGGTAAAATGGAGAACCAGCTTGGTGGGATATGGTCACTGCTTGAGGCATCTACACAATAATTCCCATTTTACTAAACATGAAACAGCAGACCAGCTGTGTACTCATATTCACAGGTACACAGAGATGACTGATGGACAACAGTTCAAAGAGGGTAAAAAAGTTTTCCAGGTTGTTATTACTGCCTCTGAAATATGCCAGTAGCAACAAAAAAGAGATAGAAGATATAGTTTCATGTTTCTTAAACTATACTGATTCTTCTAACACTTCTCACTATCCCCTGTAAACAAGTCTTCCTATAGCTTATTTGCTGAAATTAGCCAAAATATTCAGGGATGCCCAGAAAAGGCAAATCACAGTGTGTTAATTTTGAAGCTTGATGATACCTCCATCGTCCCTTCCAATTATGTTAATGGACCCCAAGCACCATTAGGGTATACAGTATATAGGCCTGCCACCTAACACTGAATCATTCTTGTAATACAACCATTCCAATTTATCAACTTTAATTTCAAAAGTTTTCACTAATCTTGTCTTCGATCTTTGACTTTTTGTATTCCTTAACAATTACCTGCTGATACTAGTTCTTACTTTCTGCCATTACATGGGTGAATGATTATATTTTAAAAGACTCCTCATTAGCCTGACTAAGATGTTTTATAAGAGCTAATATTTTTAATGAGAGCCAAAAAGGAATAAACTGGAGCAGACAAAATCTGGAGCAGATTTGCATTGCAACCAATCAGCTTCTCGCTTTCATTTTCAAATCTCAACTGAGCAAACTGAAGATAGAAGCTGATTGGTTGCCCTGGGCAACTGCTCCAGTTTCGATAAACACCTCGCAATGAGCTTTTGCCAGTAAAGCTGGCTAAATATTGGTATCCAGTTGGTTATTGATAAACAAACTAATAATTAATTTTCCCAGCAATGTGCAAATATAAAGCCAATTGTGGAAATTCTATAGCAGTGGACAATGGTTCCAGTTCTTACTTTGTTACAGAAGTGCACTCAAAACAGGAAATCAATAAGGAAATAGAGGAGTATTTCAAAGCCTGCTGCTTGAATTAGTGTTTGAGATATTTTTTTCTCCTGCAAAGCTCATTATCAGAGGTAGTTCCTGCTCCATACAGTTCACAACTGTCATACAAAGCTGTGCAATCCCTGATATAATTATCCTCAATACCAGGGATATTGTACAAAGCAACTGCAGTTGCCGGTATCAGACAAAAAAATCTTTAATTAGTATACCTACGCTATATATTTTGAACACGAGTTAGATAGGTATCAGATGGCTGATATGATTTGACATGAACATTTTATGTTCAGTGACAGACATTTATAATATCAGAATTGTATAGTAGATTAATGCCTGGGCTGCAAACCACAATAGAACATGTACAATATACTGTATCTGTGCTAAATCACAGACATGTAGACAAAGACTTTTGCATAGTCAATGTCATTTTAACAATAATTTGGACACCAGGCCGCCACATATAAATCTATCTGACTGGCAGTAAGGTGGTGCCCTCCTTCTGAGTAAGAGAATATTCAAGCCAATGAGTTCCAACATATTCAACCTTCCATTTTGTTCCTAGCTGAAGGACTCTTTCAACTCAACTTTTGGCTTCCTATCTGACTCCACTATGTTTTGAAATGGCCACACACCAGCTAACTTTCTTTAGATTTGATCTGACAGATCAGCAAATGTACCAGTATTTATGCAGTGTGAGGTCACACCTGATTGAACATACATTGAATGATTGATAAGGTGAGCTCCCGCTCTGCAGAGTAAGGTCTCCTTCACATGGGAAAAGAAGTCCAGTTCTGCGGATTCTTGGGGCAGGAATTACAGGTGGTTCTGGACAGTTGAGGCAGCTCATGACAGGCTGACAGTGGCCACAGCTGTCCGTGGGTGTTTTGATATAATCACACATGGAGCCATTACCTGCAGTTAAATATGATAACCTCTGGAAGCAAACAGCTTGCATCTAGGGGTGATCACTTCTCTCCAACCGAATGTAATTGCTCCATATGCAATTGCATCCGAACATTGGTGGAGAGCTGGCTCCTGGTAGCCTGACATTGATATTGACAGGCTTCACGGCCACATTAGTCCAGTACCACCTGTGATTTCTGCCTCAAGAATATGCAGCTGAACCTTTTCTTCCTCATGTGAATGAGGCCTTACTGGCAAGTTTTACTGCTGTAAAAGTTTTAATGGTATAATACTATATTTGCTCAGGAGGCGTTGACAGTTGGCTTATCCCTGGCTATGCTTTGCTTGAACCTCGGCTACCATATTTCCATGTCTGTTCTGACCCTGTTTGGGAACAACAGTACTCTTATAGCAAGCTGTGTAGGTTTTAATCACCCAATCACGTGTGAGCAAAAATATATATTTTTTCTTTACCTTGAGTGGGTATTCAAAGTGAACACAGCGTCACCTTATTTGTTAAGCAAAATAAACTTTACTTTCCAAACATGCTCTACTTCTTTAGTAAGACAAGCCCCAGTGAGTATGATCAGCGGCCTGATCCTTTCAAGGCTGGACAGAATAATTTAAAGCATAAATGAAATAGAAGAAGAACAAGCTTTTTGAATTTAACATAGTGGCAATGTTCCAAAACTGTGTTGGAATATATTAGCCTTCCCTTTTCCCAATTTCAATTTAAAAGAATGCATTAACACATTCCTTATTTTTTTTCAGGAATCCAAATCCTATTAAGTTACACTCAATTGACTGTTAAAAGAACCAGCATAAAGAGCACAAGTTGTTTATATGTCCTATAATTTGTATACCCTTATGCTCCTAGGAATACCAGCATGACCCCCTGTAGTCACATGGGGTCAGCCTGTTAGAACGCAGCTTAGAGTTTTCACATATAGAATAAATCTAGAGATTTAAATCAATATAGGTGTTAAAGAAGCAAGCAAGAAAACAAAATAAGCCGCACACTATTAAGTGCTTTTTTTCGGCATGGTGTTAGACCCTAAAAAAAATACAGCACATAAACAAAATGTTCTAAACATTAAGTGAGATAGTTGTTGAAGTTAAAGGAGAACTATGACTTATGGGCAAATAAAAATACCCCTTACCTTGATTGTAGTAGCATCGTTCCTTTTTTCTAAAGTCGCAGCACATCACAGATAAAACCCTCAAAACCTGTAGTAAATGGCGTCTTCAACCCTGCTCCAAGCTCCTTTCCTCTTAGGGGGCGTTAACATTTGATCCAGCCCGCCCACAGCTTTTTTTTCAAATGATCTCATTGCGGTGGCCACGCTTCCTCTCATCATGCACAGCTGTGTTTTGTCAGCTCGTGCACGCTGGCATTTGTGAGCGGGAGGCGGAGGCTGAAGTGAGAAGGCAGCAGCAAGAGACGGACTCAGCCTCCCTGCACATTCAGTGCTCTTTCCCCTCTCTCATCAGCGATCCCCAGTAATTAGGATGTCAGCATAACAGAGGGGGAGAGAGAGAGGATAAAGAGCCATCCCTCTCTCCATCATTTACCAGAAATGGGCAAGTCCATATATGGTGAATGATGTCACTGGGTATCCCTGCAGACTGGCAAGCATCCGATCAGCAGGGATCCCCAGTGACATCATTCATCATATATGGACTTGCCCATATGTGGTAAATGATGAAGAGAGAGAGAAGGCTCCTTCCCATCTCTCTCTCTCCCTGCCCTGTGTGACGCTGACATCCTCAATTCACTGGGGATCGCTGATGAGAGAGGGGAAGGAGCCCTCTCTCTCTTCAGCATTTACTGCAAATGTGAAAGTCCATATATGGTAAATGGTGTCATTGGGGATCCATGCAGACTGGCAAGCATCCGATCTGCAGGGATCTCCAGTGGCATCATTTACCATATATGGACGTTCCCATTTGTAGTAAATGCTGAAGAGAGAGAGAGAGAGAGCTCCTTCCCCTCTGTCATCAGCGATCCACGATCTTTTTATTATGTCAGTGTGACACAGGGCAGGGAGAGAGAGAGGGGGGATGGAGCCCGGCTGGCACACGGGGACGTGCAGGTAAGGAGAGAGCTGCTGCGCATGTCCATATATTCGTGGACGCGCAGCAGCTCTCAAGAATCACTGTCAGTCACAGTGAGGAAGATCAGTGGGGAGGATCCCGTCAGACACGTTGGGATGTCCCCTCATTGCGGCGCTTAGCCCCGCCCACCACCTTAAATAAGGGTTTACAGCCTTACTGTGCATTTTGGCTAATTAGAGTAAATTACATAATTTACTTATTTAGCCTAAGGAATGCATTAATCAAGAAAAGATAGAACCCCATAGTTCTCCTTTAATGTGTAAAAATCTCCCCAAACCAAGACAGTAGTTATGTTTGCAAAATATATGATTATGGTGTAGCAAACTCCAATCGTATTATATGACAACCCCATCTTATAAAGGTAAGCTGGTATAAATTTGTAGCATATGCATTTTGCATAATTATTGTTAATACACTGAAAAGAGTACAAACAATGTGGCTGTTTGATTTATTATGTATACTTTATATTTACTACAGCAAAGAGCAATGTGCAAAGCTCAGTAACCCAAAGTAAAACAAGTCAAGACTTTAACATTAGTGACCAATCCTAATGGTTAGTGACCTTTGCTCATTATCATTGCATACTGTTTTATTAAATGTGTATTTTCTCATGTTTGGTAATATGCAAAGGTGGCCATCTCTGGCATAGGGACTGTGGCCACAGAAGTTGCAACTGCAACATGGCCCTTTCTCCAGTGTAGTCCCAATCAAATTTCCATTTCCGCTGCTTGCATTATTACACTTGATAATAAGACAGAAAGGAACAGCAGACATGAAAGCTGCTAGTGTCCAGCATAGTCATGTTGCCCCATGCATCACGTTTGAATACAAAAGTCAAGCTCGACTCCAGACAAATTATCCTGACAGCCCCTCAATCACATCTGTCGGCTCCCAGCTTGTCTCAACTGCACATCAATATAACATAATAAAGAAAACAGCATCACTACTATTTAATCGTCATATAAATTAAACCAGACCCTGGTACAAAAGCAGACCACCTTGTCTCACTGACGCATTTCACTCAGTGTGAGCTTAATGTAAGCTCTACAATTACACTCACATTGAGCAAAACGAGTCAGAGAGAGGACCAGGTGGGCTGGCCATGTACCAGGATCTGGTTTGATATATTTCACAATTGAATAGGAGTGTGGCTCTTTTCTTTTCTGCATTGTATTGTCCCGCACATCCCTGCATCTGGTCATGCGATTTCCTATTCAGAGCGTATGGCGGCTTTTCCCCATTCTCAGCTAGCAACCAGAGTAGTGGGAGTATGTAATGGGAAATATGTCAGAGCTGAATCCCACTGCTTTTTTTTAAACAAGAAAAGTTGCTGCAACCAGAGTGTAAAGATACATTTTCTTTTCTGACTGCCTGGAAGTGCCAGAGCTTTGCCTATGAGAACCATGCTGGGTTTCAGCAGTGGTCTGAATGTTTGGGAGGCCACTGCATGTACACCTATAGGAGCCAGCACTTGCTAGGTGCCTGTATGTGCGCTTTTTAAAAAAATTTAGATGACAGATTTTCTCTACATAAACATGTAATAATTAAACATCATCGCATACAGTAAGTATTTAAATATATAATTCATCCAGTTTTACCAATGCACCCTATCTTAATTAATAAATAAAAAACTGTTTAGCATGGATCTGTCTATTCATAGATGTTGATAAATATTATTAAAGTGACACTAAAATCTTCTAAATCTTAAAAATGCATTCAAGTACCTTAACTATTAACAATACAAATTCTCAATACAAATTAGTTAACTAAACATGAGATTGTAGTCCATCAACGGAATGAGCTTGTAGCAGTGACTTACAACATACACAGGGCCCATGGGGAACAAAAGTAGCCACCCTCCAGAAGGAAGGAAAGGGTCAGAATCAATTCAGAGATGATTTGAGGATCTACAGCCGACTGATACACAAATTAGGGTGCCCACACACCTTACGATAATCGTACGATAATCGCGGGAAATCCCGTAACCTCGTAAGGTGTGTGGAAGCCATGTGACCTCTACTACTGTAAGGTCGCACGACTTTTAACTTACGAACATGTTCGAAAACCCGCCGAGCATCGTACGATGTTCGGCGGGTGTGTAGCATGTTCGTAAGATAAAAGCCGGACGGGCCGGTGTGCGCAAACGCACACTGCCCGTTCGGCATTGCGGCCATCGGAAGCCCGCCCCTCAGGGGGGCGCGGCTTGCGATCATCGCAAGTATGATCTGCCTGTCCAAGATAGGCAGATTGTACGTTTTCTTAATTACCTTACAACCATCGCAAGACAAAAGTCTTGCGATGGTTGTAAGGTGTGTGCCCAGCATAAGATATATTTTTGTTAATAGTCAAGGTACTTGAATGCAGTTTTTTCAGATTTAACTCTGTAAAAACTGTTTAAGTTTAGTGTCACTTTAAACTGATCAATAAAATCCTAATTCTTATGCTTGGGTTAGGTTGAACATCACTGCCTGCTTCTAGAAGTAGGAAATACCTGGCAACACGTACTTGTGTCATATAGGTAGAGATTTCCTAACTGTTGCCAACTACGTACGTGCACAGTATGAGTAACTATTACACCTTTAGCCTTGTATCTGACTGCAGAGATACCTGTGATCATAATCTCAATATAATGTTTATATTATGTTATTGTGTCTGGCATGTACAAATAATAGCTCACATCCTGCATGTTGAGTCAGAATTCTGCATTATTGTGGCAACATATACAAATACAATACAATCTACTTCAGCATGTTCAGCTACTGGTAAAAAGTTGAATCTGTCACAGTGTTATGGTAACAGGAAATGATTCAACACTGGCAACTAGGGAAGTGACAGTGCTCTCCTCTTACTTACAATTTACCAATTACCTAATATTAATGGGTACAAAAAAATGGTAGCAGTGTTCTCAAAGGAGAGGACACTGTTAAGAGATGGTTACTAAACAGACCGAGACCTTTTTCTTGTAAAAATATAAACTTTATTTGTTACAAAATCTCATATTTATCGCACCCGTAATTCCATTTCTATAGCAAAATCTACATATAAAAAAAACAACGTTGTCCATAACATTCATACATGCATACTTCCATACATACTATGCACTCACACAGATTGCGGCAGTTATTATTTTCAAAACTTTTTACAGAGGGAATTCTCCCAATATAGCTTTTAGACCCTCTCGGTACTTTTTCCTCTTTGAAAATGTAGAAAATTCAGCAAAAAGAAGGGGGAGGGGGTGGGGAGGGGAAAAAAGGAAAGGGGAAAACTGAGCTGTGACTTTACTTTGAGGTATAGGTTTGACCTGTTCCTGGCATCTGATGCGTAGAGAGTACAATGAACTAGGGACTGTTTATCCTGTTTATCTATAATTGAGGGAGAGGAAGTCTCTGTAATCCATATGATTAAAGGTATAAACCGTCCACTATCTTCATATATATATATTCTGGTCTCAATATTTCAACCCTTTTGGTGAGTGAATTCGTCTTAAAAAGTCTTAATTACTTTGTTGCAAAAAGTCATTCAAACTTTCCCAGTGACATGAAGTTCCTCTTGATGTTAAATCTGTTGCAAGGGGGAGACCTGTGTGGGACCAATGGGGATAGTGTAACGGTCGACCATACTCACAGTTAGCTGTCTCTTACCCCTCCATTTCTCGAGTCCAGGGAGCTCTGTTTGTTCCACATTCTCACCAGTAATTGGTTCGTCTGTAACTTTTCCAGATCCCAGGGTTTTCTCTAATACCTCAATGAGGTTAGTCCATTTGTTGTCTCCTTTTTCCTTGGGACCGAGGGATTTCCTTTAGGTGAACACTATTTACGGTAGCTGGTTGTTCTCTGGTTGTTCCGATATCTCAGAGTTTTTTTCCCCGGTACTTCAGTACAATGTGTTTAGTGATTTCCAGACGTTTGAATTCCAATCATCTTGGTTCAGGAAACAAGGTCATTTCTATGGTCCGTGAGGGAGCTGCCGTTCGTGTGGGTGACACAGCATGTGAAACACACACTCAAGGGTGGACGCGTTTCGCTCCGCCCATCAGAGCTTCGTCTGCACCTTCAGTCTAGAATTACTGAGTTTCTCTAACTTAGTATCCTAAAATAAAGTATAGAAACAATGTGTGTTTTTGCTTCAAAAATAGAGAAGTTTACTTGGAAAGTTTTTTAAGAGATTGTGCTAAAAAGAGGATCTTCATTACACTTGTTGAGCTCCAGCTATAGAAATGTATATATACTTACATTGCTCCAGAGTCCAGCTTGCCACAATTTTATACATGGTAGGCCCACAGGGATCCTGTAAAATGCTGAAGTAGCTGCAGCTACTACAGTGTCTTGCAGCGATCTTCCAGATCCAGGATTAGCAGCAAGCTTCTATTTGCTAATGGTTTCAGTACTAATGTACAATATTAGCATGA
Organism: Nanorana parkeri; assembly: GCF_000935625.1. Taxonomy (NCBI): domain Eukaryota; kingdom Metazoa; phylum Chordata; class Amphibia; order Anura; family Dicroglossidae; genus Nanorana; species Nanorana parkeri. The sequence continues at coordinate 372,597 of NW_017306352.1, read as the reverse complement.
AAATGCCAGCATGTCTCTGGAGTGTTGAAGATAACCAGAGTACCCAGAGAAAACTCAAGCAAGCACAGGGAGAACATGCAAACTCCATGCTGACGATGTCCAGAGTCACCGTGCAAAAATGTGAACACTGTTGGTATCAGAAAGTTGGAGGGTGAATTTATACAGTGTCTCTGTAGTGCATATAAAAGCAAAATGCAGCATGTTCTATCTTTTAAAAATATAATATGCTGCAGAGGTATGATGGGATTTCTACTTAAAGGGGACCTTTACACTCAAAAATCAAATTCTACCAATGCATCCCTCGATGTATGGTGATTAATAATAACATAGACATGTCAGGTGTAAACTTCTGTGATTTTGAAATACTTACAATTGCAGAGCATTCACTTCCTGCTTTGAAAGGGCAAAATGACTTCAGTTTGGCAAAGCAGTGCACACTGGGATTGCCTCGTCATCAGCAGAGCATTGCTGGGAAATCTCATCTGTAATCTTACGAGATCTCAGGGAAAGGCATTTTCCTCCCCTGAGATGATGTGCATGGTCAGATGTCCTAGTCACATGTCTAGTCACATGTGCCAGAAATCGGGGATGTAATAGGAGAGCTAGTAATCTGCACTAAGTAAACATACTGTCAAAAGAATGGGGAAGAAAAGAGAAATAAGGTATGAAAAGAATACAAAGCCTACAATTATCCAGAAGAATGTGTTTGTAGATTGTCATTACTAAACATTTCTAAAGTGTTGCATGTTTGATGCATTTTAAGGCATTAGAAATGCAGGCAATTGGACAGGTGTAAACAGTCCCTCAGAGTAAGGGGAAATCTGCATTGATATGCCTTCGTATATATGGAAGAAGTAAGAATACTACAGCTTTTTAAGTAAGCACATTCTTACTTCCTCTGTTTCCCCTTCATCACGGTTCTTACAAAAGAATGCAATACAGTTTTTACATTATACCAGTGCTGTTGTAATCTTTGTGGCAACCTAATAGTGAGTCATTTGTTCCAAGCGACATCCTCTTTTTAAAAGTTGCATTATATTATCATTGCAGTAGGTGCACACTACTACCGAGCCCATTTATAATTGCTATTTAAATGTAACACAGACAAAACAATGCTGTTTTCCTGAACAGAAACTGCACTTTTTACGAGGTTTTATGAATTATCTGGTACTGAAATTTACAATGTATTTAACTACCTAGGAAAGAATGTTGTTTATTGTCTTTGTTAATGTACATTTTTGACACTGCTGTCACTGGAGTAGATTCTGAAAAAAAAACCAGTATAATGTAAGCATATAATGTGAGCAACCTTAAAAATGAACTGAACTGAACGGACAGTTAAAGATGAACTTCCCCTACATAGCTAAAATTAATGTTTTGTTTTAATCCCTCATAAGTATCTATTTATGAAAAAAACCAAACATACTTCCTAGTCCATGGAGGCCAGCATCTTCAAACAGGATCCCGTGCATGCACAAACATGCCGCGGGTCTCTGTCAGGTCCTACAGATTTGGCAGAGACCCCCAGCACATCTGTGCAAATGCAAGGTTACCAGTGCATGCATAGACTGCAAGTTCAATTAGACCATGTCTGCACATTCGCACACTCCACGCATTACCAAACACACCATTGGTCACTGCCAGCAAACTGGCAGAGCCACAGCATATGTGTACATGCACAAGATGTCCCACACTGCCTCCTGGGATGTATGATGGTGGAGGTAGCAGGTGGCCAGAGACAGGAAGTGGACCTAAGAAAATAATACAAATAATATTTACTGCTTAAAATTTGTCAATATTGTAAGAGGGAGGAGGCAGGTAAGTTATTTTCATGGGTGAAAGTCCCTTTTAAAGTGTAGGTTTGGTAAAAACCAAAAAAGAAAATGTTTAATATATCTCTCCATGTTTTATCCCAAAAACTACAAGTGCAGAAAAATACCTGGTGATCTGCCAAAATTCCAGTAAACTTGTAACTCCACCTGTAGGCCTACAGTGCTGCCTCTGCAGCACTGAAGTGCCAAACAGTGCTGTCAGCTCCTCCCTTTCTCTCTATGTTCCAGTTTACATATCTGTCCTGTATGTTTGTTGCCCCTGTGGTGTTCAGAGATGTGTTTCATTCACGTTTTTTACGAGTGTCATCATTCTGCTCTTAGGTCACGCTACAAAATCAACAGAATCTTCTGAGAACAATAGACTTTTTTTTTTTTTAAATAGTTTATTCGTGTCAGGGAGTTATACAGTTATGATAAAATTTTCATTTGTTAAATACCAACACATTTCAGTAACGTTTGAAGCATACGCCTTGTAAGAGAGAACAATAGTCTTAAACAACAAACGTAATAACGTACTGAACAAGTGCAGAAAGAGTATATTGAACTGATTTATTCATAAGCACTTATTTTGGGGAATTTTATTATGCACCAAATTTCAAAAGGTTTTTTTGTTAATGTAACATTAAAGCAGATTGCTACACATTTGGTGGTCATGTGAACTGATTAGACCATATTGGGAAACCATAGTTAATATATGCAAGAAGCTTATTAAGATAAACTGATCAGTAACACCAGAAATAGCTTTGCTTTCAATTATACCGGGAGATATCCGCAAGGGTAAAAGAGGCCTAATGCAACATTTTTTAGTGGCAGCCAGAAGGGTGATACCACGATATTGGAGATCCTCATTGAGGTTATGCTTTGTTATACTTCTTATTATTATGGTATGAATATTTTGTATAAATAATAAAAAGATATTACACAAACATTAAAGCAGATTGTGCAGTGCAATGCAAAGTCTGCTTATACCATCCAGGTCTCCTTCCCCTGAATAAATTAAAGATTTTATACTTACCTTACTCCTGTCTTCTGCCGGTGGTGCTTAGGTCAGTGTGGCACTTGCTCCTTCTGGCAAGATCCTAAGGAATACAGAGCAGCCCAAATCTTTTGAGAAGACATTTTTCGACCTCCTCCCCATTGCCTAGGAATCCTCCTGGAAGAATGGTGATCTTGCGCCCAGCGATGCGGAAGGCAAGGGATAGATAAGTACATTCAACATCATTATTGTCCTTATTAAGTTCTGAGTTAAATGGAACCTGTAATGCATGGAAAACTGTGGGCGTCTATTGCTCCTGTGTTTTAAATAGGTGCAAACGCCAGGGCTGTTCACCTTGATCTTGACATTACTACCTAGAAGCTCACTAAATGGGAACAAACATCCAGCCAGAGAAGTGTAAAAGGTCTGAATTCCTATTTTGTATGCTGATTCCAAGTCAGTAAGTAGTAGAAAAAGAATAAGGAAGACCGCCTCGGATAATGCACTGGAGCAACTATCCTGATTGTGTTAACTTTAAAAAATTAAAAAAATAGTATTTAGGGAGGAAAAAATAATTGTCCACTAATCCTGACTCTGACTAATAACTCTCTTAGTAAATCGGACTCTAATTTTCCAAATTACGCAATCCACCGGATATTTTAGGTTATCTATACACAGCAGCAGAAGCCTTACTTTCTCTTCCCCTTCTCTTCTGTAATGTTTATGGGAGATTCCATTCACATTTTACAATTCTAAAGGGTAATCCAAATTTTATGAATTGCATCCTAAGCTAGCTGTTAAGGTAAGACAAGGATAAGGCCACTTTAAAGCTAACAGCAACAAGCTAAACTGTAGAGTTAATTCCCAAAACCCCGGCATGACTGCCTGTTCTTTACTCAAAGTAAATAACAATGGAGCAAACCACAAGGGGCATCACAAGTTCTTTGAGTGACCAATTCTCAGAAGACACATCTTCAACACATCTGATACCAATTGCCAGACATCTGTAGGACGTTAGGGGGCTTGTTTACCAAAACCACTAGGTAGCAGGAACTGTAAGACGCATGTAAAGCTTATTTTATTGGCATTCTTTTGTGTTTACTGTAAATTCTGTTGTTCTTGAAGTTTAAGTTTTGCTTTCAGTGCTCTTTTTGCATATACTGTGTTGCCCAATCTTAATTTCAATAAATCTGTTCATGCCATTATCCCATGATCTCTGGTATCAGGCCTTCCCCTAAAAAAATAACTATTGGAATTTAACCTTAAATTTCCCATACCCCAAGCTTTCCTCTGCCAGCTTCCTTTGTATATACAGCTGTCTCTTATTTTTTAAACTGGAATTAGTGCCAGAAGGTAGGCCAGACGGACAGCAATATTGCCCTGTTATGTTTGATGAGGTTCCATGCTCATATCTGTACTGTACTGAAATACTAAACTCTACCAGCTAATCAGGAATGGGTATACATAATCATATCATCGTAATGTTATTTTCTTGGATTCATATCTCCTAACTTAATCATTTACCTCCTCCTCAGCATTAACAAAGGCAATTTACTGAATCACTGCTGTAATGATTTACATATACCCTTCATTTTATATACATTAGGAGGATCTTTAGTGTTCTGTTGCTGCTTGCATGATGAAGGAAATTAATTGATAGCTGGACTTACCCCTGGCACAAAATGTTTTATTAGTTATTAACCTGGTGTTTTACTACTTTTCCCAAGTCATACTTATTTCTGCAGTGGAAAGCA
>NW_017306352.1:338315-368007 GCF_000935625.1 Nanorana parkeri | reverse complement strand
GGAGTAACTGTTCTATTCAATAATTTCCATAACAGAATTTAAGAAGATGTTTTATGATCTGAAATAAGATTGAGAAAGCTGACCCTTTTTTGAGTCTGAGACAAGAGAAGTTCATATCCAAGTCTACCTCTTTTATAGAGTTTAAAAGTGATAAAATGCATTACATTTAATAATGCACACAAAGGGTATCCTATTAAAATCACACCAAACTTAATTTGTAATTTACATTCTCAGATGCCCATGTGGCTATTATTATGTAGGTAAAACCACTCAAATGGTAGAAGAATTGCTGCTCATAAAGTCTTCAATTTGTAAGAAACAGACAAAATTACCTGCTGCCAAATATTTTATTGAATGTTCACATTCAGCAGCACGATTGCAATTTATGGTGATTGATCCGTTTGAGAGACCGGGCAGAGGGGGTGTCTGTGAGGAGCTTCTAAAATGTAAAGAGGTAAATTTGATTAAAAACAACTCTATGAGACTAAAGGATTTGAACATGTAGAATTTGATCTAATTGTATGTTCTTCTTTTTAAAAAGCTTGGGAACATGTTTCTAAGAGACAGCTTGGAATAGTGTTTGCCTATGTGTTTCTGTAGAAATATGAATACTTTCCAGCCATTGGTCCCATGACCTATTTATATCATTATGTAACTAGATACTTGTCCTCCTGTGCAGTGTGCACTTGTTCGAAGTGAACCCTTGCTTTGCCCATGCATGGAACTTCCACTCTCCCACTTCTACTCTCTTCATCTGCCAAGAGAAAACAGAGGAAGCTCTCTGTAAGCTTCAAGCTGCAAGGTTATTACAGATCTAAGGACCCCATACCAGACCCAAGCGACAGAGTCCATTGCCTGAGCAACACTACACATCATTGTTGTCATGTCGGAGGGTGGGGATAAAGAGTCACAAACTTCCTAAACCAAGAAGTACCAGGTATTTCTCCCTCTCCCAGTGGCTGAATAGAAGGCAAGGAAGGGAAATCAGATAGGGATAGTGACAGTTAAAGTAAATGTAAACACAGACAATTAACTTCTCCTATTTGCTCCTTTTTTGTCTGATAATAATATACCATTGAAAGTGTTTTGTTATATCTGTTTGATATATGCAAAATAATACCCTGTTGATCCTTCCAGAAATCTTATGAGCTGATAACGTCCTGTATTCTCTGCCTGAGCTGATCTGTGAACAGATTCAATGTTCCCAGCTCTCTATGTGGAATACAAAACAGCTCCACACTATTTTACAGAGATGAGAAGAGGTGTCTTGTAGTTCTAAAACACCTCCTCTCCTAGGGTGCCAATACGGCTTCTCCATAGATAGAATAGGGTAAGTGTTGACACCCTAGGACAGGAAGTGTGTTTCAAGATCAGCAAATGAAAATAAAAGCTTAAAAAAGGAAAATAATGAAGCCCCAACATCTAAGAGCTGGTATGCGGAAACATATTACATTTTTGTTCTTGGGTCTTGATACATTTTAGATATACGAAGGGTCCACTTTATTGTTCCATCTTTATTCAACGTCAGACAAACATTGTATCACATGCAATGTTTTGGAACCATTAATTGGTTCCTTCATCAGAGAAAAAGTCTGTTTTGCCTAAGGAAGGAAATGATTAATGGTTCTGAAATGTTGCATGTGATACCATGGTTGTCTGATGTCAAGTAAAGACAGAATGATAAAGTGGACCCTCGGTGTGCTGGTAGCTAATTTTCATTTATCTTGATCTATGCGGCACCAACCACAGGCCATTTTAGGTGAACCTGTGGCTTTGGCCTGCATGGACAAACAGCAAAACAGTTAAACAGCATACAAACACTTAATTCAGAAGTCAAGATGTACAGAATACAAGATGTCATAACATGCTTCATAGGAAGGTATGAAATATGAGAAACAGCAGGTGGACACACAGTAAAGTCTGTCTCCAGTTATACCATAATTAAACCTTGAGGGTATATGAAATCCTACATCAGGCATTTCTACTGAGACAGGACATAGACAGAAGGCGTTATAATGCTGGAGAGTGATGAGTAGTATAGCCTACTGATTCTGGAGTCCTGCAACGTTTGTAAACTGTACTGACCTTAAAGGTCAGACTCGATTACAAGACTCTATGGGGGGATGTGCTCCTTCAGCTTTATTGATATTCAGCATGTTATAGAACAGCTTAGTGGTTCAGTGTTGAAAACAAATCCTAAGTCTCTTCCTGAGCTATATGTACTATTATATCTAGAATAAGAAAATTTACTGTTATTTTAGACCAGAGTGTGGAGCAGCATGAAACAGTAAAAATTAAGTTTTCAAATCTATGCTGCCATTGAGTTAGGAGCCACTGGTTAGGAGTTGTTTTGTTGCTTTGTGGATGGACACCCCACAATATAATATCAAATGGCTGTGCTTAGACTGAATCATGTTTAACATTTTGTTTCACATTTTAGAATCCAAAGCTGACATTTGGAAACATGTTACTTAAATTGGGAATTTTTTGCATGACCAGGACTTTTTGCTTGAACTTCAAGTGAGCATGTACTGGTTATTCAAAGCAAAGTAACGGGTTCCCCAGACCACATAACCACTCCACTTTTAATACTTCCCTTTCTAGCACTCCCTAACTCAGAGTCCTATCATATACCCAGATCTTCTGCTCACATATCTGTGTCACATACCTGTCCAGTACCCTCTGGAGTTGGCGACAGGGTGTAGCAGAACATCATAAGATAGTCTGGATATTGTTGAGATGGTGTATATGCTCAGACTGGATCTTGTGCAGGAAGCTGGTATACAGGTGGGACACAGGAACCTACAGGTGCATGAAGCAAATACGTATTCAAGATGAGTTGGAGTCAGCAACAGTCGGGTAGTAGTGGTACAAAATCGTAAGTCTGGAGAAAAGTCAGAAGCCAGGCTAAGTACAGTAACAGACAGGCAGTGACAGTACCGAATCAGTGAGCAAACGATGAAGTCAGGACACAAGCCAAGGTCAGCAGTTACAGGGTTATTCACAAAAGGGTGAAGAGTTTGGAGGAGGCCGGAGAAGTGAACAATCTAGGACAACATAGCTGATTTGGAAAAATTTGCCAATTCAGCTCACTTTCCAGTTCAGCTATGTTGTCCTAGAATGTTCACTTCTCCTGCCTTCTCCAACCTCGTCACCCTTTTGTGAATAAACCTGCTAGATATAGCAGAGTCAGAAGACAAGCAGGGTTAAATAAAAGAGAACAGGTCGGGTCACATGTCAAAGGAGCTGACAACCACTCAGCAACTTCCTTCATTTAAGCTGCTCTTCAATTAGGGCTCTTGGCACCAAAGCCAGTGCTGGATGTGAATGCTCATCCATACTAATGAAAACGTACATGAGCATGTTCACGAGCAAGAACACACACTTATGTGTGAGTAGCTCTTACTTTATACATGAGACCAAGGGCTGTAATATACGAAAATGCAGATCTTTGGGCATGGCCATGCACTCGACCTCCTTGACAATGTGACTCTCTTTCCTTTGTCCCACAATGAAGCACCGGGTATCTGAGCATATAGCTTCCAGGCCCAAGCACTGCTAAATTATGGTGGGGGTCCTTAACCTTGTGGAAGTTCTGACCCAAAATTAACACAGGGCTTGTCCCAGAGTTCTGGCAGGCAAACAAAGCAACATAAAACACCAAGGAAGGTAAGTACTGACTGCAGAGCAGGCAAGCTACCAAAAATCTGTTACCTGATCTGAATGGGCAGCACACTGGTTCACTTTATAGGGATCTCCTTTTATAAAACTAAATGCTAAGTCTACCTAAAAAGTGATATCTGTCTTTTGGGCTGGGTAATCTGCTGGCTTTTTCAAGTAAAACTCCAGATAAACAACCAAATACAGAGTTGAAACACATAACCTTACTATGTTTACTGTTTACCTGCCAAAGGATTTGTGATTCTGGTCAGCCATTCTTGTGATACACACACCTTTCTAGGTAGTAAGATCACTCTGCGATGTCTCGATTTACAATTATCCATTCTGGATCAGCTCTTTGCTCACTGAAGAGGGGGGATGATTCTGTTTTACTGTCCTTTGAGGAAGCTGAAGGTGAACAGTTGACAAAGGACGCAGAAATGCTGAAAAATGAAGATAAATTGCTTAAATAGGAACTGCATGTGTCACCTGTTGAGCTGTGAAGTTTGGAAAATATGTGTAAATCAAAAGATTGGCTGTATGCAATTAGAAATCTTTTGGCAGGTAGAACAGTAAACATAAAAACCACAGTGACAGAAGCCTGTGCAATTTCTGCAATAAATAAGCAGAGCTCAAAGCTTGTTCCAAGTGCTAGAAATATGCAAGTTCACAGACTTAAACTAGGAAAATAAATAAAATGAGGTAAATAATGGCACAAATCAGGGTAATGATAGTGTGTTGAAGTATAAACTGCTACAAGTTTAAAATAACCAATGATGAACTAAAAAAAACACAAATATATATATAAGGAAATAAGGAGATCTAAATCAGTAGTTAAATAACAGTGGATTAAAACTTGGTAAATGTTAGCATCACAGAAAAAATAGAGCTAGTAGTAGCAAAGCTGACTGGTAGTAGTAAACAACATGGATGGGAGAATCTCCCCCCTTGGCTATTGTGTTCTGACATCTGGCGCCTGCAGCTATCAGATTACCTGATCAGTCACTGCATCTCATTGGCTACAGTCAATGTTCGGCCGATAATTATTCACCTGCCTCCTATGAAAAAAGTAGATTGGAAAAAAAAAAATTTGTCGAGTTGGGTGGTGCTGGCAGGGCCACCCATGGATCAAATTCTAGGCGGATTCAACAGGAAATAGACAAATAGACAATAGACAAAATTCTATCCACATTCAGATGAACTTGTTTTGTAATAATGGAGACATTTCACCACCCATGCAAGTGGCTTGCTCAAATTGCTTTAATAATAGGAAGCCTATACGAGGGCTTGACAAGTCTGTGCTGTCTATGTCTTGCAGCCTGTATAAGAGTTGGGGATGCCGTCAAGACACTTTCCAGTTCAGCTATATTGTCCTAGATTGTTCACTTCTCCTGCCTTCTCCAAACTCTTCACCATTTTGTGAATAACACCCCAAATGTTTGCCATCACACCATAGCTGAATGGCCATCTTTGTTATGTAAAAAAAAACAGCAGAAAACTTTATGTGTAATTAAATAACCATATAAAATAACTTTATTATAATATAGGACAACTTTAAAGGCAATGGCGTGCAAGCAATTTTTGTAGCAGTGACTTGTAGCAGGTACAGAATCACTTCTTAGCTTGTTGGTGCTAGGAATGAATTGCAATCAATAAAAGGTCTGTGTTGTAGCGATTCCAGCGATTTGTAGCTGCGTCTCTGAGCAATTTACTTTTTGCTGTGTTTGGAATTAGCTCCAAAATCACTAGCTTCAGTGATGACTCATGTTATCCAGGACAGACGTTGATGACCTTGTTACATCAGTAATTCCTAACTGCTGGGTACACCATCAGTTCCTAGCTGCATAGACAATCATTGTAGCAGACTACAGCAGCAACTCTTTAGCCAGCTGCAAATCTGATTGTGTGATTTGGTTTCAACTATAAAGAAATAAATATGGTGTCCCAATAGCTTTGTCAGGTATAATTGCAAACATTTGAATCTTAATTTTTGCCTCTGCCCACTTTCAGCTTGCCCTCAGCATAGTATCGATGAATAGATTAGAAACAGGATAGTACGCTCAGCTTACATGAACTGTCAGTATTACAAATTGTTAACCAATGAAAAAATATATTGCTCAGACATGCTGTCAGACTACTAAGAATGTAATTTTACAGTATACAGATTAAGTTACTTCAGTGATTCGGTGAAGGAGAACAGCCACCTCCTTTCTTTCCCAAAAATAGTGTTGTCCCCAGCAGAGCAGAATATGAATCATTTACAGCTTCAATGTTATGTAGTTCTAAAGGAATGACGACAGGTGACACTTAGGGGGTGATTTACTAACCTAAACACACACACGCACCAGGTGCGTGTGCATTTTTACACAGCAAAACTTATTTATCAACCAAACACGAGCAACGTGTCACATTTTCACGCCGTTATGGCGCGTTTTTATGTCTTTATGTACGTGCGCGTCATGTAGCATACACCATAGGCTACACGCCGCTCTAATAGCGGCATGCAAGTCTCTAAAAGCATATTTCCACTAATGCCATAAAATCATAAAAATCATGCACATGATGCATATATAATGCTGCTTCACAGTTTAGACAAAAATAGTTAGTTCATGCATTTACATTCCTGCATTCATCAACGCAAGCAACACAACATAGAGCTAATTTACACAACATCACCTTGCAATTCATGCAGGGCTTTGCACAACACACCTGCTGGGTGTGTACACACTACAAAGGTGTCTAGATTCCACCAATAGATCATGCTGGGAGGGAACACACTACAGAGGTGTATACTTGTTCGTGGCGTGTTTATCAGGTTAGTAAATCAACCCCTTATTCTGCTTCTACTCATCATGACTGGTTTGAAGGATCATTTACAAAAATCTGTCTGTTTTACTGTAGCATATGGTATACAAACCAGCATTTTACATAGTGAACTGCTAATGTCATCCAAGAAACATTGCAACTGTATGATAAATAAATTATACTGAATTATACTACCAACCTGGGTTAAATTATGGTTCACATGGTTTATTAAATGCTATATCGCCAAAAGTTTGTAGACACCTGACCCTCACACCTGTACAAGCTTGTTAGAGATTCCAAAACCAAGGGTATTATAATGGAGATGCTCCTGCTCCCCACTTTGCAGCTATAACAACCTCCACTCTTCTAAGAAAGCTTTCTGCAAGATTTAGGAGAGTGTGGGAATTTGTGCCCATTCATGTGAGGTCAGTTACTAATGTTGGATGAGAAGACTTGGCTTGCAATCAGCATTCCAAATTATCCTATAGGTATACCGTAGAGTTGAGGTAAGGGCATAGCTCAGTGCAAGCCACTCAAGTTCATCCACTCTAAACTGGTCAAACTATGCCTTTATGGGGCTGGCTTTGTGCATGGAGGTAAAGCCATGCTGGTAGAAGAAGAGGACTTCTACAAACTACTAGGTTAGTAGTGCACAATTGTCTAAAATGTTTTTGTATGCTTTAGCATTAATAGTACTCTACACTGTAAACACCTGAACTCAGTAATTTTACGGGGGACACATACTTTGGGGCATATAGTGTAGGTGTGCTGGCCAGGTGCCCACTAACTGTTAAATTAATTTAAATGAAGTGCACCTTAGCATACAGAACTTAACATATTTGAAAATATGTTTCAAATCTATTTTCTTTTACTAACTTTAAGATATACTTCATAATAAATTCCAGAAATAAATACTTGGCTCAATGTTTTTTTAAGTACTAAAAGGTTATATGCTGTGATGATATCTGTGATGCATGTCACGTCCAAGTCTGGATTAATGAATATAGATCAGAGGTGATCAAAGTGTAAAGACTGCAACCATCTACGAGGAATGAAGATTGCTACAAATTAGATACTTGAGTAGGAGATTTTCCAAGTGCTCTGTCAGAAGTATGCAGTACTGGCATGATAGGTGTAATCTTGTCATGTGAATGACACAAAGTTTCAAGGCTGATTATAAACGTTTGGAAAATGTTTTTGTGACAACACTGAATGTGTATTTTGGTATAGCCAGGTACGCTTGCCAATATCACAGAGTAACACATTACTTGTCAGCATGGAGGACCATTGCTTTTGCATTAGTGTCTTTGAAGATGACAGGGGTGAGCTGTGGGGCGGGAGGGAATTGGCACCTGAACTTTTCCAAAACATGGATAATCCTTTTAGCAACTCTGGACAACTCTCAATTCCTTCTAAACCACTTCAGTCCCAGAGTCTTTTCATTCCTTTAAGACTTGAGTGTTTTTATTTATTTTTATTTTTAGTTTTAGAGATGTGTTGGTTTTGTGCCCTTTAACATTTTGCCTTTATAGTCTTTAGTCTTTCCTAATATATACTGTATTATAGCAGAGTATTAAAACTCAAAGTTAATTTTTTAATTCAGCATTAAAGCATTCAGTGGACTCTGGATGGTTAATGGGGTGGAGGAGTATTGTTTTTTATTTTTAGCTTGTTTATGTTCCAGTATTTTAATTTCAGTATTTTGCACCATGTGTCCTGAGTCACACCATATGTCTTCAGCAAAATACTAGAATCCCTTTACGTAAACCTTTTTCTCCATAGGGCACCTTATGCAGCCCCCCTTTTACTTCTACAGAAACACATAACTTTGAATAGTGATCTATTGCTTGCTGTTTTCAGCACTGTGAAGCAAGAAACATACATATGTCTTGAGCAAATATGGCTACTCCCATGGGCTCCCCCCGTGTTCCCCAACCCCAGTTTTGTCTTGCACACGGCTACCCCCCACCCCCCGACCATACTTTTTAAATCAAGAAGCAACATGCATAACTTAACTGCAGTAATCTTCTTGCTGGTCACGTGACATCATGGGTTATTCCTCTTCTCTTCTGACGACAGCGGAGGGCGATTATTTCTCCTGAACAGAACGGCCCTCATGTAACGACGTTTGAGTACGATTCTGTGCAACAGAATTGTGAGCCCAGGCTGTGTGACTATGCACTCGCTGGAAGTAGGTCCACGATGGCCTGGGCTCACAGGAAGTGGGTTGAATGATGTAAGACGACCTGTGCTTGATCTTGGAGTGGTGAGTCTGTGGGATACACAACCAGAGAGTAAGTAAGTATGCAGCAAAAAGCAGAGCACATCCTCATGTACCTATATAACTATTACATAGAAATAAGTGGGTTTTTTTAAACCACAAAAGAAAATTGATCAAAATGATCTTTTTTACACATGTATCCAAAAAAATATTGAAAGGACTATATACATTCCCTTTAAGGTGATTATAGCTGGTTAGAACAAAGTCATATTTTAATGAGCAGATCTTTTACCCAAAGAGATTGTTATACAGATACTGGAAGATACCATCATGTAAGGTATCTATACTAGACCTATGTTGCTGCTGGAAGACTTGGCATAGCTGCATTTTATGATGTTACACAAAGTGATACATTCCTGCTGGTATTTTATGACAAAGCCTCTTGAGCATATCTTGCAATATGTTTATGTAAGCAAAACCTCTTCAGCACCTTGCAAGAGTTTTGCACCAATTCTAGTGTTAACACAAAGTATAATAAAACAAACCTAGATCACATGTGCATGTATCTCTATGTTATTGTTTATTACTGCACGTATACTGTATGTCATGTATTCAGAATCTGTCACTACCAATTGCTCATGGAGACAATGACAGGCCATATATCAACCCAAATTTGGTTTAAATCTTTAGATACCATTCACACTTGGCGTGCACTTGAAGTGCGTGACCACGCGTCATATTTGTGTGCATTTGCAGCGCGTCAGTCCATTCATTTCAATACGCAGCAAAGAAGCTTATGCAGCAGTTTGAGCTGTTTTTGACCACATGTTCATGTGCGTTTGGCGCTCGTCAAAGTGCAGGCAAACACACACATTTTACGGGCTGCACTTGGGGTGCTATTGTCAAGTAATGGTACTACAAGTGCATCACAGGTTTTTAACGTGTTGCGTGAACATGTGCCAATGTGTACACTTAGGCGCACTTTCACGCAACACACAAGCTGTACCCTGTCTGAGGTTCCTGGTGGAGACTACAAGCAGCCTTGCCAACACACATTCCTCAAGCATGGTCTACCACCGTCACTATCAAGTAGCCGATCCAGAGCAATCATGTGCAACCAATGATGGAATGAGTGCACAAAGACTAGAACGGGCTGAAAGAGGCTGTAGCAGACCAGAAGCCCTGAAATGCTACAAAGATTGAAAAAACTGTATGTCAATAAGTTAGGGTTTAGATCTATTTCAAAAGATTTGTCTAGACACATGCCTAGCCAAATCTGTACAAAGCCAATATCTGAAACTCCTGTGCAAGACAATGGAAACTGTTGGAAACATTGATGCACATGTGCAGTGATTGTGCCATATGATTCTTCTTCACCGCCAAGTTCTATCAAAGCAGATACTGGCCAAGGGAAACAGACAGCTGTATCCTAGCCATCATTATATACAGGACAAATATTGCAAGACTGTGTCCAAAGCAGTTTAACACTCTTATATATGAGTAGATTAAAAATCATTTTATTGTCCACATCACTTACATAGCAACTCCAGAAATAAAAGAACAATCAGTAAATAACTGGTGAGGAAATCTTGGTAATGTTCCCTTTATGCGAAAGTCACAATTTCGTTCCTAATATTTAATCCCAAAAAGTATTGTGCACAGATTCAGTAGGCTTTTGACTAGTTATTTTGGGTTATTTGCTACATCTTGTCATAGGATTTTGTCCTGTGTAACCCCTCTCTCTGAAGGAAGGCTACTTTTAAAATAATGAGACACACCAGCTTGCTTTTTTTGCAAAATCAGATTCAGGGGTATACTGGAACATATTTAAAAAGGTGGAAAACTTGGATAACAAACTAAACTACATTTTGTAATGAAAGTTGTCACTGTGTGGGATGACAATGTCGTTTGAGTAAGCCTAAAGCCCAACTCCTAAGGTTTAAATGACCCCGTACATAGTTTCCTGGACTCCAGGCAGGCTTCTGGCTGGTTACATGAAATCCTGGGTCCTTCCTCTTCTCCTTCGCAAGTGGGCAGCTCTTACTCCTGCACAGAAGAGTGTTAAGGCAATGACATGCAAGTGCCATTTTTTTGCAGCAGTACCTTGAGCCTAAGGGTCCATAATGGCCTGGGCTCAGCGACTCTTGCGTTGTCCACTTCTGTCCCCACTGCTCTTCCACTAAACATACTGTCTCAGGTCTCCATCTTCTTTTCTTTTGTCATCAGGAGCCGGTTTTTCTGGCGCCAGATGAATGAAGATGTAATTGGATTGGGAAGCTGATGACTCCTGAGATACGTATGTGACATTGTTAACCCAGGAGGCTGCAGGAGGAGGCTTCAAATCATTCTCATCTAGGTGAGTATGTAGGTGGGGGGACGGGTCAACCATGAGTAAAAGAATTTTAAAAAGTACATTTTAAAAAAAAGGTTTTTTTTTTATTTTGGAGGTTGAAAATTCTGCAAACATATTTTTGAGTATAGGTGCGTTTTAGACTGCAAGTTCAGTAGGGCTTTAAATGTACAATTTTCATATTTGACTGGTGTTTCTCTTGGGCCCAATTCCAGCCAAAACGTTTGTATGGGATAGCATGGAGAAGAGATAGAGCCTCTATCGGGTTTTATGCCATCTTTAGAACAGGACATGATGGGAATTTCTGGCAATGTTTCATTGTTGTCATTACCTTTCTGTTCTAGTGATGACTCCTCCGGACAGTTCTTATATGGGTGTCAAAAAGGACTGGAAGTGAGGGGAAATCTCCCCAGTGAGATCAATGACAGGAAAACAAATCTCCCAGAAATGTAAATTCTTTCTCCACTCCATCCAGCACTAAAAAAAATGCTATGGCTCAAGTTAAGCTGGCCATAGCATTTAAAAGGGCAAATTATGTTGACATTAAAGATCGAAGCTGCACGTCCCCTGTCTATGGTAAGGTTTTACTTTATTTTCTTAATTCAACTCTGGGGCTGAAAAAAAAAATAGAACAGATTACTCCATCAATGCTTATGAGCATTGATGGAGGAATCCCCCGCTGTTTCCATTGTATTCCATGAAGAACGAGCCAAAATTTGTATATAGCCCGCTTTAGGGTTAAAGGAGAACTATGAGGTGAGTGCTTTTCACTCACCTCATAGTTCTAGCCGACCTGTGACAATGAGACTGTCACAGGTCGGCTCAGTAGATCGGGAGGTGAGCGAACACATACCGGGTTCGCTCGCCTCTCGATCCTGTCACGGCTCTCTGCTGTGACAGGGGGAGGGGCTAGATTCCCCTCTCCGATCTGCCAGCGCTGACTGGCGGAACGGACGGGGGAGGGGGCGGGTACAGCTGGCCTCTAGATAGGCAGAGACAGCAGTCACTCACGCAGCTGGGCGGACCCCGTCATCTACGTCGGGATCCGCTCCGGCTGCGGCGTCTCAGTATACCGCGAGCTGTAGCTCGCGGAATACTGAGCTTAGGGTAACGGGAGGACGCTAGTTTGTGTCCTCCCGTTACCCTAAGGAGAACTATGGGGAAAAACACTGACCCCATAGTTCTCCTTTAAAAGAAAAATGTCTATACTGCCACAAAACAGTAACTTCTTCAGTACTGCCAAAAAACACTAACACAGTAACTATAAACATATCGCTGTTTTATTTGTACATTGATCACAGGTTTCCTCCTTGTAACATGTACAAAATAAGTAGACAAACTAAACCTGATACCTATCAACAGGAAAACGATAGCTGACAGGCACAGAATGAGCCACAGGAAGAACAAACAAAATATCTAGGTATTAAACTGCAGTTCCAAGAATAAAATGTATGCCAAACCACAGAAATGTTAATTACTGCACATGACATGATTACCTCGAACAGAACACTTTAATGTACCGTAGGCAGGGGACTGCAACTTTGATCTTTTATGTCAACATAATTTGCCCTCTTACAGTACTTTTTATGCTGTCCTATCCATCATGGGTTGGGTGATGGTTACAATCATTGCAATAAATGATAACTGCTGATTGGCTATTGGAATTACTTTGCCATTGTCTGTACTAAATAATGGTTGGAGCTGGACTTATAAAGGGGCTGGGGTCAATATATTAATACATTCTTATATGCAACAGTAAATTAACTTGTATGCTTTCCTGGGTTCAATGAAGACTATTATAGTTTATGTCTGAGTAGGTTTATTCCAGGTGTCCTGGCTTCCTGTCACAATCCCAAAAAACACAGGTCAGTTAATTAGCTTCTGATCAAATTGGGGGCCTTTACACACTAGTCTGATGAATGCATGAAAATAAATATCTATGCAATGCAGCTTTGTGTGTTTTTAAGATATAGGACATTGACAGTACTCAGGCCTAAGCTAAGTCTGCATTTTCCTGCAATTTGTAGCGCATTTTTGATGGGCATTTTAATGTGTGGACTGGCCCCATGAAAAAGAATGGCAATCTTCTTGTCCTTCATTGACACATAAAATCATGCAGGTGTGTAAGGGGAATTAGGGCCAATTGCCAGACCCAAAACTGTCATGGGAGGGACATTGACATTATCCACCCAGTCTGGAGTTTACTAGCGGTGGACTTCTATAGCAGGAATGCGGTAAGGGAGCATATGTAGGTGGGTACACTCTGCCGGAGAGTGGACTATCAGGGAGCACTGCCACTTTGCTCTGAATGGGTAGGTGACAATGTCTCTATAAGTAGAACCAGTAGCAGTGGCTACATTACAACACACAGAGGGACCATGGGGAACAAAAATAGCCACCCTCTAGAAGGAAGGACAGTGTCAGCACAAATTCAGAGATGATTTGAGGATCTACAGCGGAGTGATACACAGATAAGTGACATTTTTGCTCATAGTTAAGGTACTTGAATGTATTTTTAAAAAGGAACTCCTGAGTTTATTGTCACTTTAGATGAATGATAAATACACAAAATGAATGTGTCATGCAGTTGCGTTTTTAAAGCCTGGTTGAACTGTTAATTTTAATCACTGTGATATATTCGGGCTGCATAAATAGTATAGGATGTGTTTGTTTTTTACATTTTTTTTTACATATTCAGAGACCTATAGCACTGTTTATTGGAGCATTGCGAAAGGGGCATGTTAGACCACTGGAGATCCAGATGGCTGTGCAGCGGTCTGGATCCCAGGCCAGGAAATTCAAGGTGCAGTACTGTACACTATTACGATAAAAAATGTAAAAACATCAACACATCCTTCACTGCTTTTGCAGCCTGATTGCATTACAGTAATTAAAGATAATGGTTAATTTGGGATTTAATGCAAACAGGTCCCCTCAGCTCACCCCTTCTATCTCTTCACGCATCATTAAACTACTCACTGACATATCAACATGGATGGCACACCACTTAAAACCACAAAATCTGTCCAAAACTGACCTTGTAATATTTCCTTCTCTCCGGGTCCCCTCTCCAGACTTCTCCATCACAATCAACAGCACTACAATCAACCCAAGCCATGGTACTAAGTGTAATCCTTGATTCTGGGCTCTCCTTCCAGCCCCACATCTAATCACTATCTAAATCTTGCCGACTCAACCTCTGTAACATTTCCAAAATTCACCCCTTTTTAACAAATGAAACCGCAAAGCTTCAAACTCACTCCCTTGTAATATCCACTACTGTAACTCCCTCCTTGGTGGCCTACCAATAAACAGGCTACACCCCCTTTAGTCTATTATGCCAGACTCATCCACCTTATCAAACCGATCATTGTCTGCCAGTCCCTCCACTGGCTCCCACTTGCCCAACGAATAAAATTCAAAATACTAACAATAACATTCAAGGCCATCTACAGCCCTCTTCGCTCCTCCCAAGACCTCCTGCTCTGCAGCTCTCTTGTGTCCTCCTTCAATGTTCACCTCCAGGATTTCTCCAGAGTGTCTCCCATCCTATGGAACTTCCTATGCCAATCTGTCCGCTTATCTCCTACTCTGTCCACCTCAAGGCGAACCTTGAAACTCATCTTGTAAGGAAAACCTATTCCACCTTGACATAACTGTCATTTCACTTCTTCCATTAAATCACCCCACACAATTATTACCTTTCGTATCACTTGCCCCTCCTACTAGATTGTAAGCTCTCATGAGCAGGGCCCTCCTAACCCTCCTGTATTGAAATAGTATTGTTAACTGTATTGTCTCCCTCCATTTTGTAAAGCGCTGCACAAACTGTTGGCGCTATATAAATCCTGTATAATAATAATAAAACACCATACAACAATACCCACACAACCACATAACAAATCCATATTTTAAAGGTTTCTAGCTGACTTTGCATAATAAATAAATTAAAAACATGTAGGGCCTTTTTAGGACTAGTTCCGCCCTGGTCATTGCCAGGGAGTGCTCTATCACTCATGTTCCCAGATCAGGTATATCTAAGGAAGAGGTGTTTGGAGCCCTGTAGTGTGGTCATGCAGGAAAGAGAAGTGAGGAGGAATTTTTTTTAGAGAGGGACAAACCCTTTTGTGGGGGGAGTGGTGCTAGCCTCAGCTGGGGACAGTGGGAGAAGAGTTGAGATGTTCTTTTTCCAAGTGTAGAGCAAAGTAATGTTAAAGAGATGGTGTGTGAGCACTAGTGTCCTCCTGTAGAAGAACGGTTTATTGCTAACAAAGGATATACACTCCTGTTAGAAAATTGGTCTCCAGTATAGTTTTCATGTTGTTTTACCCTATGGGGGGATGAAAAAGGGCTTAAAACCACGTGACCTATGTATAAAAGAATGGCGGCTTGTTACCCTCCAAGTTAACAGTTGGAAATTGTGCTGTTTAAGTTTGCTTCTAGAACATCACAGTGTCAGATAGTTGCAGCTTACACACTCACTGGAAGGATGTGTATGGCCAGAAACTAGCAGTCCCTGAATTTAGGTTACTAACCTGAAGAGGCTGAACCCACTGTGTCACCCTGGGAACTTAACTGAAGAGAAGAGAGAAGCCTCTGGCAAACAAGGGGAGGGCAGCCCAGACTGACCAATAGAAGCTTGGGTGCCCTTGGTTGGGGATTGGTTGTGGGGCCTGGGTACTATGTGAAGTCTTGGAATTCTTAGTACATTTATAAGTGTGAAGGTGTCTTCATTCTAATGTATGCTCACATATGACTGTGTAAGAGACTTTAGGTCAGGGGTGCCCATTAGGTAGATCGTGATCTACCAGTAGCTCTCAAAGCTGATGCTGGTAGATCACGAAGGGTGTGAATGGCGGCCCCTTTATTCCATTTTGGTATATTTATTTAGTTGGGCACACATGATTACCTATTAGCCTGAGTCTGCTGAGCCAAGCTCCCTGACACCTTTCTGGTGGATACTAGTGCTTGAAGGGCTATGTATTACATCAAAGAATATTAGTTTACACAGCCTGTTGCCCTGCACTGTTTGCAAAATACAGCAAGGTGCGCCAGGAGAGAGAGCGGGGAGAGACAGACAGGAGAGAGAGCAAGGAGAGACAGCCAGGAGAGAGAGGAGAGACAGCCAGGGGAGAGAGCAAGCAGAGACAGCTAAGATAACGAAGAGAGACAGCCAGGAGAGAAAATGAGGAATGACAGTCAGGAGAGAGCGAGGAAAGACAGCCAGTAGAGAGAGGAGAGACAGCCAGGAGGATGAGCAAGGAGAGACAGCCAGGAGAGCAAGGAGAGACAGCCTGGAGAGAGAGAGAGAGGAGAGACAGCCAGGAGAGAGAGGGGGGAGAGACAGCCAAGAGAGCGAAGAGAGACAGCCAGGAGAGTGAGGAATGACAGCCAAGAGAGAGAGAGAGCGCTATTTGAAAAGTAGATCTTAACACAAAAAATTGTGGGCACCCCTGCTTTAGGTTATAAGCTCCTGTAGTGAGTGTACTTTGGAAAGCACCGGAGAAATTGTCGGCACTAAATAAATGATGAAACTGAGTACAATGTTCTTATTTATATGATTTCTGAACATTTTGTTTTCTGTATTGATAATCACAGAGACATATTTAGCAGGCATTCAATTGGTCTACAAACTTGTGTCTGTATGGGTTATTTTGGTATGAAAGAATGTTCAAAATCTAAAAAACATGAGCAGTTCATCTGTACTATTGCTTTCTGAGCAAAGCCCTGCTGTTCAGACACCGGCAAAGTGACACATCTGGCTGTCTGCTTCGGTCAATAACCTGGCACACATGTACTGATGGAAGTCATCTGTTGACCTAATTTTCCAACCTTTCAATTCAAATCAGAGATCTGAAAAGATCAGATTTTTATCTGACAAATTAAGGCCAAATGCCCAAACAGGCTAATCAACATAACTTCGGCTTAGCTCAACTGACAGGATGACTCATGTGCACCCATCTAATGTGTTACCCACAATGAAAAACATTTCTGAAACTGCAGACGTTGCAGTGTTGCTGTCCTGTTTTGGTTCAACTAAGGCTTGCCAAACCCTATATTGGTAGGTCAGTTGCCTTCGAGATTAAAAAGTGTATATCTGTTTGATTATCAAAGGCCAGAATGTGAGAATAGAGAGCAACAATGGAAACAAATGTATGGTCTTTTTTTTATAATTTTATACCTCATACCCCACCATGTCCTTATCACAGCCAATTGGCTAAAAATTCCAACAAGCTTACAGCAAATTTTTCTGACAGTGTACAGAGATTCTGAGTACCCAATGACCAGTCTGGTCGACATTGAAGCCCTATAAAATCCAAGATATCAAGCTTATCTTCTGGTGTCGTTGGGTGGTTTCAAGTGTATCTAAACCCAAGAACAAAAATGTTATACTGTACATTGAAGCTTATTAGTCCTCATACATGTTGGCTGTATTAAATTTTTTTCAGGTTTTTTCTCCTTTTATTTTTACCTGGTGATCATGCCAGCAGGCCCGGATTTACTCTCTCTGCTGCCCCAAGGCCGGGTTCCTCAATGCACCCCCCCCATCGCAGAGATCACTTGTACAAAACGAGCGGCTATATATCTAGCCCTGCTTGCCCGAAGCAGGGCTAAATGAAGAGAAAAACTACCCGCCCAGTGGCTGTGCTGCCCCTCTTCTTGCTGCTGCCCCGAGGCTATGCCTCAGTGGCCCTGTGGGAAATCCGGCTCTGCCTGCCAGTAACATGAATATATGAAAAATCAGCCTTGTCACCCTAGGACAGGACTACAGAACACCTTTCTTCTTCTCCATAGCATAGGAGGAGGTGTCCTCCAAAACCAGCTAGGATCCATGCTAACTGATAACAATGAAGCATCCAGGAAGTTATCAGTTCACAAGATTTCTGGCTAGGTGAACAGTTTTTTTTTTTTTCACATTGAACAAAACACTTTCTATTACATATTTACTGGAACAAAGTTGAGCAAATAAGAGAAGTCAATTGTGGGGGGTTTTATACACTATTACATTGCATGTCATCAAAATAGACCAAGGTTGATTTTATTTAGGCACATTCTATTATAGAAAATGTACCGGTTATAACAGTATACTTGTTAGGATACTGTTTTTTTTGTTTACATTCATATACATTAAATATGCTGGTGTATCCTTCTAAAATATTATTATTACTATTATTATTATTATTATATTAATATTATTTTTCTTAAATATTTTATCTGGATCTATGTATTGCCCAATTTCATGTCACTTATGTGGTAGATTGTTATTCCTGATCCTTTTTCACCCAGTCAGCTCTGCCTTTGATCTGAACATCATCATTTTAAAACAATAGGAAAAAAAATCATACCACAGTTGCATACACATCTTCACCTTTCTTTACATTTTTAATAAATGATACCCTGGGTGTGCATGGTTTAAATAGAAATAAATCAAAATATCACCATGGTCTATCCAACTATCCCTTCATTAGTTCCGACTGCTCTGTTTTCTGTCTTTCTCATTTATGACTTTAACCATATCCTGGAGTCATGTGAATTCTAGTGAGAACGAAGCATAAAGGATGTTTGACAAAGTTAATTAGTCCAATTCAATGTTCAATTATTGGGCTAGGCCTACTAAGCCATTGTATTGTGAGCTATTCTTTACAACTCGTATTGCGATGTCTTGCTGAGATGGATTACTTTGGGTTTTGTACCACTAAATGATCCACACTACACAGGGAGAGATACAGCTGAGCACTTCATTAGATTTCTGAGACTCTACCCCCTGGTGTAACTGATATGGTTGGAGGATTTAAAAACATCAACCACTGAATAGTCATAAGGGTCCACAGCGTTAGAATGGTTTTATACTCCATCATCACTAGAATGTTGAAAAATTAATACCTTCTGCAGCAAAAAATATATTACTATTATAATATTTTATTGTATATTATCATTTTTGTTTTTATTACAGAATGTTAAGAGTGTATGTATAGCCAAAAGTTGTTGTTTTTTTTTTATTTTGGCATCAGCAGGGAAGGGTTAGAACCCTTATTAGATTTTTTTTCTGTAATTGCCCTCACCAATTTTTCTGATGACAACTCTAAAATGTTGGCTTTCCCCTCACTTTGTGTTTTCGGTGAACAGTGGAGGGATGAATCTTCTCAATGGGACACAGGCAACAAAAAACTTGACAGAGGGTCTAACCCTCCCCCAAAACTATAAAAAAAAAAAAAAAGAGTTTTACCTCTACATACACTTTAAAGATGAAAGGCAGAATAACCAAAAATTGATCATAAACTAGATACATATTAAATTTTTTTAGGAATCTTGATGTGTTTTCCAGCAATCCAGTGTGAAACTTTGTCTCTGTGCAGGAGCTTTCTGTAATAAAGACTGGTCACTGATGCTCTCTCCTTGTGCAGGGTGACTAGTCTTGTCTCCGCCCCTCCTGTAGTTTTCTGTAGGCGGGTGAAGCCTGCTGGGTCCCTCACACTGCCCTGCTCTTTGCACAGGCTACATACAACACAGTGATAATGTTACTGCCACTTTAACAAGGTAATACTATTTATTTTTATTTTTACTTTTATTTATATTTGAATGCATGTTTCTGTAGCCAAAGTTCAGCTTATACTTATATACATATACAGCTCTCCCAATCGAGATTACAATTGCCCTGCCAACACACCTTGCACAGTATGTCCCCTGTCAACACTATACAAAAAAGACCTAAGAAATTACCTGAATGACAAACCTTTCAATGCCTTTAAATTATTTTTTTTAATCTCAACTTCCCTTGGAATAAAACCCCCACCCCGTACTTTTCTTTTTTTAATTATATATACTGTACATACTTCATTCCAGCAATCCAGTAACATGAATCACAGTCTTCTTTCTGCAGCATTCCTTTGTGAATCCAGGGCAACCTGATGACATGTCCTCAGGGGGTGTGTCCCTGGACATGACTGATGCTAGGAGGTGGTGAACCATGAAGGTGGATGTATTGGACAATACTGGAAGATGTGTACTACTCAAGATGAGTGCTGCTTGGCAAATGTCTTTTTTTCTTTTTCTTCCTCTTCTTATTATTTATAATAAAGGAAAGAAGAAGCTGGGCTTTAAGCAAATTTAAAGTGGACCTTTGCCCCCTTTCATTAAAAATCAGCTCTGCATGCTGATCTGAAATCCTCTTACATTCATTAGAGAAACAAACATATTTTGATTTTACTTACAGTTACTGTTTTTCCACTTCCTGGTCCTTTTGGGCATTAGTGATGTAATCTGTGCCCAAGTGTTGCATCCTGGGAAGGTTACATTAGCAGTGCATTGATGGGAAATCTCACCTGTAATCTCACGAGATCTAAGGGAAAGGCATGCTCCTCTCCTGAAATGATGTGCATGGCCACATGTCATAGTCCCATGTGCCAGAGTTCCAGGAAGTAAAGGGAGATATATTAATCTGCACTCATTAAAAATGGCCACTGTAAGAAGAATGGAAATCTGTTTGTACTAAATATTTCTAAAGGTATAGCACAGTGGGGTAGTGGTTAGTGCTTCTGTCTTTCAGTACTGGGGGTCCCTGGTTCCAATCCTGGCCAGGTCACTATCTCCAAGGAGTTTGCATGTTCTCCATGGGTTTCCCCCGGGTACTACAGTTTCCTACCACACTCCAAAGACACACTGGTAAGTTAATTGGCTCCTTTTTAAATTGGCCCTTGTATGCATGTGTGATAGGGACCTAAGATTGTAAGCACCTTGTGGGCAGGGGCTAATATGAATGTGCACTATGTAAAGTGCTGCAAAAATTGTCAGCACTATATAAATACTAGTTGTAAATAATGGTGTATTTGTTGCCATTTCAAAGATATCGTAATTTTAAAACCTTGTGATTTTATATAATCGTAGGATCATTTTAATTATTTTGAATTTATATTTTAAGTTACACAAATGCTACACAATAAAGAGTTCACTGCAAAGCTGTCAGATATATGCCATCTGCAAGTGTGGTAGCCTCCAATGAAAACTGCACACTATAAATCTGGACAGCATATACACAATACTTTAATTCACAAAGAATAAATAACCCATAGTCACAGTGGTGTCTTTCTGTCCTTCAAGAGTCCCTGCTAATCCTAAAGGGCACTTGACAATTAATAAAATAATAGGCTCTTTCATAATACAACATCAACAGTTTTATTTCCTGTAACTCCTTCCTTTTCTTTCAACATGTATCACTTCCTCTTACTTATAGCTATATTGTAAAATTATTTAACCTATTTAGTATTCCCTTGCTATTTCAGATACATTAAATATGTCATTTTAAAATGGAACTGTACTTCAAAATCACTAGAATTCTGGTACTTACACTTTAGAGCATACTTTTTTGAAAAAAAAAATAAAGCATGTCCCATTATGTTAAATTTCCGCTTCTCTTTTTTCAAAGCATATGTGTAAAGTACTGGCATCTAAACTGGCCTTGCTCAACCTTTTACCCCAGTGGAACCCTTGAAACTACTTTCAGGACTACGGGAACCCCTGTTAACCACTTGAAGACCAGGGTGTTAAACCCCCTTCCTGGCCAGGCCATTTTTCAGTATTCAGCGCTGCGGTACTTTGACTGGCATTTATTCCGTCAACGCTGTACTGAAATAAATGTTATACCATTTTTTGAGGACAGATAGAGCTTTCCTTTGGTGGTATTTAATCACCACTGTAAAATGTTTTGAAAAAGGTATTTCCACCCCAATTTTTTGGTAAAATATAAAAACTGAGATCATGTCAGGTAAATAGACACCAAACATGTCAAGCCGTAAAATTGTCCACGCCCCGTAAAATCGCAGAGAACAACCACACCCACAATTGGCCATATGCCACGCTTTAAACGCTTTTACTGCTTTTACCGCTCATCAGTTTAGTGTTATCAGTAATTAATGGCCCTAAAATGATTGCTCTCATTCTTACATTTGCGGTGATATGTAATATGTGTGGCGTAATGGGTGCAATAGTTGTTTTCGCACATAGACGCACCCGACACATGTTTGCGTGTTTATGTGGGAGGGTGGGGGACTTTTAAAAAATGTTTGTGTTATTTTAAATTTTTTTAATTTGCACTATTTTTTTAAGCTTCTTTATTTTTTTTATGCTTTCATTTTTTTAAACTTTTTTTTACACTTAACTTTACTTCTATCACATAGGGGGATAAGAAACCCCTATGTGATAGCCAATTCCCATGACAGGTCATCTATATGGAGACTTTAGGGATCCCTAAGACCCCTAATGTCACCTAGGGACCCCCAGAGAAGCTGATGAAGCAGAGATCTGCTTCACCAGCTTCTCACCGGCATCTGTTGCCGGAGAGTGACACTGAATGATGAAGTGATGTAACATACATCACTTCCTGCATTCGGGGACAGGAGAGGAGATCAAAGGGAGATCATATACTCAACTCCCTTTGATCTCCAGTAAAAGAGTCGCCGTGCCGGTCCCAGCCGCACCGGGCACATTGGATATCGGGACCAGCAGCGGCGGCGATGATGACGGCGGTACGGGGGGCACACACCTGCAGCTACTACAAGCGATCTGGCGTCTCTAGGGTGTGTTGGATAGTGTGACCCCAATCCTCCTACAATTCAATAGTGTTTCCTTGGGGGGTTCTCTGAGGCACTATAAGAAGATGATGTCATGCTGAGTGATTGGCGGAGATAATAGGTTTCAGCACAGGATTACCAGTCTCCAGCCCCGGAAGAGGCACCAGCGAGGGACATGTGATGGTAGATTCTGTCAGGCAAAAAGGGGATAATTAAGGTGTATGCCAGGGCAAAACAAATGGGTATATCCCTGCAATACACATTTCACTAAAGCTTACCCTTTTAAAGATGCTGCAAGTACCAAAAAACACCTGTTGATCTGCTAGAAATCCAGTGTGCTCCTAACGTCCTGTTTGGGCTGACCACACATAATTCCCAGCCAGTGATGTCAGCCATGCCTGCTGGATTACATAACCCTGCCTATCCACCACCCCTCTCTGTCCCATTCCACATGCATGCATTGATTTCTTTCCCAGCAAAACAGTGCAGCTACCCTGACACCTCTACCGAGAGAGCAGATATGAATAGAAATCAGCAGGAGTCCAAGAGTACTGTCTCACAGGTAGGGAGGGGAAGATTGTTCAATGTGTGCTGATAAATGGTGGATCAGCGGGTTGGCATAATGTTTGTTTCCAAATGATCACACTGTCACGTTAATTACCAGCTGTTCTTTACAAAGAGTGTTTGTAATTCAGTAGCTACAAATACTTTTGACCACAGCAATAACAATCCCTGTAGCAAACAAAATCATCATACTAAACAGCTAGAGTTTGATTTCCGCCAAAGACATTCTCTGCATGGGGTTTTGTATGTTCTTCTGGCGTGTACGAGCATTTCCTCCCTGTGCTTCAGTTTACTCCAAAACCATGTTGGTGGATTAACGGGCTTCAACTGTCTTGGCCTTACTATGTGTGAATGTATGAAAGACTGTGATAAGAACATTAGCTTTTAAGATTCTTAAGGGACAGACAATGATCTGAATAGTTCAATGTTCTCTTTAAACTGAACCTGACTTAACATATTTCCAAGAGAACTGTACTCAGCTTCTGCAAGTATCAATGTCATTCTTCAAATCTCTGTGTCCCTTTGATCCTGGATCCAGGCAGTACATGAGACCTTGACTGCTGCCCAAGCTGAGATTAGGATCCATACCTTGTGGTACTGAGCCATGGCCCCTGCCATTGAACTGTGACATGTGGGAGCCCCTACTGCCCAGTAATGTTCTGACAGCTAAGAGTTCAAAGGCAGTGGGGATGGGAACAGAAGTTTGGAGCTTAGTGTCTGGAGGGAGAAAGACCTACTGTATAGTTAATCTGGACAGGAGTCCCCAAGTACAACCTGGGCCTTGTATCCAAGGGGTTCCACAGGAACACAGGGGTCAACCTGAAGGCTCACACAGGTATATGAAAACACTACAAGGTGCCTGCACTCTGGCACTGCTGTTACCACTGAAACACTTTAACAAGGTCAGGTTCACTTGATGGAAAAATTCTCATGTGATGTTGAAAGAATTTTAACACTACATACAGTAGTAAAAGTTATAAATAAATGATGAGGCATTCATTGGTGGATGAGTAGACAACAGAATGCCACTCCTAAACCAGTGGCCCTCAGGAGCAATTGGCCCATTGGTGGCTGCAACCTCTACTGTCCTTGTTCTTATGCAACAGCGCATTGAATATAGCTACCATTAATTGGCAGCTGCGATGAAAGCCGAATAATAATTGCAGTTTCCCCGTTCCCATGATAAAAATGACAGCCGTGTTCTGCTTTGTCAGCGCTAAATGAAGAAAGCCATATCATGCACCGAGTCACAATCAATAAACCTACTTGTGTGTTACTTAATGAGTATCAATTATTAGCCTAAAGAAGAGATATTACATATGTCCTGTCTAGTGCCAGTTACAACTGATAAATATATGATAGACTAAAGTAAACATTTGGCGCTGAAATGATTAGGGCCTGTGCAAATTAAATGGCTACAAATATATTAGCAACAGCTGAAGCTCCTTTCATCTGCTGCTTAGGATTACTTGGATGTCTTTTCCAGACACTCGGAGAGGGAGGGGTACTGCTGGGCCACATTCTTGTGGGGACGCTGGGCACTTTGTTGTTTGATGTAACGTGTCAGACGTTCTAATTAAACTTTAATGTATAGTGTCCTTTTGAAAATAAGCCAATGTTGTTAAATATATTAGATTTGCAGTTTATTGGTACATGTTTTCCTTGAATATAATTTGTATAGAAACGTGAATAATAATACTAATAAGTATGTGCAATGTTACTAATGATTACATTTTTCTAACTGATAAACTATATGGAAAGCCAATCACTGAAATTGATATAAACTTTAACATGCTAGGGTCATTCACACCAGGGAGGTTCTTTGTGGTGCATTTGACACCCTCACTATATAGCATGTTGAGTTCTGTGTTAACATGCGTTGTGTTAAGGCAGCCCGTTCATTTGAAAAACATAGCAATAAACTTCTCTTATTTGGTCTACTTGTATCTAATTTTTAGAGACTCTCTAATGACTGACTTGGTACCGATGGATTGGCGCAAGGCCAATGTGGTGCCCATCTTTAAAAGGTGATCAAAATAAAAGTAATTACAGACCTGTAAGCTTAACTTCTATAGTTGGGGAAATACTTGAAAGTTTGATAAAGTATCACATGCATGTTTTTGCTTGAAGATAATACTGTATTATAAGCAATAGTCAGCATAGATTCACAAAAGACAGACGTTGTCAAACAAATCTACTTTCTTTTTATGAGGAAGTAAGCAATAGATTAGACAAAGGAATAGCTGTGGATATAGTATACTTGGACTTTGCAAAAGCACTTCACACAGTTCCCCATAGGCCGCTAATGTATAAGTTAAGGTCTGTAGGTATAAAGCATTCAGTCTCTAATTGGATAGAAAACTGGCCTAAAGACCGTATTCAGAGAGTGGTTATCAATGATTCATACTCTGAATGGTCTGAGGTTGTTAGTGGTGTCCCCCAATGTTCAGTGTTGGGTCCCTTACTGTTTAATCTATTTATAAATGACATAGAGTTGGGGATTAAAAGTACTATTTCTGTGTTTGCAGATGACACCAAGTTATGTAGTGGAATACAGTCCTTTAAGGATGTCTGCATCTTACAAGCAGATCTGAATGCACTGTGTGATTGGGCATCTATTTGGCAAATGAGGTTTAACGTTGATAAATGTAAAGTTCTGCACTTGGGGAGTCAAAACATGCACGCATCATACACTCTAGGGGGGGTATGTTTGCGGGAGTCAATGATGGAGAAAGATCTGGGTGTTCTGGTAGACCATAGACTCAATAATAGCATGCAATGTTGAGCCACAGTTTCTAAAGCAAACAAAATACTTTATTGTATTAAAAGTAGAGATGTTCAGATACCAAGTATCGTACTTGGTACAAGTACAAGTACAGATACTTTTCCAGCAACAAGAATAGACTAGAGAAAAACTGAAAAGTTAGGAGGCAGCTGTAATTTTTAAGGAGCAATGGCAACGGGGCGCCTGGGATTTGTGCATCCCTGTTTTATAATGTAATGTGTCATTTGTTATATTTATATATATAGATATATATATACTGTATATTAGGGATGCACTGATACCATTTTTTCCAGACCAAGAACAAGTATCAATACTTGTCCAAGTACTCACAGATACAATTACTTATACATTTTTGTTTATTGTCATGTGACAGTTTTTCTAAAACAATACAGACTAATGATTTCAGGACAGTGGTGGAGTGCCAGGGCTCCGTCCCAGCTGCAACCGCTGTAACCCTGGTAGTTCTCATGAAAATACCAATTATCGGCACTGGTATCTTAACATCTTTAATTAAATGAGATCTAGACTCCAGAGAGAGAGACATAATCCTGCCCCTGTACAAAGCATTAGTAAGACCTCATCTGGAATATGCAGTTCAGTTTTGGGCACCAGTTCACAAAAAGGATGTTGTGGAACTGGAGAAAGTGCAGCGAAGGGCGACTAAACTCATAAGAGGCATGGAGGAGCTCAGCTATGAGGAAAGATTAACTGACCTGAATTTGTTCTCTCTGGAGAAGAGGTGATTAAGGGGGAACATGATCACTATGTATAAATACATAAATGGTCCATACAGTGAGCTTGGTGCCAAATTGTTCACTTTAAGGTCACTGCCAAGGACAAGGAGGCACTCTTTGCGTCTGGAGAACAGGAGGTTCAACCGTTGCATACGGAAAGGCTTCTTCACATTTAGAGCTGTGAAAATGTGGAAAAGACTTCCCCGTGAACTACTTCTATCCAGCTCAGTAAACTGTTTAAAAAAAAAAATCTGGATGCATTCTTAAATGTGCAGAATATTACTAGATATTAACTTCTAATAAGTAACATAAACACCAGAGATTGTTGATACAGGGAATATCCGATTGCTTTGGAGGGTCAGGAAGGAAGGAATTTCCCCCCTTTTGGAGCAAACTGAACCATCCTATGTAGGGTTTTTTTCTTTTCTCTAGATCAACTGTAGGTAACTGTTGGCATAGCGTCCTGTTTTAAGTTTTTCTTCTCTTTTTCTTTTTTTCTTTTTCTTTTTTCTTTTCTCTCTATAGGTTAAACTCAATGTGTCCTTTTTCAACCTGACTAACTATGTAACTATGTAAGGTACTTGAATGCATTTTTAAGATTTAACTCCTAAGCTTAGTGTCACTTTAACATTCACATTGGATAGTTCAAGTGTGCATGTTTATGCACCAGTCTAGAAAACAAATCTTCAGGTGCTCAGATCATGTTTGTACATCAGGAAGCTATAGCTATTTAAATCATAGCAAACAATTTAGGGCATTGTTATTAACAGACAGATCAAAAGAACTGGCAAAAGATAAGCTTGGAGAGGAAAGTTTATCACAAAGAAAGAGCAAGTGAAAGTATAATGGGTGAAAATGAAAGTGCTAAATGTAGAATAAATATGAAAACATACAAGCAACGACTGCTATTTTCACCGAATCTCAGTGCAGCCCCCCCCCCACCCCCCCAAGAAAACTTCCCCAGAATCACCTTTGCAGTGCCACTGTGGCAATGCTCTTCTCAAATCAAATATGCTCACGGGCCGATGACACTGGGCAAGTATACCCATTTATGAGTGCGAAGGTCCTCCATGGATAGGGGGGTACAAATGGGAAGGGGGAGAACCCGAGCCCTGAGTTAGGTTTAAGTGTTGCATTCATTGTGCTTTGGAAAGCCTAAATAGGATGCAGCAATTTTGAAATATTTTGTTCAACAGTCAATTTAATACAAATTAAAGCTGAACTCCAAGCAGGTAGTTAAATGGAGAATTGAGATCACATAACTAAACTTATCTGTCACAGGATTTCTAATTCTGTACAGCCAGTTTCAGTCATACACCTCTGATAGAAAACACAGCCAGCAGGACACACCACATCCTCTGTTAAGCTGGCCATTCACAGCTCAAATTTCAGCCGACTCAGCAGAAATTCAAGCTGTCGGTGGCCCTGTCGGCAGCACAAAAGTCAATTATAAAATAAAAGGAGCCAATAATAAAATAAAAGGCAGAAAAGTATTGGCCCAACCGTGACTGCATTCTACTACATCCATCCGGTCATTTAGACAGCTGCAAGTATAGTAGTTGTCTGAATACAACAGCTGACAGAGGAGATTCCTCCATCCACGCCGTTTAGCATGGATGGGGAATCAGTAGATGTCTCTCATTTACCTTATAGGGATGAACAAACCTAAACTTGTATGGCTAATCTTAGAGTTAGGCAATACAGAGGTGTCACCTCCCTGCCTGCAGCCTACTAACTGGAAAACAAAGGAACAGCAACAAAGTGGCACCAGCTCTGGTCACTCTGCTCTCTCCTGCTGTTACCTCCTTCCCTGTCAGCACATGTGCATACAGCAGAGTTTGACTGGCTGTTAGTGCTGCTCCTTCTTCTACAGTCTAACTGCTGTTGTGCAATAAATGACAGGAGGTTGATATCACTGCAGATTGGGTTACTTATTGTGCCTGTATGTAAAAATACTATGAACCTGTTTGTGGGTGAGGTTTTTGTTTCCTGCAGTTTAGATGTATTGCCCTCAGAAAATCAAAAATATGGCAACTATTGGACAGCCAAGAGTAAAACGGACAGCCAAGCATAAAAGGGATTTTTTCAAGTAAGCTTTGATTGCATTATGAAAAACAACTCTACTATGTATTCCTATTACAATGCTGATGTTATAACAGGATGGTCTATGCTGTGACTTTAGAACTCCAAGACAAGTTGGTGTCTTTTTAAACAGGATATGGTTGAGTCAGTCTTGTATGACACAAATCTGTTATCTCCTTTGTCACTATTTGTTCATTGTACTGCGAGTGACAGTTCAAACAACTTTATTTACACGTCTGGCACACACAGTATCCAATGATATCATAATAACACATGAACACTTACATAAACATGCTGACGAGTGTGGTTTGTGGTTCCCCTGCTTCTCATGTGGATTGAATGATGTAACTTAATAACTCTACCAACACAGGTGGACAGTGACTTATACATCTGCAGAGAATAAAGGGTAATTAATGAGAAAAATGAACCCAGTAAATTAAAAACAGGCTGAAACCAAATATTTGACACCCCCCATCTTCCAAAAAACCCACTTCAAATACATTTTTGCTATTTGAGCACACACCCTTCCAGAACTTGCATTGTAAATGCTTTAAGTTTTATTTTTAAACCAACTTGAATCTTGAAAGTGCTAAAATATATGTTAAAGATGAAGGCAGTTGGGTAGGATAGATACATTTTTTTATTTAGAATGTATTCTAGGAGAGCTTGTTTTTTGGTTTGGGGCGATTTCAAAAATATTTCTGACATTACAAAACTGCACAAATTAAAATGCAAACCCAAATTAGGAGTGCCCAGTTTTGTACACATAGGGGGAACAATTTAAATAAATGTATATGATATTGTATAAAAAGAAACCAACCTGCAAAAATGTCATAGGAGGAAGAAGTCCACAGATGTATGTTTATGGGTTAAACAAAATGCCATTCGGAAAAAAAAAGAAAGAGGCAGATAAATGAACCATCC
>NW_017306352.1:323090-338299 GCF_000935625.1 Nanorana parkeri | reverse complement strand
TTATAATAGCGCTATTAATTTTACAAAAAGCTTTTACATCATTCCCTGCCCTCAAGAAGCTTACAGTCTAAGGTCCTTATCTAACATACTAGGGCCAATTTAGAAAGGAGTCAATAAACCGTGGTACCCGGAGGAAACACATGCAAGCAAAGGCAAAACATTCAAACTCCATGCACATAGTGTTCTGGTTGGGATTTGAACCAACGATCCCTGTGAGCCACTGGGCAAATGCCCCAATCCCACTCTTATTTATTTTATTATTTATTTATTACAGATATTTATATAGTGTTGTCAATTAACATTTTACATACTGCACATTCACATCAGTTCGTGCCCTCAAGGTCCCTATCTCACATACATACAGGGCCAATTTAGAAAGGAGCCTATGAGCATGTCTTTGGAAACTTTTGAGCCTTTGGAGTGTGGGAGGAAACTGGAGAACCCAGAGGAAACCCACGCAAGCACAGGGAGAACATGCGAACTCCTTGCAGATGGTGTCCTGACTGAGATTTGAACTAGGCACCCCCACTCTTATTTTTACAATTGAGTTATCATTATTTCCTCGCTGGGACTTATAGGCACGCAACTTTTGAAACCCAAAGCAATACCCCTTGAATAGGATCGCCTATTTTATACAGAGCATATGCTTACTTTACTAGCCCTAACCTGGCTTATAATATTGTGACAATGTGTAAATAGGCTTGTATGAGATATCTATATTATAATGAGGATGAGAAAAAAATATGTGGCCAATAAATATACACTGAAAAGCTGCCTCTTTGCCTGTGTCACCTATAGGCACATGCCTACCCTGCATAATGGTAGGTCCAGCCCTGCTCCCAGTTGAGGTTGATGTCAGGCTGGGATCTGGCTGTGTATGGTGACCCTAACTGGTGTTCATTCCTAGCAGCTATTAATAGGATATGACCATTTGCTAACAATCATCAACTTACATTAGGGGTGTATTAACAGCTCTCATCTTTTCCCTGATGCTCCGAGCTTTGGATGGCCCCTTGGCAAGCATGTGACCATGGCCAGTCCACAGATGAAGAGGGCAAAAGAAGTGAGATAAATATTACACCTTTATCCTCCACCTAAAAGTAAGGTATACAGAGTGTGAATTTCGGCTGGTTCTTAATGAAAGAAATACACAGTAGGTTATGGTTATAATGTAACATGGAGTTTTCTGATGTTTTCTGCTACAGGGAATGAGTGAAAAGGTCATCTGACCACTTGCCCTCAGGTAAGATTAATGACTCAGACGTCCAACTGTTTACGTCAGTCTCTTAACACCACAAAACATTGTTAAAAATCACTGTAGCCGGTTAGGTCATCAGATCTTATCTTAGGTGATCTCCACTAAGATACATGAAATCTGTATCCAGTCCTTAAGTTGGGTACACACCGTTCAAATTTCATCCGGTTCCAGCTTAAATTCGCATAATGGGTGCCGCCGTTGGCCACACTTCCCTCTGGCATCCCTTGATCAGCTGATCTAAGGAGCAGGTTGGGAAATTCTCAGCCGAATGGAGCTGGCAGCCAATCAGCTACAAGCTTAGTTTGGGTATACTGACAGCAGGTGCTAGACACGGTCATAATACAATGAAAACAGCAAGGGATTCCTCCATCCACATCCTTAAAGGAGAACTATGAGGTGAGTGATTTTCACTCAACCTCATAGTTCTAGCCGACCTGTGACAATGAGACTGTCACAGGTCGGCTCAATAGATCGGGAAGTGAGTGAACACATACCGTCGCTCGCTCACTTCTCGATCATCTCCCTGCAGAGAGCCGTAACTGTCACTCACGGCTCCCTGCAGGGATTCCCCCCCACTCTGATCCTCCAGCGCTGACTGAAGGAACGAACGGGAGGGGGTGGGTACAGCTGGCTCTGCCTCTAGATAGGCAGAGCCAGCTGTCAATCATGCAGCTGGGTGGATCTTGACAATAATGTCGGGATCCGTCCCAGCTGCGGCGGTCTCAGTATTCCCATGACCCAAAGCTTGCGGTATACTGAGCTTTGGGTCATGGGAAGACGCTAGTTTAGGTCCTCCCATGACCCTGAGGAGAACTATGGGGGAAAACACTTAGCCCATAGTTCTCCTTTAAGCATTGATGGATGAATCTGTTATATTTTTTCTTGCTTAGCAACAGGTTGAACTAAGAAAATATAACTGTGTATGCCCAGCAATAGGCAAAAATAAACATCTAACCCCTGCAGTGGGGGAAGAGGAGCGCAACTGTATTTTTTTCCCAGCCCCTGGGTCAGCTTTAACTTCCTGTTGTATCACTGGTAAAGGAAGTGAAGAAAAAACTCTCAATCGGGGATACAAGCAACAGTAGTAACGGACGCTATGTTTTGGCACTAGTTGGACTTTCATCTCATAGTTTTTTAGACTACGGCAAATACATCCCTAGAGAAAAGAACAGGATGCGCTGCCTCCACAATAAAGTTTCATTTATACCTCTGCTACTTCAGGCACCTATTCAAATGAACAGCAGTCCAGTACAGTCACTGGATATTGCATTTCCATATTCTAATGGTGCAACTCCATGAATAAGTTCAAAGGTTCAGGCTTTCATTTTGGAGGGCAGCCAGTGCTAAAACCGTTTTCATATGGCTGTGCAGCAGTTTATTTTATCCATGAAACGGAAAGTGAAATAGGTTTAAACATTGCTACAACAATAAACAGGACTTCAGCCTGGGCTGATGGCTGTGCAAGGTTTGGGCAAGCAGATGGAATTTCTCTTTATTAGAAAAATGCATTTGGAGCTATTTTGGAAGGCTGTGTCTACAAGAGGAAATAAGACGTGTCGAGATGATGGATAAATCTGGAATGTAATAAATTAACAATGTACACAGTTCTAGATATTTTTCCAAAATACACAGTATTCTGTATGAAAGAGAAATAATTCTGCAAAATACTCAAATATTCAATTGGCCCCAAATAATTAAAGCGTATAAATACAGTGATAATGAACGTTAATGGGATGAATGCAGATATCATTGTTATCTTCATAAAGCATGCCAAATTAATTTGGCAATGAACAGCTAATGAAACAAATCGGCACGGAGACTCAAAATAGACATTTGAATTAAGTCTGTACTAGAAATTAGTTTTGGTTAGGGTCTTGGATAATGCGAAGATCTTAACATATACATGGAACTTTGTACTGTAGCTGTTCCAGTTGAACATTAAAAAAAACATTAAAGCCCAACTCCAGCTTGGTCAAACAGAGGGCAAATAATTTCCAGCATCTTTAAAAAAAAAAGCATTTCTCGCTTTTATTCTGACAGTAATATATGCAGACAGGGCCTGCCTGCTGCTGCTTGTTTTGCAGTGCATCCCAGGTTGCTAAGAGCTTTTAGCTCCATGTCCCACCCAGCTTCTGGCAACCAGTGACCAGAGTATGCTGGGCAGGACTTCAGACAAGGTCAGAGCCAGAGGCACTATGCATCACAACCCCCCACCCCCGTAACATACACCGTCAGTAATTCTCTTTACCACACACCGTGCACCGAACAGTGCACCACCAGCCCCCACCACCAAAAAGTGTAGGGACACCACTGCCTGTAAATTTACCTGAACACTGGTCCAGTGCCACTCTACTTCCTGTGAACATAGGGTATCATGACTTCATCCCTGCTCTATACTCACAGGAGAAAGTTGTAGAGAGCATCACCACGTAATTTTGTGTAATGATGGTGTCATAGCTGATCACATGTGTAGCACCATGGCAACTGCTATCCAAAGGAGGCAAAGCTGGCACCTTGCTTGGCTGTGAATGAAGAGAGGCTGAAGTTCCACTTTAAACACTAAGGGAACATTCACACCATATATGTTGGGCTGCACTGCACTGCTCTTGCCCAACGCATTCCCAACACATAGACAAGGCAATTTACCTTATTTCCTATTTCGTATTTTTTAGAGTTATAAAGGTAGAGATTCACTTAAAATTCAAAAGTGAGAACTTTTGCATCATATATTATGGCAGTGGTGGTCAACTCTCCTTATATAGGGTGCTCAAGTGCGACCTTTGACATCAACAAAGAGCCGCAGTGCAATGCGTCACCTCACTCCACAGCACACACCACCGCTCACTGTTGTTGTAAATGGGCCCTAAAACATGCTTTGACATTCAGTAGGCCTGGTTTAGGGAGTACTTATAAACATATACAAAAAAAAATAAAAAAAAATAAAGCACAAAGCCTCTCTTTCAAAACCCGTGTACACACAGCCAATGAATTTTATTTTCCATGCTCAAAAGATCCTAATTGTTATTTCTTTAAAAATAAAGTTCAAATGACACATCCGTGGAATTTCCTTTGGTGGATTAAAAAGCATAATTTGTCTTTGAATAAAGAAAGAATTCATTAGCTCTTATCCAAAACAAATCACTGTTTCTGAATATCCCATAGCAACCAAGCAACACACAAGATAAGGCTTTACGTAAAAAATAAGAAAACAACATTTTGCTTAAAAGGATCATGAAAGCTTTTTTTTTTTTTTTCAGAACGCCTGCAGGAATAAAAAAAAGGAAATGTGCATATCTGAGGCAGCCTTGCCCTCCTCATCATTTCTCCAAGGTTGTCGTTAGAGAGATTTTCTTTAGTCACTTGTAAGGTAAACTGTAACGATGAATCAAAAGTAGGACTATGCAGTTATTACTTGCTATCTGGAGAGGTATTATGCAGGTGGAAAAACCATGGCTATGCAATTGATACGTTTGGTTTACAGGGTTTTATGGTCCCATGTGGGCAGATAGCTGCTTGTGGCCTGGAAGACAGGTCAGAACATTGCGCAAGGATAGATGTACTGCACGCACGATTGCACAAGGGTTCCAGGGAACAAGATAGTTCATGAAGGTAATACATTCAGAGTTAGGAAGAAGACTGCACAGTCAGAAGTATGTGAATAGCTGATTAAAGCCCACTCTGTGTGGAACATCTGAGCTGGCCATACATTGCAATTATTAGTCAACAGGTTTCGAGCCACTGGGAATCACACATGTGCGATGCCAAGTATTTGCCAGAAACTAAGCAATCTACCAACCATGAGTTCGATCAACCACCAGAATTCAGTGGGTTATAAAATCGAAATTGGGCAATATATAAAAGCTTCAAATCAGCTTATTAAATGGTTAGATTGAAATGGAATCAAAGCAGGAAAGAACTATGCAATTTTATCAAAAGTGATTTATTTTGCCGTGTTTAATCAGGGCAGTTTCAAACTTATCTTCTTATGGGTGATCAAAACCACCACTGTAGATCTGCAATTGCTTTGCTATTTCGACAAAGAAAATGGAATCAAAAGTTTAGTTGCTTTGTCAAATGGCCACCAGATTGGCCAGCATTGAATCATTTCCTATCATGACAATTCTCCATCAAGAAGGTGCAGAGGTACTCTAAATAAGAATGTAGAGACTTATCTCCAGAGAGTGCACAGGTCCAGCAAAGGCTTGCAAGAAACAGCCTGAGGAGATAGTGCGTACTTGTCTGGGTTAGTAGTAACAAGTAATGAAGCGGGCCCAAACGTATTTCCTGACCATGGGTTCTCCACAGTCTATGTTTCACCTATCACCACCATTCTTGAACAGGAAGAACAAATTTGGTCAAAGAGAATCAGACTTGGATTGCTTGCCTCAATTCATCTACTTGCCAATTGGGGCTCAATCCAATTTTCAAAAAGTCATTCATCCATAAGTATTTCAGATACTTTAATAACTGAGGATTATTTAAAAGAATGCAGAGGCAGCAGCCAAGATGGTTCAGCTCTGTAAAGTGATCACTTACCATTATCTTGGCCAAGTATGTGCAACACTGTAAAAGGCCCAGTCAGCATCAGAACACAATTGGAAAATCCTGTTGGTTGCAACTGGTTGTTAGTGTTTCATGTCAAAAATAAAGAGCAACTTTACTTAACATATAAAATCAAACTACAAACTGATGACGCAACGCAGGAAATATTGGAATAGTGCCTTAGTCACAAAGTCCAATCAAAAGCAGACAACTTTGTCATAGAAATATAGTGATCGGGGATAGTCGGCTCCGGCAAACACCCTCTACAGCACATCAGAACAGATTTACAGGCACCTAGAAATACCTACTGCATTTGTAAGTGTCTGCTACATTTTAATGCGTATGAATTGCAGCCATATTTCAGCTTCCACAAGTACATGAAGAAGGGGCTGTACCCTTCTCTCACATGTTTTTATGCTATGCAACATTCCTCTCTATCTTACTGTCTAAGAGACAACAGCAATGACCCTATAGAGCTGCATTTATCAACCTTTTTTCAGCCACAGCACCAAAAGTATGCAAAATCTCAAGGCACCCCATTCTAAAATGTAAAAAACAATGCAAGCCCCCCCAATCAATACCAAACCCCTATCCTAGACAGGGGCCTGGTACACATTTTAAGGGGGAACCCAAGACAAAAAAAAGAAAAAACGTCAACATTGGGTTTCCCCCTTTACACATCAGAAGCCCCCTACAAATCTGGAACCCCATTCACATCAGAAGCCCCCCTTTCATATCAGTAGCCCCACCCTTTACATCAGAAGCCCCCCTTCATATCTGGAGCCCCTTTTGCAACTGAGGCTCCCCCCATCACATCTGGAGACCCCTTTACATCAGAGTCCCCCCTTCAGTAAACATTTTAAGGAACCCCTGTCAAAGCTAGAAAGGCACCCCAGACATGGAAAGGCTGCTATAGAAAGCAAAGGTATGCCTGGCCCAGACATTCATATGGCTTGGCAAATAGTGTTTTCAATGCTGCTTCATTTTTAGTTTTGACTGGAGTGTACGTTCCCTCACCCTTAAAGTTAAGTTCTTTCAAGGCACAAAACTGTCCTTTGCCAATCATCTCTAATAGATAAATAATCTCTTCCATGTTATCCATGGTTCTCATATGAAAGTAGGTTGAGATTCTGAATGATAGAGTAATTTCCGACTGACGCGAGGGGGGGGGGCACCGACGTTGAGGGAAAGGGGGGAGAGACACCGTCCGATGCTGGGGTCCCCTCAAAATGTTCTCGGCCAAAAAGGGGTCACGAGTGGAGAAAGTTTAAGAAGGCCTGATTTAGAACATACCATGTGTCAAAAACATCACAGTAAAGGTTCTACAATGACGACTTGATTCTGGATTATAAAACTGCCTTGCAAGAAGAAAAAGAAATTGGAAACGTTCTTTATTATTACCTTCACACACACATAGCTGAAGAGAAGCC
This sequence comes from Nanorana parkeri, assembly GCF_000935625.1. Taxonomy (NCBI): domain Eukaryota; kingdom Metazoa; phylum Chordata; class Amphibia; order Anura; family Dicroglossidae; genus Nanorana; species Nanorana parkeri. The sequence goes on along the minus strand of NW_017306352.1, from coordinate 331,069 downwards.
ATTACTGTGTCTTCTACAGTTCTCAGCAGGCAGCCAGGCTGTCTAAAGAAACTAAATGTGGTCTAAAGATAGACTCGCAGATGATACCACCTGCAGTTCACATACTGCCTTACTGCAATAGTCATGACAGGGACTCATTAAAAAGTATAAAACCGTGTCAGATTATGGTCATATCTTTATTTAATGAACATTAGAAAATTAAAGCAAGTGGATATTATGGGCATGACATGTACCGTATGTTCTTTGCAGTTTACTGAGTGGAGGGAGAACTGATCTATAGTACATCATACTACAGGCATGCTAGTAGTATACTAGAATCGGTATCGGTGCCGATACCAAGTACTCATACTCGCCCAAATGCTCCTGATGCCTTTGATGAACTTCCGGTATAAGGAAGCCAGACAGCAAGTCATTACCATCCCCCGTCTTCCAGATTGGCCTGAAAGTCAGCTTCATGGAGCCGGCTTTCTGGTCGCTGTGTAATGATTCGCCGCCTGGCTTCCTGATTGGTGGGCTTTCCTTGCTAATCGGGAAGCCGGGTGGCGGGACATTACACCCCGTCCGGCTTCCTTAATGGGTATCAGTACTTGGTATTGGCGAGTAACACAAAAAAATCGGTACTCGTACTGGATACCGAAAAACCGGTATAGGTGTATCCCTAATACAGTATAGTACAGTACCGTGTTTCCCCGAAAATAAGACACTGTCTTATATTTTCTGTGGCTCAAAAAAACACACTAGGTCTTATTTTCGGGGTAGGTCTTATTTTTTTTTTTTATGTATAACAATCCAAAGTTAATGCAAATTCAAATTAAATAATCCAAAATGGCAAAGTTAAGAATAGGGTAATCAGGGGTGCCATACGTTTCCAAGAGCAATTTGGTAACCAGAATGAGCGAAGTGCATTTGGTAGCCCTCTGCCTGTGACAGGAGCCGGCGCTATAGAGGAAACATCGGCTTATGTGGCTCTGTTCCCTGCACTGCGGCCTCGATTTCCCTATCGCCGGCTTCGCTGGTACCACTGATTCTCTCCCGCAGCTCTTCAAGTTTCCCCTTATGCCACCACCGACCCTGGGAATGGTCACAACTAGGTCTTATTTTCGGGGTAGGTCTTATATTTTAGCAATTCCCAAAAATGGTACTAGGTCTTAATTTCGGGGTAGGTCTTATTTTCGGGGAAACAGGGTATATATACAGTATATATTATAGGAACAGTGGCACATTATAGTTTCAGTGCATTAAATCGGTACCATTCTCCCAAGATGCAGAACATTAAGAGCCCTTTCTTATTTTGACTTAATATGGCAAATTGCGCTGGTATAATTAAAACCTTATGACAAGGGCTGCGGAAATTAACGATTAATCCCTCGATTAATCGTTAATTTTTTTGATCGATCAAAGTTCTTTGGCTCCTTACTCACCTCTCCGCTGGCTTCCGGGTCTTCTGTCGGAGATCCGGTGACGTCACGGACATTGACGTCACCGGACTCCTCCCCCCCTTCCACAAGTGGCTCTGTCAGCTAACGAAGGGAAGTGGGGAGGAGTCAGGTGATGTCGATGTCCGTGACGTCACCGGACTCCTCCCCCTCCCCTTCGTTACCTGATGGAGCTGCTTGGGCCGGTGAGTACACCCGGGAGAGACACACTTTTTACCGAAAAGGTTTAATCTGCTCAATCGAGCAGATTAAACCTTTGCCTGGGATCGTTTTTTTTTTTTCTTTTCTGACATCGGGAGTCGCGGCCTGACCGTCAGTCAGAAAAGAAAAAAAAAGGCATACGATTGCATAGCTAGAGTACTATTGGCAATTGCACTTTGCAATAGCCAATAGAAAACTAGCTAATGCACCCACCCACTTCTGCTGTCAATCAGCAGAGGGGGACCTGAATTTTTCTATCAGGTCCTCTTCTGGTGATTGAAAGCAGCAGGGGGCGGGTGCAATAGCTAGTTTGCTATAGGCTATTGCAAAGTGAAATAGCCAATAGGAATCTAGCTATGCATTCTTATGCCTTTTTTTTTTTAGCTTGACAACTGCAAAAAAAAAAAAAGTCTGCAGATAGCAAAGAAGCTATTGCTTCCTGTGCTATCTGCCATCATTTCAGGGGGGTGCTCTCTCCCAGCCCCCCCTAAGCCCCCTCCGCAGATGCGGGGGGAGAGGGCACCTCCCTGAAATGAGAGGGACACGTCCCTGAAATTGCTTATTTCAGGTTGGGATCCCTGGCATTGGCCTATACACATACAGCACAGCAATGAAGTAATAAAATAAACTAGGATCACACTGATCCAGCACGTTATTATTCTGAGTTGCCCCACTCAATCGGCGGCCATATTGAGTGGGGCACGTGAGATTAATAACGTGCTGGATTAGTGTGATCCTAGTTCATTTTATTACTTTATTGCTGTGCTGTATGTGTATAGGCCAATGTAGTTGGATGTGTATGTGCATTATAATTAATCGAAATTAATCGATTTAAAAAAATCTCGATTAATCGAACAGGAAATTTTTAATCATTACCAGCCCTACTTATGACTTAAAAAAACCAGGCCCATGGTATCTGAAGACGTAGGAATTCATGCCTTCCGAGCTGCCTCTCTCAATATTTAACATTTTTAGCATTCTGTGACTGTAGAATCCATTAGCATAGTCCCAGGCAGTTCCCACGTGTGTTCTTCATGCATCGACTGTGCATCATTTCTATAATATTTAATTCCACTCAAATGTTTTTGCGTATCGCGACTAAGAAAGGTATTTAATAATTGATTTTTAATTTTTTTTTTTATGTCGCCTGTTGATAGTTCCATGTTTAGTGGATCCTGGAGAGTTGAAATGTAAGTATAGCCAAAAATGTTATGTTATGGATAGAGAAGATACGAGTTAAAACCGTTAGGTTATCTTTTGCTGTCTGTGTCCCATTGGGGAGATGTGCCCTTATGTCCTATCCCGGAGACTCAACAGGAAGTGAGGGGAGATCACCACAAAGGTGAATTACCTCTCAGACAGTTGTTACTGGAATAGGTGCTCCTGTTGGATGGTTTCCCCAAACCTCCTGTACTAGTGACAAATGTAAGATTCCGGATTTCCTATTCATTTCTTGATAACAATGGTCACTAGGACAAATAGAGAAGGTTAACCTACTGAGTACAGACATGCTGCTCTGTCTGCTGCCTCATTAAAGGGACATCCCTGCTGACAATGCTTAAAGTAGAACTGGATAGGGTAAGGGAGGGTTATAACCCCTGTCAGCTTTTTTTGTGTCCCATTGGGGAGATTTCCCTTCACTTCCTGTCTGATAGCCACATCAGGAAGTGTAAAGAAATCCCTCCAAAAAGAGGAAATCCCTAGTGGTCAGCAGGGTCACCAGAACTAGTGTCCCCGTTGGAAGGTTTACCATCAATTCCTGTTATGATGACAGCCCAAAATGTGGGACTTCCTTTCACGTTCAGTGATATTGGTCACCAGGTGAAATAGGGCAAATCACGCGAACGGGGACACGGACAGCAATAAAAGCCTGATGGGGGTTGTAATCCATCTGCATTCAATTGAAAACTGCAAAACAAAGTTAGCTGTCAGTTGCACTTTAAGTGCTTTGAATGCAGAGGATGTGCGTTGTCACTCTATTGAAGGAAGTCCTAGGTTCTGGCAGGATCAACAGCTATTTTTACAAAGAAATGGAATGCACATTGGGGGGAAATTGATCAAAACTGGAGCAGACAGAATCTGAAGCAGCTGTGCATGGCAACCAATCAGCTTCTCTCTTTCATTTTCAAACCTTTACTGTATAAACTGAAGAGAGAAACGGATTGGTTGCCATAGGCAACTGCTCCAGAATCTGTCTGCTCCAGTTATGATGAATTCCTCTCATTCTATTATAATGTATGCAGTGTGCTTCCTCTCATTGTGATGGCCCTGTGATAGTTTTATGAAATGTGACTATTCTTCTTCTTTATAAGAACTAGGAAATGTCGGCCAGCCCACAGGCTCCATGCACCAAATCCCCACATTCAAATCATCAGAAGCACAAACCATTACATGGGACTTTTCAGGTGCTACAATAATACCACAATCACCTTGTGACGCCACTGCACTAACAGATTATATAAAACCATATGGAACTTTTATTCTTATATCATAAAATGAGTATTAAACTGTCCAGCTTTTTTTCCAATAATGAACCCGGATCAAACAAATACACATCGTCCAGCGAAGTGTTTCTTCACATTTTCACCCAAGCACTTACAGTCATCATGTTTCCAAACAGCTCCGACTCTCTCAGCTTCACTTCCCTGAACTTCCGGTCCAGTACAAGATCACAAGGGACAGCACAGTCAGCAGCAACTGTTCATCTACTAGCTTGGAGGAGGGGAAAGGAAAGGAGGAGCAGGGAGGAGCTGCAGGGAGGTGTCTTGCCTTGCTTTGCTTATTCAATTTAAAGGAGAACTATGAGGTGAGTGAAAATCAGTCCTCCGCATAGTTCAAGCCGACGTGTGACAATCAAACTGTCACACGTCGTCTCAATAGATCGGGAGGTGAGAGAACACATACGGTCGCTCACTCACTTCCCGATCATCTCTCTGCAGAGAGCCGTGACTGTCACTCACTGCTCCCGCAGGGATTCCCCCCGTCCGATCCAGCAGCGCTGACTGGGGGAACGGAGAGGGGAGGGGTGGGTACAGCTGGCTTTTTTCGGGATCCGTCCCGGCTGTGGCGGTCTCAGTATACAGCGAGCTGTAGCTCCCTATATACTGAGCTTTGGGTCATGGAAGGTCGCTAGTTTATGTCCTCCCGTGACCCTTAAGAGAACTATGGGGAAAAACACTGACCCCATAGTTCTCTTTTAAGTTAAAATATTAGGTGACATATGATATTGAAATCAAGTTCATCTAAGGAAATAGATACCGGTACATGTATTTAAAGTGTACGTATGGCCAAAACTTGACGCTTCCATTTTGATTTGACGGATCCTTAGCTCAATTTTACTGCTTTGTGAATGGGCCCATACCATACAACAGGGGAAGGCAACCTCGGCACCTCCAGCTGTGTTAAAAAAACAAATGACATCATGTCTGTGGCTGTCAGTCTTGCAGTGCATCATGGGACTTGTAGTTTCACCACGGCTGGAGTGCTGAGTTTGTCTATTCCTGCATGGGCCCCTCATACCGAACAACAGGGGTAGGCAACTTCGGCACTCCAGCTTCAGCAAAACTACAGGTTCACATCTTGGCCATCCCACAACGCACCTCCCGGGACAGCGCGTTTGTGCACGATCACGCACAGTGGTTGTCGCGACGTATGTTTTTTCAGCGGCAATTGTGCGCAATTGCACCAGCGGAATCGCAGCGGGAAACTGCGCAATCCGCCTGCCGTGACTGTGGTGCCGTTAGAAAAGAATGGCACCGCCAGCACGATCAGGGGTGGTGTGCGATTCCGTGACCACGTGGCCATCCGCACAGTTTCGTGCACGATTGCCTAAGTGTAAACCGGGCCTTAGTCTTGCTGTGCATTATGGGACTTGTAGTTTCACCACAACCAAGACTGCCTACATCAAGGGTAGGCAACCTCTGCACTCCAGCTGCGATTAAACTACAAAACCATCATGCTTTTGCCTCTGGGAGTCATGACTGCGGCTGTCAGTCTTGCAATGCCTCATGGCACTTGTAGTCTCACCACAACCAAGACTGTCTACAGCAAAGATAGGTTACCCTATCACCGCCGGATTAACGGTTTGTTTTCTGCTGTATTCTGTACACCTCTTTATTATTTTTTTATTTTGTATTTGTTTCTGGATAAAATCAATAAAAAACTATCTGATTTTTTTTTTTTAACTGCCTCCGGGCCGGCCGTAGTAGAAAAACGGCCGGCCCAGAGCTCTCTAGATCTGAGCGGGCGTCTTTAGACGTCCGCTCAGTCACGCCCCCTTGTAATTTTTCCTAATTATAATAAAAAATAAAAACCCCAGTGGTGATTAAATACCCCCAAAATAAAGCCCTATCTGTCCCCAAAAAATGGTATAAAATTCATTTCAGTACAGCGTTGCATGACGGAATAAACGTCAGTCAAAGTACTGCAGCGCTGAACACTGAAAAATGGCCTGGCCAGGAAGGGGGTCTAAACACCTGGTCTTGAAGTGGTTAAAGATAGGTGACCCTGGCATTCCAGCTGTGGTAAAACTACAAATCCCATCATGCTTTTGCCTCTGTGAGCCATGCCTGTGGCTGTCGGAGTCTTGCAATGCCTTATGGGATTTGTAGTTCCCCAACAGCTGGAGTGCCGAGGTCATCTATCCCTGCTCTACAATACAGTTGCGTTCATATCCATAAAAAAAGTCACAACTTTGGATCTGAAGGCGGCATTTTTCAAGTTTGTGTGCCTCAGGCATACCAGTGCAGTGTTTTTATTGCAACAGTTTTATCGATCGCTATTTTTTATTATGATCATGATGTCACCAGAAGTGTTTTATGTTCTTGCATGCAGCACATGAATCCTTGTACAGCAGACTGGTAAGAAGCTGCTCATCCCCAAAGATCAGACAGAGATATTCAGTGGGGGGGCGGAAGATTCTATCACACACACAGGATAAAACATCTGATGCAGCCAGAAAGGGGAAGTCGGCTTTTTCTCAGCCTTGTTTTGCTGCTGGCAGTTCCAGTTGTAAAACTTGAGCAGATTTCCAGAGAACCGAGCTGGGGGATGGGAGCGGCCCGCCTCCTGCTGGAGCCGAACCTACACAACCGAGTAAACAAGAGCGACTCCATTTTGTGACCCGAGGGTAGCCGAGAAAGGGGGAGGTGGGAGGGGGCGGAGTTGCCGAGCACTGCTCACCCATATTATTAATACGTATGAGCCTGGCTCTCCCCTCTCCACTAAAACGAGCAGTAATGCAAAGTCAGCTGCTCAGCGGCCATTGAACTACGCCACGGGGCAATGACAGGCAGGTCTGACAGGAATGCGACCTCTCACACAGTCGGCGCTCACAAACACAAAATGGCCGTACCAGAAAACAGAACCGCGCTTTTCTATTAAACACATCTTACATTCGACTTTATTTTTTTTTAAATTAAGCTACTCGAAAAAAGCGAACCAGGCAGCCGCAGCTTTGTCACATTCACCGCAAACTTCCCCTTATTTTTAAACTCCACCATCCACCACACAAGCGCTCGCAGCGGCCATTGGGCGCACTGAAGACGTCTTGTGAGCCTCCGCCGTCTTATATACCCGTCTAAAAATAGATAGCCCCGCCCGCCCTTCCCGGGGGAGGAGCGAAATTTCGAATCTGGCCAACAGCGGCGCTGGTTAAGGAAGGGTTTCGTCACGCGAGAGACCCCGCCGAAGAGCCGCGCGCCGGGATTGGGCGCAGCTGACATCATAGGGACATCGGGGCAGCGGGCGCGCGCTGATTGGTTCTCCTACTGAGCCGGCGTAATGGGATCACGTGGGGGAGGAGGGGGGGTGTGGGCAGGCTGGCTCCTGGGTTGTATAGGGAAGTTTTTGCAGTGGTTTACAGTTGCAGTCACTTCAGTGTTTGCAAATATTGTCTGCACCACTGAGCAAGTCCTGAGCTCCAGGAGGAGTCTGAGTCTTGTGTGTGTGTGTGTGTGTTTTTTAATTGCTATGCAATGACATTTGCATGAAAACCTGGCGTACTTATTCCATTCTACTGGGATCTATCCTCTGCAAGCTCTGGATTCTATTTTGTTATTGTTATTACTACAACGTGCTGTGACTCTATGGTAGCATTTCTATTTTTCTAGAACATTTACATTGACCTTTATTAGAATTTTTTAATTATTATTTTGCATCACCTTCCAGTCATGGATGTTCTACCCATGTGCAGCATTTTCCAGGAGCTTCAGATTGTGCACGACACTGGCTACTTCTCCGCTTTACCATCCCTGGAGGAATATTGGCAACAGGTAAATGAGGGGGATGCTTTCTGTCTTATTGTAGGAGATACCCCAGCCAGTGTTATTGCATTGCGTGCAT
>NW_017306352.1:311888-323066 GCF_000935625.1 Nanorana parkeri | reverse complement strand
CAGCCTGTGATTTCCACTGACAGCTAGAAATGCAGCTTCAAACAGCTTGGCTTTCATTAGTAACCATGCAGCCGTTTGGCAAATAAAACCAAAAAAAACTTTGCGCTGGGTCCAAACTATACAGCTGGAGCTTGTCAGCTTAGCGATGGGCTCTGCCAATTGCTATTCCTGTCACTTGTTCATTTGGAATAATCTGCTACTTTGAAGAAAGTTGAACCGGTGACAGTTAATCAGGGTAAGCTTTCAGCACAGATCCCATAGACTGACGGGCATTGCTTTTCTTTTTTTCTGGTTTTGATACAGATTGATCCAACCAGTGGAGGTGAACCCTCCTCTCAGATGAGGACGGAGGGGGTCAGTGTTTTTTATTTGGCTGGATCTCAAGTGTCAATATCATTCTTGTAGGATACCTAATCCTAGCTTCCCTACAGAATGAATGGCAGGTCTGATCATCTCCAGAGCTTATTTGGGGGTCTCAACTCACAGGTTGCATACCCCACATCTAGACAGCAGCTTAGTAGAATGAAGGACAGGTCTGATCATCTCAAAAGCTTATTTGGGGGTCTCCACTCACAGGTTGCATACCCCACATCTAGACAGCTTCTCAGTAGAATGAATGGAAGGTCTGATCTTCTCAAGAGCTTATTTGGGGGTCTCAACTCACAGGTTGCATACCCCACATCTGGACAGCAGCTCAGTATAATGAATGGCAGGTCTGATCATCTCCAGAGCTTATTTGGGGGTCTCATCCCACATCTACGCAGCTTCTCAGTTGACTAACACATTTGGTCATCTTGAGAGCTTTTATGGGTTCTCGACCCAAAGGTTGCATACCTTCTATCTAGACAGCTTCCCAATCTAGTGAATGGCACGTCTGACCATCTCAAGAGCTTGTTTGGGGGGGTCTTAACTCAGATTGCATGCCCCAAATCTAGAAAGCTTCTCAGTAGAATGAATAGCATGTCTGGTCATCTCAATAGCTTTTATGGGGTTTTGTCCCACAGGTTGCATACCCCACATCTAGACAGCTTCCCAATAGAATGAATGGCACATCTCGCCATCTTGAAAGCTTGTTTGGGGACTTGACTTTTAGGTTGCATACCCCACATCTAGACAGCTTCCCAGTAGAATGTATGGCATGTTTGAGCATCTCGAGAGCTTGTTCGAGGGTCTTGACCCAGAGGTTGCATACCCCACATCCAGACAGCTTTCCAGTAGATTGAATGACACATTTGACCATCTTGAGAGCTTGTTTGGGGGGTGTCTATCCACAGGTTGCAAACCCCTCATTGCTTGTCAACTCATCAAATCCCCTTGATTAGGGTTCCCGGGTCTGCCTAGTATAAAATGTTACTGGAATGAAGGCTATCACCCATGATGTTATGTGACAGTCGCTAATCACTGAAACAAAAGGCTAATTCTCCCCCACCAGACCATTGTGGCAGTGACCTTTTGTATTTTCTATCCCCACTCCAAACAAGCCAGACTCTTTTATTATTTTGCTATCAGCTTGTCAAAGGCTGCAGAGTGGTCGTGCCATTGTTTCCCTGAGATTGTCACAGCAGTTGTTCTCGTCTGCCCATGTAGTCATGTTTACTTTTTTTTTAACCAAATGAATTAAGAGATCAAATGTCTGTTTGTTTGTGAGCTGAGCACTAAAGTGTTACAACCTTCACATTCCTGGTTAATTGTATTCACCCCCCCCTCTCCTCCTCCTCTGCCATCAAAGAGGCAGATCTTCTTGTGTGTGATTGAAATTGATCTCAGTAGCTTCCTTCAGGCATTTTAGATCCTGGCACGGAGCCAGCTCCTCTTCCCAGAAAGCCTGCAGAGACATTTAAACTATCACAGGGCCCATCTCCTGGTCTCTGTGCTGATTTGCATAATGGAGACTTTAAAGTAGCTAGATTATTAAAGTTTAACAACATCACAATCAATTGTTGCCCCCCTCAGCCCCACCGCCTCGTTTTCGGGATCAATAAAATGCATTTTCTCATCTGAACAGCGAAGCAATTGTCTAATTATAGCAAAATGTAATCATTGATTTGTACAGTTTTTTGTTTTTTTCTTTTTGTGTTTTGCAACGTGCTGCTTAATTTGAATTACACAAGAGGATAATACAATAGTGCAGTAGAAATGTTCGGCTGGGATCCCTCCTGGGGCAGTCTGCTAGCTGGGGAAATATGTGTGGCATTTTGATGGCTTGTGTCTGCAGGCCAAAGGGCCCATGTGAGCACCCAGGTCCTTGCAAAAATAAGCGCCTGACATTTTACAGCACCTACAGAGAGCAACTGTTGGAACAGCCGAGGCCATCACCCGCTGTATGTAGTGTACACGGTCTTGTGTCAAAAAGATCAGAATGCTCAGTAACAATATATATAATAAATCTGAAAGTAGGATTGACCAAGAGTGATCTGCTTTTACCAGTTGGCTCCCAGTCAGCTTTTTAGAAGGAAGTCTTTTTTTTTTTTTCTGGCTGAGCATGAAAGGAATGCAGATGACTCATCCAGTTGTACTATTGGCTAGCAGATCAAATTCTTGTCCATTGTACAATTTTCAGAAGTCTCTAAAAAGAATTGTGGATTCTAATCATTCATTTATAATTAGTCGATATCTCTAGTGTCTGTCACGTCTTTTGCTTCCTCATTTCTTTTGCAACTCTCCGAGCTTCTGCAATTTTGTTTCTCTTGTGATTCTGGCTGTTCTGCAAATTTGGCTGTTTTAGAGAAATAATACTTGGGTTTCTGGGAGGAAATAGCTGGCGTCCATTACGGCCAGATAAGTCGTTGCCTATTCATAGCCGGAGCGTATGAGCGACTTTGTGGCCTATGTTAATGAGGCGAGGAGCAGTGCGCAAAGTGCAGTGTCAGCAGCCAATCGGCAGTCTGGTTTCCTCAGTCTGGTTACATTGGGGGATATCTGATGGTTGGTGTTGGTTTTCTGAGTTCTTTGCAGTACGCCGGGTTTCTGTGCTATTCTTGCTTGACTGTCATGCACTTCAAATGTCAGCTTAACCACCTTGTGTTTCTCAGCTCAGCAGATGAATGAATCTGATTAGAGGCAATGAGCAAAAGCTCTGATTGTGCTTCGGGCCTGTCGCTGCATGTTGCTTGAAGTGTACAATATTCATAGTGATATGAAAATTAGCGTTGTTGCACATTGCAACCCAAGCCATCATGTCTCCTTTAGCGAGAAAATGACCAGAACCTTGGTTGTTATGGGCTACAGGTTCATTCTTGCTCCTTGTTTTATACATCAGCCCCATTATCTGCAACATCAAGGGGTTGTAGCCTGCCCAGGTCTCGTGGAATCTGGTTGCCATGAGCAGCCCCTCCCAGGTTTGCTGCAGTTTTTATAAACCTTTTGCTGTTACTGCTTAAATTCACATCTCCTCTTGCTTTGTTTTACAGACGTGCTTGGAACTTGAACGCTACCTACAAAATGAACCTTGCTATGTTTCGGCCTCTGAGTTTAAGTTCGATCGGGAAGAGGATCTTTGGACCAAATTTATCCTGGCATGTGAAAAAAAAGAGGACCCGGACCCCCAGATTCACTGCATCAAAACCGAGGACATCTCTGACAGCCAGAACTTAGAGACAACTAGCCTGAACTCTGACATCAGTAGCGACTTGTCGGACAGCTCTGAAGAACTTTCCCCGACTACCAAATTTACCTCAGATCCGATCTGCGACGTGGTGATTAAAACTGAACCGTTTAGCTCTTCGGTCACCTCCACCCCTCCTTCGTCCCCTGAGCAAGGCAAGGAGTCCCCCACTCATTTGTGGAATGCTATCACCGGAGAGCCCCATTCCCCTGGGAAAGTGCGCTCTGGGTGCTTTGGAAAGACTCTTGAACAGGGTAGTCCAATCAGCGGAGAGACCACGCCGGACGGCAAGAAACGCATCCACAAGTGTACTTTTAATGGCTGCAAGAAAGTTTACACCAAGAGCTCGCATCTGAAAGCACATCAGCGTACCCATACAGGTCAGTGCTTGTTCAGTGATTGGGAAATAAAAGGGGCTTGAATCCCTTGCTGTCATGCCATTGCACAACCACAGGGTGGAAACACAAAGTCCATCAGTGATGTCATGGTAAATCCTTCTCTAGGGGAAAGTCCTTCCTCATTCCTTCCTGCTGTGAGGCTGGAGCTTAGACTACAGAGAGTGCGTCCAGGAAAAAGGAATCGCATAATGCTTGCCCAGCATGAGCTTCCTAAATATCCATTGTCTTTCCTTAACTTGTGTCCACCGGAAAATAGTAATGAATGAGCACAAACAGAAAAAGCAGGACATCTCTCTCCAACACGTGTGTCATCTAACACTGTCCCGTGCAGTGGATGGTTAGTTTGTTGGTACGATGAGAACCAGTATTTGCCCGTCCTAATTTTTATAATTTTTATTACTTTTGCAACATTTTACATGCAGATATCAAAAGTGTTCCAATGTGCTGGAAGATTTCTGCTCAACATTATACAGTTTTCATCATTCAGATAAGGGTTGTCTATGGTTGTTTATTGCCCATATTACCTGGAAATGACCCCTCCTGCTTTTAGGTCCATTGACAAATGTAAATTAAAATGGTATTGTTTGGGGCAAGACATGCATTTACATTGCTAACATCCATTTGTATATCTGTATTGTGTACAGACTGTCCTATAAGCTAGGGTGACACAGGAGCCAAATAGTCAAATCCAGTAGCCAGGTACCATACACTTCCATTAACATAAACGTGAATGAGCATAAAAACTTCAGTCTCTGCATTTGCCTTCCTTTTTAAAGCAATGTACCCTGGGTTTTCTCCAAACTATAAGTGTAAGGCTGGCCATATACTTGTATGCTCGAATTCTCCATCCAGGCTTAAGAGGGTGAATGGACGAATCTTCCCTGCCGGACTGTTGTATTCTAACAGCTGGCACCGACAACTGCTAGAATAGCAGATCAGTGACTGCAGCTGCGGTCACTGTTAAGCTGGCACTTTTCGGCCCAGCTCCTTCAACACAGGTCAATCTTTCAATCACATTTTTTGAGCAGAGCGGTGCTGACAGGGCCACACACAGCTACCGTTTTGTCAGCAGGATTCGGCCCAACGTCGAGCAGTGTATGGTGATTCTTATCCTTGCGATCGGCCATTTTGTGTGACAAAAAAACTAATCTAATTGCATGCTATTGGCAGTTGCAATTTGTGTTTCGGAAGTGGTATTAGTCCAATATGGAAATCAACTGTATCTTTGTATCTTGTTTGTGTATCACTCGGCCGTAGATCCTCAAATCATGTCTGAATTAGTGCTGATACTGTCCTTCCTTCTGGAGGGTGGTTACTTTTGCTCCCTATAGTCCCTGTGTGTGTTGTAAAGTAGTCACCGCTCCACGCTCGCTCCCGTGATAGACAACAATCTCAATACAAATTAGTAAACTAAACGTGAGATTGTAGTCCATCACAGGAGTGAGCTTAGAGCGGTGGCTACTTTTCAAGACACAGGGACCATGGTGAACAAAAGTAGCGACCCTCCAGAAGGAAGGACAGTGTCGGCACCAACCAGATGGTGATTTGAGGATCTAGAGCCAAGTGATCCACAAATGAGATACATTTTTGTTAATAGTTATGATACTTAAATGCTTTTTGAAGATATATTGCAAATGGTTACAAGTACTTTGAAGCAGCCCAATTAGTAGACATGGATTTTCTTGACCTTTCCTGACTTTTCATTCCTGTACTAGGTGGGGAGTACACAGCAGCCCAGCACATTGTGTACCGTATGAATCAACATATTTATGTACTGGCACCGCTGTGTATAAGCTGTAACAAATGAAGTTATTAAAAATAGAGCTATATTGGCCAAAAACCTGCAAATGCCAGACTTGCTGGATGTCCCGGCCTTAAACCAAGCATGAGTCTGCTAAAACTGTTTGCTTAAATTAATCCGTTAAAACCGCAAAATAAGAAACCCGTTCATGGAAACCTGTGCAGAGAAGTATTTGACTGCCATTGCTGACCTCCTTCTGAAAATGCCAGTTGCCTAGCTTTCCCTGATTTCAGTCCCTGAGACTGTGACCTGAAACAAGCATGCAGCAAGAAAGATGTCGGGTACCCTGACATGCCTGCTTGTTCCTGGTCAGTGATTCTAAGTTATTGAATCAACATTGGAGCCGGGCAGCTAGGTTTTTGAGAAGTAAGGCAATGGTGGCCTCCATAGTTGCCAGATTAGAGATCTGTTCCTGAGCTTGTATTGCTTACAGTCTTATATTCAAGTCATTAAATCTATCTTGCTGGCATTGCTGCAGTCACAGGCAGAGGGTGAAGAGGAAGCCGCAAGGGAAGTAAACTGACTGTGAAAGATGTCATCGTGAATAGCATCAATTCTTTTAAAGCTGAACTGAACTTTTTTGCTTAAATCTGCTAAATGCTTACCAGTTACAGTTAAAGGTGTGCAATGTCTTGCGTTGGAAAACGGCCACAGCCTGGGTAACCAAGCTTATCTTGTGGAAGCAAAGGTCTAACGCACCCCCTGCTGAGTCAGAGCTAAAGCTCTCCAATCAGCAGGGAGAATGGGTTTTGCTGATTGCAAAGCTATAGGTCTGACTTGGTAGGGAGGGTGTCAGACCTCCTTCAGAGAGTGCGCTGCTTCCACACAGGAAAAGGCCAGGGCAGCTTTCTGAACAAAACAAACTGTCAGACTTGAAACACATTCAGCTCTATTCACAAACCCATCAGGTTAAGGATCCTTATTTTTAAAGAAAAAGTGACAGTTATTTCCTAGTGAAGCTGATGAGATTTAAAAATGGCATTTGCATGGTTCGAAGAAAGATCCTTCTCCTTCCGTAAGGCCCTGTTCACATTGAGCGATTTATCGCGCGATTTTTGCAGCGATATCGCTCATATTTCCACGCGATATCGCTCTATTTAGCTTCACCAATACATTTCAATGTAGCTGTTCACATCTCGTCGCTCAATATCGCTTGTAGCTCGTCGCTGGTAGCTTGTCGCTCCTACATGACCCTTTTTTCGAGCGATTTTGAGCGACATTGCTCCTGATTGCATACAGCCCAATAGGAAAAACTTGCGCGACACGTCGCTCAATATCACTCGTCGCGCAATATCGCTCAAAGTCGCATGATTTTCATGTCGCTCAGTGTGAATAGGGCCTTAAAGCTTTGTGAATGGAGCCGATTTTGTTTTGATGCTTTCAGAATGAGTTTAGCTGATTTAAACTCCAAGTTTAGTTGTGCTTTTTTTAGGGTGTTGCCATTCTTCTGCCATGCCGCTGATTGTCAGGTTAAATCACAAGGCAAAATAAGGTCCTCGGCCTGTCGCCACCCAATTACACAAAATGCATTTTTAGTTTCTCACAGTGAGCAATGGCTCATTCGTTTTACTTTCCCCGGACCTAGGAGATTTGCAAGTTTGACTTTTTGATGAGCAAGCTGAGGATAACAAATGTTTGTTTCATTGTGATCTGTTTAGTGTGTGTGCCTAATGGAATTACTCGGATTACACAATGTGAACTATACACGGCCCCATTTACAAAGAAAGAGAACTAACCATTTGGGTGCCAGTGGCTGTGCAGATCTACAAATGCATACATTCTGATTAGATTGTTCTAACTAAGCAGATTTATGTTTTTCCCTTTTATGGTTTGCCAGTTGTAATTACTGATAATTAAACCAGATTGTTTTTTGTGTTTTTTGCAGGAGAGAAGCCTTACAGATGTTCATGGGAGGGCTGTACGTGGCGCTTTGCACGAAGTGACGAACTGACCAGACACTTCCGAAAACACACCGGTGCTAAGCCATTTAAGTGCACACATTGTGACAGGTGAGATAGGGAGCAGTCCATATCTTGTACTTTTTCCATTTCCTGTTTTCTGTAGGTCCTTCCTTGTTTTGCAGATTTGACTGATATGCACATGACATTGTCACTCGTACAGAACAAAATGGCTGCTGGAGTTGCCTAATGTGAACCAGTCCCGGCCTAAAATGTTTTAAGTGCAGGCACCACGTACTGGTGTTAGTCTATAGTCCAGTCACTAAAGATCTAAGGCTCAGATTTGACTGCCAAAGTTGAGGTTCAAGCCATGATCCTCTTGCTGTAATATTGCTTGACTTTTAGGCGTTCTTGTATGAATGTTATGGGTCTTCCTATCAGAACGTTCGACACACCATTGTGCACAAAGTTCCTCTTGCTTTCCTTATACTTCAGCCTTGTCTGTCCCACTGCATATCTCCTCCTTTTTGGAGTGGAGCTGAATCCCTGAACACCAGTAAAAAAGTCAAGCAAAGTATTATGATGTGCCAGAGGTGCGACGGCAAATACAAATCTGTCTTTTTATTGTTAAGCCACACCTGTGTCCTGCACACACTGTCTTGGCATATGCAAAAAGATGTACCGTCAGGTTCTTGGTCCTTTCCACATGTGCCGGATAGCAGCAATGGTCGAATAAAGAAACCTGAAATATGTCGATAACCTGATATGCAAGGCTATTACAAAATGTCTGGTAGCCATAGCAACCTCATTACAATTGTCATATTGTAGTACAGGTTGGAAAATTAAAGCTGAAGTCTCGTAGTTTCCATGATCAGCTTGGTCAGTTCTAGAATCTAGTTTCTATTATTCTCTGTTTGCTACAGTTGCCATGCAAATGACACATTTCAGATGCTGGCTTCCAGAAAATAACAAACTGCCTGCTACTGTGCGCAGCAATTTACACATCTCTCTTTTGCCTTGTTTTCACAAGGCCGTGTCTTCAGCTTTCAAGATTTGGATGCTTGCAGACTGGCCATTTGTCATGCTTGGCCATGTCTGTAGCATCCAAACATTTAGTGCTTCTAGAAAACATGAAGGATGATACAATGTCTGTGCACATTGTCAGCAAGTCATTGTAAAAGATGGGGGTTTTTTTCTCATTCAAGTACTTCAGTGCCTGTATGTGTAACATGTTGGCTCTGATTTATCTTCATCTTTGGCATCATAGAGGGTCCATCTGTGAACAATCCTTGAGGGGGGAGGGGGCAGGACAGCTGAGAGGATTGTAGTTTTCTGTGCATAGACAGATCTGTCGAACTTTAACTGACCTTCAATGGATTGGGAGATGTGCTGCACAATCTATTTTTTATTATTTATTTATTTTTTACCTTTTGAATCCCATCTGGACAGTGAAAGGGAAGGCCGCCATTTAAAGTTGACATAAAGCTATTTCTGCACAGGCAACTTTTAGTAGCGCAGCCAAAATCGATTGATCACTACAAATCACTACAGATCAATCAGATGCTACTGCAGTTGAGCTATAAATTGCCTTTTGATTGTATGTGTGTGTGTGTATATATATTTCTTTCTTTAAAGGCCCATTCACACTGAATCCATTGCGTTGTATTTTTCATCTGAAAAATTAATGGATGGTGAATGGAGCTAGTTCACACCACTCCACTCTGTTCCGTTACATTGGGTTACGTTGCACTGGAAAAAAAAGCCCAACGGATCCAGTGTGAACTTGCCCCATTTACACCCATTATTTTTTTTGTGCCCTTCCATTAGCATCCGTCGGAAGGAAATCAGAAGGTTCAATTGCAAGTCAACAGCCCCTCCGTTGTCTTACGGTTTTCCTTTCTGATTTTGGTGTGAATGCACCCTAATGCTTGAACAACCTTCTGTAGTATAAATCTGCTTATAAACCAGTTCTGAAAATGTTGTGCTTTATTTTTTTACAGATGTTTCTCCAGATCAGACCATCTGGCTCTGCACATGAAGCGACACATATGAATGAATGAATGCAGAAGTCACGTGATTTAGAGCGACTTCAAGGTTCAATTGCCTTGTGCGAGGGATGCGAGTTCCAGCCAAAGCATGCCAGTTTGCACCCTAACCAGTTGCCTTCAAGACCTCACTTTCTCCAAGAGGCTTTGCAGGGCTTATCAATCGTGTGAGATGCGGCAGAGCCACCATACAGTGCTACTTCTGGAGCTGACTGGGCCTGTGCACCATTGGTGCTTTATCTTCTGAGTGGCTTGTCTAAGCCGTTGCCGTGAGCATGTGCACTGAGAATGTTAATGACTGGGTGACTGAATGGTGACCAGGAGCCAATGTCTGAATGAGGAAGATCTTTTTTGTTTTTTTTGTTATGGTTGAGTTCCGTTGTGAGGGATTAGCAAAAAAAAATGAAAAAATTCCCAGCCTGTATAAGCAGATGATCCCTTTCCTGTGTGAGAGGTGCTTTTGTTGTCTGGTGCAGCTATTAAACGTGCAATGTGTCAAGTAGCTTGTTTTGCTACAACGATCGTTTGTAATCCATTGTATAAGCTGTGTATCTACCAATTATAACACAACTATAACTTCATTATAATAGAAAAAAAAAGGTATTGCATGGATCGGGGGAAATGTGTACGCTTCTCCATTCTTTAATCAGGACTGCAGTTATGATTCCAGTTGAGAGCAGCTAAATACAATTGGTCTGTTGTTACATTACTTATGTATAGAATTGAAAAAAAAAAATAAAATGGAAAAAAAAATTAATAAAAAAAGGAAAAAGAAGTGGGAAAAACCACTATAGCTTATACTGATTTTTCTCATGCAGCTAATTTTTCTATTATTTATGCCTTGAGGACTAATTTCCGGTTTTCTAGCTGTTAACGCACTGTTGACCTTAAAAATGGTGCCTTATGCAAGTGGCCTTCTCCTATAATGGGCAGGGGTCTGATACAGGGGTTTAAGTGATGTAAGCTTACTTAAGGCTCTGTTGTCACCCTAGAGTGTAGTTTGTTTGTTTTTTTTCTTTTTTTTTTTTTTTTTTACTTTTTTAAATTTTGTTTTTTACCACAATGCTTGGGCCTGTGCAATACAGTACTGAAAGCGGAATAGTGAAGCACTGACAGCCAATCGGATACAGCGGGCCTTATGTATAGAACTGGAAGGAAAGAATGTGGAGGTGCCATCACTAAAATGACAGCTGGAATCTCGTTATAGACAGGACCTCTGTTTTTGTTTTTTCTTTCTGCTAGATTTATAGAAAAGGCTTGGTATTATCTGCCCCAATACCGCTACATTTGATTGGCCTGTACTGCTGGTGCCCACATTGTTCCTTTCAGCACAGTATTCATGGACCCTTGCTCTGCTAAAAATAAAAAAAAACTTGCACACATCAAAACAATCGAGCACAGCTTGGAAAAAAATGTTACAGTTTTGGCTCTT
>NW_017306352.1:265469-311830 GCF_000935625.1 Nanorana parkeri | reverse complement strand
CATAGTCTAGGAATCTGCTTTTTTTTCTCAAGCCGCACTGTTGCGAGAGCTATCGCTTACACTTTCTTTACACAAAAGTTGCACAAATGTATCCATACATGCACTTAATATGTAAAATAAACATATACTTGTCAAGGTACAGAATGTGTTCGTTTGAAATGGATATTTTTTTTTTCACTTGTTTCAAATGTCTGAACTTTTATTGGAGTCGGACATCCACCAAAGCAAATGTATCACAAACATTTTTTATTCCCCCCTCCACCTTCTGTCTTCAAATTTTTATTGGATGCAAGCATTAGTAGTCATTTCTAGTCTTAGGTCACTGAGTGTGAAGAGCTGTATTAAGAGTTTGAAATATATTTTTGTAATATGTTATTTAATGTTTTGGAAAAAAAAAACAAATTCTGTAACTGTAGAATAAAAGTTAAAACTGATATCCTGAGCAATTTAGATTTTAGTTATCTTTTTGGGTTTTTTCTATAATTTTGTTTTTTACTTCGAATAAAACCCTGAACGGGTGGCAGAAGAATGTGTGCATTATACTGCCACACATAATGTTGCATGAACGTGACTTTCATAGCCTGTGAGAGTGGTTGTAACGCATTATGTAAGGGTAGTACTGAATGTACAGTGTTGCTGGCAATCTAAAGAAAAAAAAAAATGAAGGGGCATGCACACATTTAGGACAATATCAAGCCTTAATGATGCTTTGACCAACTTTTTGCCGCAATTGAGACAATTTCTCTTCCGATATTGTGCCTGTCCAATTGAAATACATTTTACACATTCATTTAAAGGGTATAGGCAGAGCACTAAAAATGATCGGTCCTTTCAAACTTTACAGAGTAGCCTTTCAATTCATCCTGTGTAAAATCTAGTTTTCTTAGGAGCTCCAACCTATTTTAGTTCTAAATCTCGTACTGCAGTAGAGATGGCCATGATGAGATCGGAACAGTTTTTTTTAATGAAAACTTGTCTGAGGTTGTAATTTTTCATTGATTTTTCATAGGCTAAAAACTGACTCCCTAGAAGGCCCCCCTTGTCCTGTCTGAGCTATAAATACCCGCGCCCCTCCCCCCAACACTTGTGTACAAAAGTGGGTAATTGGGGTTCGTACTAAAGCTGGCCATACACTGTAAAAATAAAAATTTCACCCCGTGGGCTGAACGAAGAAAATATTACCAATTCCTTCAACCCTTACGAGCGTTGATGGAGGAATCTTCCGCTGTCTTTATTGTATTCTGGCAGCTGGCTCTGTTCATTTGAAGATTTTCCGACTGACTCCTTCGATCAGCTGATTGTGGGATGCCGGCCAAAGAGTGCCAACAACGGCGCCCACTGTGTGAACTTTGGCTGGTTCATCAAAAACTGGATGAAATTTGCGTAGTGTATGGCCACCTTTTAGACTTTTCTAACCTACCATGACAGAAAACAGATGGAAGACCATCAATATTGCCTGTTGCATGAGATGAGACTTCCATTTTTAGAGAGCAATTCAAAATATGCTCTGGAGGAAACCGTAAATGTTAAGTATTCTAGAGCTCACAACATGTCCATTATGAGCAAGTGTTCTTAATTTTAAAAGCAATGCAGAAAATGTGAAATAAAGCAAATGGTGTGCCTACGCCTTGAGGGCAGCATATGTGTTCTAGTACACTGCCTGATCTGCAAAGCAGATTGGAGCAGTTGAGTAACAAACCCTTGTAGCCCATAGCAGTTTGGTATTTCATTAACTTGTTTCAGGGTTGTGATCAATCCCTGCACAGCTGTAATTCTTTGCAAGTAAGCTACCATATGTGCCATCTCTGATACCTAATGGCAACAAATTTTGGGTGTTGTTTCGAAGGACAGGCGAGATGATGGCTAAAGTATAGGCAGTTAATACCCAACTACATGACATTTGCGGCAAATTGAAATCTGAGGCAAAAAAATTATCGCCATCAAGTGTTTAAATCAGCGAGTTCCCTAAAATTAATATCTTTGTATACTTTCAGTTTTGTTTGCCACCAGTCATTGAGAGCTGGTACACGAACACAATGGAATCCCCCTATGATTTTGTGCAGGAGATTCACTATTCACGGTTTCATTTTGAGCATTGGGAGAAACTTGTCTTGTTCTGCACGTTAAGGGAAAATATTTTGCTTAACGATTACTAAGAGAAAAGTCTCAAGTGTGCGCATTGTTCCTTATGGCAGTATTTTGCATTTTTAAACATGTAGTTACTAAACTTGTCTTAAAACCTGTTGGCCCACGACTATTTTTTTTTTCTTCTCCCCCCTTTTTTAAAAAACTTACTGTGTAAGTATATTGTCATTCTGTTTTCGGTTTTGGCATAAAACCAGTTAAGCCGGCTCCTCCGTGTTTTTCGGTTTCACACGGACAAGGCTAGTAAATAGTCTTTGTATAAGCTGGAGAATGGTGGCATTTCAGAACGCCTCGTTTTGAAGTGCTAGAAGTTCAGCCATAATAATCAGAAGAAGATAAACAAAAGTGCATAACTTGCACTGGCTTGTCTTGCTCGTAAAATGCCATCAGCATTCTTTAGGGTTGGGTGGGGTTGTGTGAACCTCCTGTATATCTATGCCTATAAATTTTACTTAATGAGGAAACGTTTATCTGAAAAATCTTTGTAAGATTTTTGTAAAAAGAAATTTTGTTTTACAAGATTTTATTTGAAAATTGTTTTGCAAGATTGTTATATTTCTGTATGAATGTATTTTTTATTGGAATAACATAAAAAAAAAGGATTCCTATCAGATTTCTTGTCTTTGGTTTTTATTTGTGTTTCATAAATATGGTTTAATAACTATGGCTTTTCTTTAAAAGGTATTTGAATCCAAGAACAACCATTTTAATCCATTCCTTTTTTTATAAGGATTTCTTTTTTCCGCTTTACTTTCACCTTTCTCAGTCACACACTTGGATTCCAAAACTCACTGACTGTATTTTATCTCTGGAGGAGCAGCTTGACAAATCGTGCTGCTCTCCTGGTTTGGACCACAAACACCTACTTGTCCACCTCCTCTCCATTACATAGGGAAGAGGTGTCCTGTAGTACACAAAATATGGCTAGTAAAGCTGATAAAAAATTTCTGTATTGCAGAAAATAATTTTGTTTTGGAAATTGGATCTACCATAGGGATCCTTCACACTTCAGTAATGTACACTACACACGCTAGTGCATTACAGTGTCATTCATTTGCAAGGGCATGCCAACACACTAAGAAAACCCACGTTGTATGCAGCAGTATAGAAATGTGTGAAGGGGGGCCTTTAAACTGTGTGGTAACCTATAGCATCTAGTCTGATATGTTTTTGCATTGCCACCTTATGAAGGTGGATATCTGGTTACCTTGGGTACCTCACCTCCCTTTGCACTTATTAATCTTGAGCTTAATGTTTGGAGGTAAATTGGAGACATGCCTGCACGTAATGAATATACTCTTCATCAACTCAAATTAACTTCTGTCTTTGCTCTATACTTAAGCCTTTTATTAATGTGACTGCAGAATTTTTTTTTTTTTTTTTTTTCTAGGTTTGTATAGTTTAATTACCATCTTTTCTTTGCATTACATAACAATTTAAAAGCACAAACTATTATAAAGTGTGGTTTTGCTGATATCACTACATATCATAGAGCGCTTTGTCCATTGATAACTATTCTGCAAAGAGCCCATTCGCGCCCCTTGAATTTCTATAACTGCAGTCTGTAGGCATGCAACCTTTGTCACCCAACGTAATACCCCTCTTTTATGAGATGGCTGGATTTCTCACCAAATCAATGGGTATTTTTTTTTTGCACTTATCAAACAAATATAACCATACACTTTTAGTGATCTACTCAACAGACCAAATAAGGAAAGTCCATTGTTCGGGTTCACTTTAAGGAGCTTTGACAATATATGTAAATGCTGGATTTTAAGACCTTTAAATCTGTTTATGGAAACAGAGGACAGTAACTGTGTAATTACATTAGCAGGCTTCTCAGCATTTGCTGATCTGTTAACCCCTGCAGGGTCTTGAATTCCCAAACTATACTCCATGCCATTTGGTTTGATGTAACTATGCCCTGTGGGCTTCTCTACAACAGTGACTTAAAAGACCGTTTGTGCCTCTTGGCATGCTAAATTGGTCTATGCATTCTGCTAATGCAGTATGTTAACATTCTATAAAAATATATATACAGTGGGGGAGCTGAGAATCTGAAACCTCCAGAAGGAGCCAAGTACTTGGTAAAGAAAATAAAACTACGGTTTCATGGCATTCATCTTTAGACAGCCACAACATCATCCTAAGATGTGCTGCTAAATTAAACCAGTATATATTCGTAATGATGTACTCTGCAAGGTCTGCCCACATACAGATTGATCAAAGCAAGCGATGGTCCGAAATCGATCATTGCTTCTGATTACTGTGCTGGAGGAAGATAAGAAAAGCCTCTGGCAGTAGAAAGGGCTCATTATTACAATGAAATTATCCAGATATGGCGATAGAGAAAAGTGTTCCCAGCCATGGAACTAGTTGCCTGAGGATGGCCAGATATATCTTTTAACCCATCTTGCAGGATATCTATCCATCTGTGGCCAACTTAACAGCCATGGACATATCCAAAATACTTTTGCACTTTTTTGGTATAGTTTTCATGCTTCTTGATCTATAGCAGGTAACACTACACAATTCTACCTGCTATAAACAAGTGTGCACTGCGGACCCCAAAATAATAAAGAAAAAAAGGCCTTTGCAAGTACAATAAATTATAATGCCTCAAAAAATAAAAAAAAACACTGCAAGTTCATGTTTATACTGATTATATTCTTAGGTTTTTTCATCACCCTTAAAATAAAATAAATAAACCCAACCCTTTTCTTTGGCAAATCAGAGTAAAACAGCAGCCAGAATATTGTATTGGTGGGGGTCTGGTCCCCTTCCTCCTCCCACCTTCTACACTCCCTATTGGTTGTTTAAAGTGACACTAAACTCAGGAGTTAAATCTTTCAAATGCATTCAAGTAGCTTAATAATTAACAGAAATGTATCTTATTTGTGTATCACTCGGCTGTAGATCCTCAAATCATCTCTGAATTGGTGCTGACACTGTCCTTCCTTCTGGAGGGTGTCTACTTTTGTTCCCCATGGTCCCTGTGTGTGTTGTAAAGTAGTCACCGCTCCAAGCTCTCTCCTACAATCGCAATACAAATTAGTAAACTAAACATGAGATTGTAGGACCATGGGGAACAAAAGTAGCCACCAGTGGCGGACCTAATAACCAAAGGGCCCTGGTGCAAGATTTAATCTTGGGCGCTGGAGCGGATCACACTGGCCCCCGCTCCCACCCAGCGGTCTCTAATGTTTGCAGTAACGTGCTGGACTTACGTGAGACCCTGCGGAGCACACCATAGATCCTGCATAGCCCACCTGAGACTCTCTATGGTGGGCTCTGCAGAGTCCCAGGTGGGCTGGGCTGGTCTGGTCTGGTCGTCGGGATGCCGCCCCGGTACAGTTGATACCCCTGATGGCGGAGTTCTATCAAAGGTTGTGACCACGTTAGAATGTGTGACCGGTGACATGGTCACACGTTTTAACGTAATCCCGCCCAGTTTTTCGGCGGAGGAATGTGTGACCGCCAATAGGTGAAGCATTCCAGCGCTTTCCCAGCTGTTCCAGGGCAGATCGGCATCGCAAATCGATTGTGCAGGAGAACCGATCTGCCCTGAAACAGCTGACTGCGATCTCACATTCCACCGCACTCACAAAGTCGGATAGAAGTGACATTTCAGGACCGATCAGCTGTTTCAGGGCAGATCGATTCTCCTGCACATGCGATTTGCGATGCTAATCTGCCCTGGAACAGCGGAGAAAACGCTGGAATTCTTCACCTATTCCAACGCCGAAAAACTGGGCGAGATTACGTTAAAATGTGTGACCACGTCACTAGTCACACATTCTAACGTAGTCTCAAACTTTAATAGAACAGAGGCCTGTCTGTAATCATTTAATCAGAGAAATAGATTATAATAGGCAACATTACAGTGTAATATTCCCCATTATAATCCACTTGTCTAATTACATGAAAAAACATGAAATAGCTTGCGGGGGACCAATCTAGCAGTCCAGATTTTTAAAAATAGTCAAAAACATACCTTCTATGAACATAGACTGGTAGCCCTAGTAGGTGGGAGCTAAGATCTACAACCTGAAGACAAAAATATGCTTATAAGACATGCATAAGGAATAGCTTGAATCTTCTGAGACAAAATCCTGTGGCTCCTACAGGCACCTCACACAAATCTAATCTCTACAGTGAGTGGGACCAGTGGTAGGGGTGATATGTTTCAATGGACTGGTCTCTGAAGCTCTGTTAATGCATAATGGTGGGTATAACTTTAGAATTGTAAGGTCTCCACTACACAGCATAACCTGTTGTTTCACTGGGTTTTTCCTAAGGAAGGTCAATTACAAATTAAAGGTTTAATGTAGATGAAATGTCTAAGATATTACTAAATATATGAAAATCTACATACATGATTTAGTCCCTTTCAAATTGTAAATATTAGTTGCTTTTAACAGTTTATCCATTTATCCATTCCTAATAATAACTTTAACTAAGTCTAAGTTTAAGAGGATGGCAATCACTTAAAAGTAATATGCTAATTAGCTTCAAATCCTGTCCACTAAGCACATTAACATATGATCAAAAAGATTACCCCCCCAAACTCCCTCCCCCCGGCGCTCGGACTTACCCAGCCAGAGGACCGCGCCAGGAAGTTTCGATGTGTGCACTGCAGGGAGCGGGGCTTGTGACACACATATGCCTCCTGTAACTCACCTCCCCTCCCGCTGCCTGTTACTATGGACGTGGCCGGAAGGGGAGGTGAGTCACAGGACCCGCCCCCTCACTGAGAAGCCCGTCGGCAGTGCGGGGGCCCCGGTGTTCGAACTTCGGGGCCCCTGCACTGCCACATATTTCAGGACCGGACCCCACTGGGCCCCGGCACTGACTGCATCAGCGGTAGTTCCGCCAATGGTAGCACCCTACAGAAGGAAGGACAGTGTCAGCATGAATTCAGAGATGATTTGAAGATCTACAGCTGAGTGATACACAAATAAGTTACATTTTTGTTCATAGTTCATGTTCTTGAATGCAATTTTTAAGATTTTAACTCCTGAGTTTAGTGTCACTTTAATCTGTGTTCTTGGAATCCTTGATCTCTTTGTTGTAAAATACAGTATATGTGTATGCAAATTAAAGAGAGCAGGTAAAAAACATCAAATGTAAAAAAAAAGCATATTATCCAAATATTATAATTTACTTGTAATGCACTGGGATGTGTATCTAGTAATATCTTTAGTCCATATTTACCTGTGCATGGAAAACGATATTCATGGCTGTTGATCATATCATTTGTATGGTGTTCATGCTGTGAGCAGCCTATTCTGAACAACCACGGACACACAGGAGACTCTGGGAGCTGAACATATCATCTCTAAGCCGTTGATTTTGACAGTTATATCCCAGCAAAGCAGTTTTGTGTAATTGCTGCTTCCTCATAAAAATATTTGTCCTTCTGCCCATTACTGTCAAAATGTCAAGAGCCAGATTGAGAGAAAGAGAGAGATGGACCACTACATTGTATTTTGTAGCTTGCATCATGAATCCCATCTCTTCTGCAGATAACAGAAGACAAACATGTCTAAATGACCAGGTGTCCCCAGGATAAAAGCACCCCAAAATATAAAACTGACAAAAAGGGACATCTCAAACACCTGGAAATGTGTCGGATGATGGTGAACTGATGCTCATTGGTCACCGATAACTGTCTGCTTTTCTAGATTAACATTTCCCAACCTTTTTTTTCAGTCACGGCACCCTTCAAAAGTATGCAAAAGCTCAAGGCACTCCAATCTAAAATGTAAAAACATAAATGTAAAAATAAAAACAATGTGTGGCTCCTTCAAAATCCATACCAGACTCTTATCAGAGATAGGGGTCTGGTATGGATGTTAAGGGGGGAGCCCCATGGGAAAACACATACATTGGCATTAGCCCTCTTACATCAGAATCCCCCTTTCACATTGGAAGCCCCCTTCAAATCAGGAGCCCTCTTTACATCAGAAGCCCCCCTCCCACCCTTCTTGGATTAGCTAAATTCCTTTTCATGGTGCTGGCAGCTAGCCCATCTACACCATGGAAACACATGGTATTTTGCACAATTTGGGATGGGTGTCGCGGCGCCCTGGTTAAGAAAGGCTGTTCTATATCATATGTAAGAGTTATTTACTTTAACGTGTATGTGAAGCTAAAAACTTCAGCGTGAGTAAGAATTGGAACTTTCGTTGGTTTCTTACTACTTCCCTGGGCTCTGTTTTACCCTCACTTCCTGTCCTGCTGGCCACAATTTCACCAGACAGGAAGTGAAAGGAAGTGACAGGAAGGAAGAAAATCGGCAACAGTATATTGTATATATATATGGTACTCTGCACTGGTTTACATTAAAGCTGAACTCCAACCAAACAGCTAAATACACAGATGAAATACCTTTAGGGAAGCTGTTTTTCTCTGCTGTTAAGTAACACTTACAGGTCACACACCCCTTACCCCTCCAACTGTGACTGGACAGTGAATAGAGAAGCAGCACACCGATGGGCTCATCTTTTTATTACTCGGCTCTAGTACATGGGCATTACAGCACAACTGACTTACTTCTGGAGCTGCTATTCCATTTTCAGCCTGAGCTCTGCTGTACAAGAGACTGTAAAATGCTGATACCAAGTCAAAGTCAAGTACTGCTTACATTACAAAATGCATGTAGTAATGTATTCATGAATACAGTGCTGCATTAGTGTCTTTTATATTTGCCTGGGGTTCCACCTTGAGTTTAGGTTGGTGAGACAGATAACACAATGAAGATCCTTAGGAAAAAGCAGCAGCTTGATTCAACTGCGTTGTCGTCACTGGCCGCTTCTGTCATTGTCCTCAGAGGAATGTTGGAGGCGGAAGTTAGATTGTAAAGGGGTCAAGAAGACAATAAAAGATAGAAACTGAGTCAACTGATTGTTTACTACCAGAATAAAGTAACTTCAAGATGTGGGAAGTATGGACATAGGATGTTGAAGTAAATTCCACAAACCAGGAAGTGTGTGTATGACGGTCCCAAAAATCTATTAAGTCTTTCAAGAGTAGTTGTCATTTCCCTTTATAAACAAAGCTGGGATATGATCTTTAACCTTTAATGTTCTCAGCAAGTAATGCATTTTCCATCATGCACTACCAGAGCCATTCAGAGGCAGCCCACTGTTCCTTTTTCCAGTTGTAGAGTCTCCCTTGGATTTGGGCATGGTGCCACAACAGTGCAGCTTAAAACTTGGCTTAATGTGAAATTGTTTTTGTGTAACTCTACCTTTATCATCAACATCATTTATTGCTTTGTTTCCCCTTTTGCTTCAAAAAGATTTGTCTATAAATAATGTAATTTCCATTTGACAGGTTGTTGTTTTTTTTAGATTTGTATTTCATCCTTGGTCTGTGATATGTAAACCATGTGACTACAACTTTTCCCCTTCTTTCCTTTCTTTAAGCTTATGTCAATCCAAATACTTGTTTTCTAGTTTCTAGCTTCAATGTAAATTCCACAAACGGGTTACGTTTGCCAATACGGGTTACGCAATCCCCACACCTGCACTGAAGCCGTTTACAAGCGCTTACTACTGTACTTTTGTGAGTATGTTTTTACTATGTTTTATTTCATAATAAAAAAATTTTGCACATGTCGGGGCGCCCTGTGCTTTTGTTTTTAGAGTTTTCCAGTGAAGGTTCCCTAGTCCTTGTGAAGGAGCAGCACAGTGTGTGAAGATCGCTAATTGTTGTGTGAAAGTTTGATCCATCAGATGCCACTAGTGCCAGGTGTCAAGTATAATTTTGATTTACTGCTGAGACTCAGTTAAAGAGATTTACCCTCTCTTCCTTTCCTGCTGACCACAGATATCCAGACAGGAAGTGAGGAAGAATCTAAAACAGCACCACATACAGAAATATAAATCTGATGGCCTAATTAGCCTTCTAGCCTTATCCTACTCTACTTAAGGGAAGCTTTCTTATTTGTGCCTGTGTTTTGTTGATAAGATCCACTCACTTCCTATCTGTTAAAATCCAGCTGTTCTCTTTTGGAATTAAATCCCTTTGTCCCTCTTTCCTCCTTAGTTGTCCTTCATTTTTCTCTTGACTTGGTCTTTGGTTCTACCTACCTAAATTGTTATACTACACTAAGAATTTCATCCAACCTCTAAAATTATTGCATTTCTTATTTTGAAAACCCAGGAAGGAAAATCATTGGGAAAAAAAGCATTTGTGGGTTTAAGTTGCCATTTTCTGCATATTAATCCTTGGGGGTGCTGTAGTTGGGGTCATGGCAGGGGTGTGTCCATTGACTGCATACCTTGTACTAAAAGGTGTCCCTCTTTCTCATCTCATAATGTTGTGAGGTCTGAAAGTGTTATCAGCTCCAGAAAGTAGTAATAACCTGACATGGGTTTTAATGTTCCCCTCTCTATCCAAAGCTAATAGAAACGTTTTGGATTGATATCCACTTAAAGCAGTGCCGAAAAGCAGCAACCTTGTGGTGCCTTTAGTTATCTGTGTTAGGCTGGCCATACACAGACTGAATTTCAGCCATTTCATACTGAATCAGCCTAGATTAAATATGTGGGTGGCCCTGGTGGTGCCACGCAGCTCATTAAAATTGATCTTTTAATTGAAGGAGCTGAGTGGAAAATTGTTGGCCATATAGTGACTTCAGCCAATCAGCTGCAGTTAATGACCGGGTGCTGGCTGTCAGTATACGGTAGCCATCAAGGGAGATTCTTCCATCCATGCTGTAGGGATGGGGGAATTAAATGATTGATTTGTTTGGCCAGCTTTAAGCTGGCCATAAACCTTACAATTATCTGCAGATTTTCTGTGGTCAGATGGAAAAGGTGCAACAGATTCCTCCATCTACACTTAACTGTGTGGATGGAGTAATCTCCACCTGGGCCAATCTGTTGCACTTTTTCCATCTGACCAGAGAAAATCTGCAGATAATTGTAAGGTGTATGGGCACCTTTAGTCCCTAAATCACACTTCCGGATTAAGTCAAATGCTGCACTGCCTCTGGCTTTTGAGTACTATAAGTGCAAAGCTTCCATTCACTTAACATGGGTAGACTGTTTTTAGCCTGTTTGGCTGCGGAGGGCTTTCCATTAAAGGAGGGCCTTCCCTTAAAGTATCAATGCGCTATTACAGCTCAGAGGCTATGCAGCGTTGGGCAGGCTGTACAGTATAGATCTAAAGACAATGTCCTAGGTAAGTATAGTGTATACAGTATTCAGAATGCTTTGGAAGGGGAGTTAAAGTGCACCAAAATTATGCCTTTAAATGTGGGAGAACAATGTTCCCTTATCTTGTTGCAAAATACATTAATATAAATTGATATTTATTGAAGTAACTGGGAGCCCTTTTCCAACACTCAGCAGTAAATTTACAATAGACAAATAGGCTATTCACTTTGCACTTTTTAGGGGCAGTTTCCCTCTAAAGTTAAATGAATGAGGTGAAGCTCTGCTGATTTCCACGACCCAATCATGTTCAAGAAAAAATACAATTTACATTTTTTTTTTCCTTGGACGTGATTGGGTATTCTTTGCAAAGTAAAACATCACCACATTCACTAAGCTAACGAAAATGTCCCGTGCAAAGTGCAAATTCCTTTGCAAAATTAATATCTTATTTGCCTTTCATAAATCAATCCCAATAATTGGTTAATATCTTTATTCATTTATTAGGAAACATGAAAACAACCTCCAGTAATAAAGCTGAATAAAAAATATTTCCTAAAGATTCTCAGCAATTATAATATTTAACTGATGCTACAGGAAAACATGGTTGAATCAGACAATGATGGCCACTTAAAGGGGGAAATGTATTTAATCTCTCTTTGCTTAAACCCTCTAATAATCTTTGCCGTTTCACCTCGTTACAACTTATTAACCTCAATTTCATGGCACTCTATGTGCCCTGAGACTGGGTCAATACGTAGGAAATAGGAATCCTCTATACTCTATATAATTGGAGGCCAGGAGTTTACACAGGTGTGCAGGAAACTGAGCCGCACTAGACAGTCCCAGAGCTCTTTATTTCCTGAGTGCATTTCCCTATAAACACAAAGCTAAGATCAGCTGGTGATCAATGAGTAATCTCTTCACCCTTTCACTGCTGAACATATACACAATATTTCTTTCTGATGTGTAGCAATATATGATCTGTATCTGTGATGTGTCATACAACATAACTGGTTAATTCGGAAAGACAAGTAATGTGTAAAACCTATAGCAACCTATTAGCAATCCTCTTTGATCACAAGGATTCATTATAAATCTGCTTGCTAGAGGGTTCCTTTTTTTCATCCTTCTTGCAATGGTTTCTTGAATATACCCAAATGTATTTCACTTAAAGTGTATTTCCACTTTTGAAGCCAATTTGGGATAACGCCTACTTTATATTTGTTACATGTTCTTATTCGCATTGCATAACTTACAAAAATATTGAACAATTACTGCTTCTATTTTAAGTGTATTTTACCTAAAAAATACATTGCAGGTTACTGAAATTTGAACATTGCTATTTGCCATATTGAATACGTGTGGCTGTAATTAGTAGGCTGTATACATTGGTATGGCAGAAATGACAATAGCATCAAAAATAAGTCCAGAT
Source organism: Nanorana parkeri (assembly GCF_000935625.1). Lineage (NCBI taxonomy): Eukaryota > Metazoa > Chordata > Amphibia > Anura > Dicroglossidae > Nanorana > Nanorana parkeri. Next base: position 299,086 of record NW_017306352.1, on the reverse strand, counting down.
GTCTCCCTAGTGCACAGGGCATTCTTGACAGCATGATTATGTATGTATAATGTGGTGTAATGCTCAGGTCAATCTTAAAATAGAAACTATAGTGAATTCTCAGAGAGTACACATTTGGATTCCGTTAGCATAACTAAACTGACAGCAACCTTTGACATGATTTTCATATTTTTGAAAAGGAAAGTCAAGATCTGTCCCACCTCCCTCCTTCCTCAAACATTTGTTGAATTGTACTGAGCGACTGTGCTGGGCAAAGATAAAGCACAGGAGGTGGGAGAAGGTGGTCCAGATCCCAATTTTTCTTCCTAAAACTAGGATTTGCATCATAAAACAACTATCCTCGAATGACTATGGACACCTACAGGGTTATTCAATAAAAGGTGAAGAGTTTGGAGAAGGCAGGAGAAGTGAGCAATCTAGGACAACATAGCTGCACTGGAAAGTGAGCTGAATTGGAGAATTTTTCCTCATCGGCTATGTTGTCCTAGATTGCTCACTTCCCCTGCCTTCTCCAAACTCTTCACCCTTTTGTGATTAACCCCATTAATGCTTTAAATCACTAAATATAATTGGTTAAGCTGGCCACTATTTTGCATACATATATATATATTAAAAAAAAAGATAAATAGAGCGTAGTTTCACTTTGGGCACAATGAAATGGTAAGTCTATTACCGTGCAAATGTTCATCTTAATAAAGCAAGGCTCCAAAAGCTTGACTCTTTGGGGTGTTTACCCAACTCATTGTGTATATTTCACCAAAACTTAGGGGACAGGCTCAAAATGTTGAGAACTTCCTCATATGTCAAGTGTTGGCCATACTCCAGTCAGGGAATGGGTAGGGGGTCTTCAGCTTCCATTAGCAAGTTGAAACGCTGTCTGTCCAAATTTCCATTCTAATACTAACTTTACATCATTTCATACAAACAAGAGCTGCTGAGAGACCACCTAATGATAGCAGTACATTATGATATCTAAAGATGAAAACCTGTTTAATAAAGGCCTTTATAGGTATGGATTTTCTGATGAATATAAAGCGCATGTAGAGGATTTCTTTTAGGACTAGCTGCCTCCTAGTGACTTATTTTTCTAACACATTTGTCAGCCTTTTGAAAAATGTATAGTTTAATTAAGGCGAGGAGAAGGATGATGGGTTTATGTAATGTATCCATAATGCTGAAGACATCACTCCTGCTGGTATGTGACCTCAGATGTGACTCCAAGTATGCTCTTGCAATCTGTCAATTATTTTAAGTGGTAACAGAATATGACAGCTTCAGAGGATGGATTGGCCACTGAAGAGGTAGCATTAATGCTTTGTATTATCTCCCTTTGTTCTTCCCTGATACTAAAACCAACCCCCCCTTTCCCCTTAATGTGTTCCATGTGTATGCTGCGTGTTTGATGCTAAACCTGGAATAAGTTGTTTTAAAGCCATTGCCTTTTACTGACAGTCTCTGTGGGAAAAAATGCACAATTTTCTACTATTTCCTACGCTAAATAAGGTCCGTGGTTCACATGCAGCGCCCAGTAATTTAAAGGACTTTTCTGTTTTAATAGAGAAGGTGGGAATCATGCCAGTGTAGACCCTTAGGGGTCTTCTCCCTTGGACCATTGCCAATTAGATGCCTGCATGGGCATTAGCCACTTCATCACCATTGCTATTTCATATCTTTGTAATTAGAGCATATTTAGCCATTTTTGCAGTGTGTAGATACGAGCGCTTTGTCTATTGATATAGCAATGACACTGTATTTTGGAGGACAGATTTGGTGACATATTCTGTAAGATACAATTTGTTTATATTTTCTTTTTAGAAAAAAAAAGTTAAGAAAAAATGACTTTACTTTCTCCCCCCAAAAATTGGCAATGATTAATTTGCTGCTCGGATATATTCTCCTCTTTGTCCTCATTACAAGAACAAGAAACATGCATTGCTTTTTTCCAACCCAAATCTTTAATTAAAACAACAAATTGTTGCACATACTGTAGAACACTAGTGTACAGAGTTTATGTCTTGCCTTTTAATATTCATGGTCGAGAAAATAACCTTTGAGAATGTTTGCAAAGTCATTCCATGTCAGCTGAGCTAATGACCTGGACATTTGCATTGTTATAGCTGAGGTAATTACAGCTCAATGTATATATATTCACAATGGGGTGTAGCTGTATCATGAGCCCAGTGCAAAACCATTAAGAACCCCCTGCCTCTGTCCTCTCCATTCCCAAGGTAATCCTTTTAGGGATACAAAATCCTGATGGCTTTCGTAACATTCTTATAGCGGTTCCCAAACTATATATACATTCAGTTTATCCAAATGCATTTGGAAAGTGCTATTGCTAGCATTACTATCAAACCATAGTTTCCTGAGTTGTCACAGGAAAAGGAGGTGACGGGAAAACCTGCTGCAGTGACAACTGTGTAAGGGGAGATTTTCTCTAGGTTTGAAAAGAGCTCCCATTTCTTCCTGTCATGTCTCTGGGACAGGAAGTAAAGTTCAATCTATCCGACAAAACACAGATAGCAAAAAGAAAACAGAGAGTGGTCTTAACCCTATCAAACTCCAGAGTCATGCAAACTCTAGCCCTCCAGCTGTGGTGAAACTTCTAACCCCATCGTGTATATGCCTCTGGGAGTCATGTATGCGGCTTGCAATGCCTGATGGGATTTGTAGTTGTACCACAGCTGGTAAGCCACAATTAGCCTACCTCTGTCCTACTTTATAAACAGCTAAAAAGAAAGTAAAAAAGCTTTGGCATTTGTATTTTAGCTGCCTTACAAAAAGGTAAATCTGTTTGCTTTAAACAATCGAAGCGTGCCTTGGGGGTTAAAGCTTGGCCATTAAGTTACATTGGTCCCTACTTTTTAATGACCACCCAAAGGATTCAAAAAAATGCTTGGTGTAGACAGGGCCATTCCTAAAATGAGGCAGCCGGAGGCTGTTGCCTCAGATGGCATCTCTTTGGGTCACATGGGGGGCAGGCAGAGCGGCCTAGGTTGTTAAGAGCTCTTAGCAATCTAGGATGCTCTGGCTGGAGCCCTGCCCAGCTCCTGGCAACCAGTGATGTCAGCGAGCTGGGTGGGATGCCAGCCAGAGCACCCCCCCAACCCACCCCCCTGGTAAAGTGCACCACCAGCACCCCCCGCCTCAGATGGCCTCAGGCGTCAAAAAGTTTATGGACACCCCTGGGTGTATGGCTTTTTCCAGCCATTAGATTTGAGGACCGCATCAAAAATATGTACAATGAATATATAAGCCAGAATAAATAGGGTGTTCGTTTTCTACAAACCTTAAAAACCAGGTATGGTGTTTTTGAGGCCCGTGCCAGAATTCTAGATGTCCATACACAACTAGTTAAAATAAGAACTTGAGTCGAAATAACAGCATTCCTTTTCATGTGGTGCGTTAAAGAATGTTTAGATAGTTTCTATAGGATGATCAAATGATATCAACATGCTGATAAAGTAACTGTTGTAAATTAGGACATGATAAATTGTCCATGAACAGCCCCTATTTTATAGCCAAGATCTTGTTTTTAAGTGAAACCAGGTGGGAGATACTTATCTCGGTTTATCTTGGTAGCGATCTAATGTTTAATTCTGAGTTATTAATGTTAGCATTAAATATAACACTATTACATACTATACCTTACAATTTTCCATTTGATGTCATAGTAAATGACCTTAGCTGCGGGTTCCTCTCACAAATCATTTATCAATGATTAGGAGTATTAGGAACTGATTCAGAATTGTGATCATTTCATAAGGAAACATTAGCTGTGGATCAGCCAGACTTTGGTACAGCTTTTTGGCCCCGGTGTTGTGACTGGGGTGAACCCATGATGCAGTATTTATAGAGCATTATCAATTTCCCAAAGAGAGAACATAAGTTACACATTTTTCTTTCTGAATCCCTTTCACTAAGGGCCCATTTGCAATTTCATGTTTCATTAACATGCAGGAAAACGTCCATTTTATTACTGCAACACACAGTAACATGCAAAATCCTGGTGTGTGCCCCTGTCTATATCTCCAACCTCATCTCAAAGCATCACCGGTCAAATCTCCATCGGTCTTTCCTTAGCTGAAGGTACTAAGCAGTAGTTGGTGTATGTAGGAGGAGAATAAGGGCTAATTTACCCCTTAACCAGGGCCATCTCTATAATGAGGCCTCAGGCGGCTTCCCTTCGGGTCACGTGAGGGCACAGCAGGCAGTGTGCCTGCCGCTCTCTTTCCAGGGTCCTAGGTTGCTAAGAACCGGGCATAGAGATGTGAAGGGCCATACCCATCTCTCCATATCTTAGATTTATAAGGGCCATCCCCCATCTCCCCATCTCTTAGCAACCTGGAGCGCCCTGGTCAGTGTCCTGCCCAGCTCCTGGCAACGTCCAGTATCGTCAGTTAGCTGGGCAGGGCGCCAGCCAGACCTGGCCAGTGAGATGATCTACCAACCCCAATGCCTTAGCATGCACCACCAGCACACTATCCCCCCCCAAGACCCCCTTCCCAGGCCTCAGGTGGCAAATATGCTGGGGACAACCCTGCTCCTAAAAGTGAATATGAGGAGTTGGAAACTTGTGCCAGACAATAAAGAAGAGAGATCAAGAGCAGTGCTTTTTGAATAGAAATCACAGATAAGGAACCAATTTAACAAGTGGCAAATGATTTTGAGATATTATAGTCAGAAACGTTTGAAAACCAGGGACATTCCCATGGAGGACAGTGTAGGACCTGTCCTTAGAGCTTATAAACAATAATCATCTATGGGTTTAGGAGTACAGTCCTCTAATATAGGCCTTAATGGGGAACAGTGCAGCCCAGCAGAAGAAACCCTTCTCACTGGCCCTATTCCAGCAATCTTCATTGTCCGCACACAATGAGGGCACACAACCTTCAAAAGCGTCCCACTGTGTCCAGTGCATGTGGGGAAGATCACTGGAATGAGGACAAAGGTAAATATTGGACCAGGTGGGCTGCTCTTGGCGGTGGGTGGGGGAGGGGGGTGTATGCCTTAAAGGACAACTTGTAACTACAATATACTTGGCCTCTAAAGTTGAACTTCAAGAAGAAATTGAACTTTAACTTCCATCTGAGCCTGACGGCCATAGATATGAGCCCTAAATTTGTCTTGAGTCTCCTAGTGGGAGGGTCAGCACTAGGGTCTAGTCAGGCTCTGCTTCAATATACATGTGCTGAATAAGCATGTATCAGGGGGAAGAGGGTCAGCACAGGTTAAAACAACAAAATTCAGAGTTGAAATACACATATGTGAACTGTCTTACCTGAACAGCGATAATCCTGTCCAGTCATTTTTGTGATTTGTACATCTATGACAGACAGCACAGCTAAGAGGGTGACACCTCTTTCTCTGTGTCGTCACCTTCCCATCCTCAGCCTGCTAATTGGACAACAAAAGAGCAGCAACACACTGGTAAGTTATCAACTCTATTCACTCTGCACTTGTCTTCTATCAGCATGTACCCTTTCAGCACATGTGCATGTAGTGGAGCCTGGTTGGCTTGTAGAGTTGTCCCTCCCTCTCCCACACTAAAGCTATCCATACAACAGAATAATTTTGTTTAAAAAAAATAATTAGTTTGTTTGATTTTCTGAATTTTTGTATTATGTAAAAAGCATGCAGAAAAACACCATCAACATATTTTGTGGTTCTGATAGAACCACTTCTATAGGAGGGTATAGGAGGACACTTTAAGAATAGCATGGCAGCAGATCCCTATGTGTCCACCTCTGCCATGCCATTTTTAAAGTGTCCTCCTACACCCTCCTGAAGAAGTGCCTTTAACACAATACAAAATGTTGATGATATCGGGAGAACATGACCAACTCATATGTCCAAACCTGGGTGCCTCTGCTCACCTCTATCTTTGATGCTTTTTTTGGATCCTCTTCCTCTACTCTGAATACGCCATCGGGTTCCAATAGCCTCTGGGCCCAGGACCACCTGAACAAATACCCAGAGGAGCAATGAGTGCGACCGCCTGCACAGAGACAGAAGTACTGTATTTCCCACATATCCTACTGCCATGGTTGCCAGATATCTCGCTTGGGAAATCTCGCAACCCAACCCCCTCAGTGTACTTACATCTAGTAGACTGTATTAGATGCGATGATGTCACGGGTCCTTAGACCCCCGCAACCTGGGGGAGAAGAGGCTGAGGGGACCGGTCTAGCAGCCCAGTGGGACTGAAGATTGGGCATTTCACCTAGATAAAATGAGCACTTAGGGTCAGTGTTTTTCCCCATATTTCTCCTTAGGGTAACGGGAGGACACAAACTAGCGTCCTCCCGTTACCCTAAGCTCAGTATACCGTGAGCTACAGCTCGCGGTATACTGAGACGCCGCACCTGGAGCGGATCCCGACGTAGATGACGGGATCCGCCCAGCTGCGTGAGTGACAGCTGGCTCTGCCTACCTAGAGGCAGAGCCAGCTGTACCCGCCCCGTCCGTTCCGCCAGTCAGCGCTGGCAGATCGGAGTGGGGAGAGGGGAATCCAGCCCCTCCCCCTGTCACGGCAAAGAGCCGTGACAGGATCGAGAGGTGAGGGAACCCGGTATGTGTTCCCTCACCTCCCGATCTACTGAGCCGACCTGTGACAGTCTCATTGTTACAGGTCGGCTTAGAACTATGAGGTGAGTGGAAATCACTCATCTCATAGTTCTCCTTTAACCCTTGCAGTGCGGGGGTGTAGCCCCTCTGCAAGGGTTAATTTTGGAAAAAACTGTAGTCCTGCATTAAGTTCAGTAAGACTGCACTTACTGTAAAATCACAAATTTTTCATACCTGAGATTTTTTTGCCATAAAGAGTTAATCAGATGAGAGTATAAATAAGAATTTGCTAATGACTCACGTTCTGCTGATCTGTGTTTGAGCTTTTGCAGCCTTGTTTGGACATTCTACAATTCCTAACGCCCTCTGTAAAGAGTTTTCAAAGTGCTGTTAAACCCTGCGCTCAGTGAAATAAAGGCGGTATTTTTTTTTTCTTCTGGAACCGTTGTAAATGTGCGTTCTTAGTAATGATTGATAGACCATCCACAGAGCTTACTACTCACTCCATTTACGTAAGATGCAGAGGTGCAAAAGGATTTAATAGTGTACACACAAACCGGTACAGGAATAAGGAATGCCAAATATTCCAACATGTTCTGGCTGAACAGCTGGGCCTTTCTTGCGCATTATTTGTAAGAGCAATGAGACGGTATCAGGAACAGAGGCTTCTCTCTCCTCCGTCAATGCATGTTTTTACCTGCAGGGGAAAGGCAAGCACAGATCCACAAGTATTGTGGTTGTAGAGATTTCGGAGTCTGTCTTTAGTCTAACCATAGGGGAATAAGTGAAAAACAACAATTTACAACTAACCGTTGCTTAACTCCCCTAAAAACATAATGTATAATGCTGAAAGAAGAGACAGTCCGTGAGACATTTCCACACACAAACTGCACTTTCGGAAAGGCAAATCTTTTTATATACAGTTCACCTTTAGCTTATGGACGGCCCAAGTATTTTCTATAATACTGATCTGATAGTAGCTTTAAAGTAGTATTAAACGCTGAAATGTTTTTTCAATAATGAATCAAGATCAAAGAAATCAGGGGCGTAACTAGAAATCACAGGGCCACATACCGTAGCAAAATTTTTCAATGGGGCCCTGTGATTTCTAGTTATGCCCTTGCAGAGCCCGCCTGATATCCCAAACAGCCCACCTGAGAGTGACCCTGCAGAGACTCTCTATAGTGGGCTCTGCAGGGTCTTAGTTGGGCTGCACACCTCTTACCTGTCAGCCCCGATCGGCTGTCCGCCTCCATGGTCGCTGGCAGGCCCAGCCTCCTCTGTCACGTGTCCCGCCTCCTCTTCCGTCGCCGGGCCCCGTCTCCTCTTCCATCGTCGGGCCCACCTCCTCCTCCTCCGCTTTTGACGCCGGGCCCAGTCTTCCTTCTCCACAGCTGCTGGCTGTCAGTGACTCAGCAGCGGCTGTGAGGAGTAACACGCCGCTGCACAGATCACTGACAGGTTGTCATTGATCTAACAGCGACACCTTCCTCCTCACAGCTGCCAGTGGCAGCCAGCAGCCTGAGATGCCATAGCGACCCAGGCAGCCCGCACAGCATCAGGGGAATGTCCTGGCCGGGCCCCCCTGTGCCCCGAGCCCCATAGCGACTGCCTGTGTCGCTATGGTGATTGTTACGCCACTGAAAGAAATATACATTGCCCAGCAAAGTATTGCTTTGCATTTTTGCCCAAACACTTGCAATCATTATGTTTCCAAATAGCTCAAATTCTCTTAGTTCGGCTTCCCTGAACCTCCTGTCCTGTCCTCCTGTACAAGATCTCAAGGGCAGAACAGTCTCCAGAAGCCATCTATCTACTAGCTTGGGGAAGGGTGGAACAGGTAGAAGGGGAGAGGGGAGTGTCTAGCCTTGCTGAGTCTGTATGTTTGTGGAGACACACACAGCTTACTAGCACACACAAGGGTTGCTCCATAGGAACTTGCAAGGGAAAGGAGCCACCCTAAAACAGGATATCAGGGCCAGTGCTCAGGGGACCAGCTGATACAGGAAACTAAAACTTTTTAAACATCCAGAAGCAGCATCCATTGTAAGTGATGTGATCTGCATTAGAAATAAGTTAAAAGCAGTTTGAGTTTAATATTGCTTTAAGCTGACTATAGTTTCGGACGAATTCTGTGAATCACCCTGTAACAATCTGTTTAATTCTGAATCATTAATGTTAGTATTAAATATAGCACCATTACATACTATACAATTTGCCATTGGGCGTCTTAGTAAATGTCCTTATCAGTGGGTCCCTCCCACAACATCAACATATCAATGATTTAGAGTATTAGGAGATGATTCCTAATTTTGATAATTTCATAAAGAGATGTTAGCTGTGGATCAGTTATTGTTTGCTACAGCTTTTTGGCCCTGTTGTTGTGAATGCTTTGTCAATGTACATTTTCTCAATATTTGGATTGTAAGCTCTCATAAGCAGGGCCCTCCTAACCATCTTGTCTTAAATTGTATTGTGATTGTAATGTCTTCCTTATATTGTAAAGTGTTGCACAAACTGTTGGTGCTATATAAATCCTGTATAATAATATTTATTATAAGGTGAACCCATGATACTGGATTTACAAAACATTATCCTCGTATGCACCTTCAATTTTCAGATCGAAGCCAGGTGGTTTTGACAGGGCCACCTACAGATTGAGGTTTAATCTGTTTATGGCTAGCGTAAGGCCCCTTTCACACTTGCTGTATGCGCGAACGTGCACAAAATGGTGCAGTTTTGTGTCCATCTACGAAAACTGCTTGTCGTGCTTGCAATGCCATTGTTGTTAATGGCAGCCCCAAACTGGCAAGCAAGAGGCACACTTTTGTGCATCCAAAAATGTGAAAATGCGCAATCAACAAACAGCTGCATTTGCTTCTTGTTGCGCATAGGGCATCCCATTGAAATCAATGCACTGCCCTATGCGGATGCATGCAAAAGACAAATGCTGTTGTTGTGCGCGGCACGTGCGAATGCAGCCTTACTCTGTCGCTGTTCAGTGTTGTGAATTGTTTAATGCAGGGGTGCTTATCCAGAGGTATATGTGACCCTTTGGGGTATAGAAAAACAAATCATGGGTATGGGACTGGACCTCCAAAAATTTTTTAACAATTGCCATCATCAGTTCGGATTTCAGTAGCAAGGCCACTACCAATCAGCGACCAGATCACTTGACAAGGATGTCTTCCCACTTCCAAATATTGCTGATATTATGGTGTGGTTGCAGTCTGATTCTTACTTCTGTCCAGCCTTCATGCACACCTTTCTTCTGGTTCTAGGTGGGAATTCTCTGCATTATTCGACCTGAAATCAAAATGGTTTAAACATTGTTAAGAATAAGTAATAATTGTTTAGAACCTTAGATTTTTTTGTATCAGGACACTATCTGGAAGGATTTTGCATGTTCTCCATGTGCTTGCGTGGGTTTCCTCTGGGTACTCCGGTTTCCTCCCACACTCCAAAGACATGCTGGAAGGTTAATTGGCTACGGTCTAAATTGGCCTTAGTATGTGTGTATAATAGGGACTTTAGATTGTAAGCTTCTTGAGGGCAGGGACTGATGTGAATGTGCAGTATATAAAGCGTTATTGTCAGCACTGTATGAATACATGCAATAAAAATCATCTACAATTTGTCTGATCCTGTTGTTGTGTTGTCAGAGCTTATCCTAAAAAAAGAAAAAAAAAAAGAACAATCTTTAGATTTCCCTGCATGCGCTGCTTCTCTCCTGAGCTGGCTTTTAAGATGCACAGAGCATGGCCATCACTTACATTTAGATCAGGATGATTAGGAGGTAAAAGGCAAATTAAATTCATTAATTAAAATTAAAATTAACTAGACAATACATGTGCATTAAAGCTGAACTCCAGGCAGATATAAAAGACTCAAATTGTTGCAGCTCTGTAATCATTAATACATAATTAAATATATTTTTAAACACATGCAGTGTAAGTATCTGAATCTGACCTGGTATCAGCCTTTTTCAATCCCCATATAGCAAAACTCACTACTACAAACACTTTGTTAGAAAAAAGTGGTGTCATCAATGAAAGAGAAAAAAAACTCACCTGTATAGCCAAATGTATATATTTATAAAAAGAAAAAAAAGCATATGCACATGACATAACATAACATAACAGGGGCCCCTAACTGTTCCTTAAACAAAAAAAAGCTTCATCCATGTAACAATAAGGCTACAGTATATCCTTGGCAGGTCCATCCCTATAATGAGACAGCCTGAAGCTGTTGCCTCAGCGGGCATCTCATTGGGTCATGTGGGGGGACGACACGTATGCCTGGCGCCCCCTTTCTGGCTGAGTGTCACAGGTTGCTAGCTCTTAGAAACCTGGAACGCTTTGTCTGGTGTCCCGCCCAGCTCACGGTCGTTACTGACTGCCAGGAGATGTGCAGGACGCTCTGGCTGGCATCATTGATATCAGTGAGCTGGAAGCTTACCCTTCCAAAGTACCTCTGTCCGGGACGCCGGACAGAGGTACTTTGGAAGGGTAATGTGCGCTGCCAACATTACGACTAAAAGTAAACCTAACAGCGTTCTCCAATGCCTTTGCATAGAACAATTATCCATCTGCAAAATTTCCAATGTAAAAAATCCATTAAAGAAAAATGTACCTAGCAAATCAGTAAGATATATAATAGTGGCGCACGTTCCCAAATCCTTGAAACCAAAGCATGCAACATAAATACAGTGGCTTAGTAATTAGCACACCTGCCTTGTAGCACTGGGGTCCTCAGTTTGAATGCCAACCAGGACACAACATACATGGATTTTGCATGTTCTCCATCTTCTTGCATTCGTTTCCTCTGGGTACTCCAATTTCAGCTCCCAAAGACATACAGGTAGGATAATTGACTCCTGTCTGAATTGGCCCTAATATTTGTATGCATGCATGTAGGGACCTTAAACTGTAAGTTCCTTGAAGGCAATATATGAATGTACAATATGTGAAGTGTTGCATAAATTGTCAATGCTATAAAAATAAGCAAGTCAGGAGAAAGTCAAAGCTGCTGATCTGATTCCTTGGTCCAGGTCAGAAAACACTGAAGCCTTCGGATCAATATAACAGCCAGACAAATAAAGTGATTTTCAAGGGAGGGTTGGCCTCTTTTGTAGCACAGGCTTCCCTCAAATGGTAAACATTTAGAAATCTGCTGTGCCAGAAAGTCGCCCAATCCGGTTCCACAATCCTTTTAGCCAGGTTTAATCATGTTATAAACATATACAACATAATAATAAAATATATTACAATTGGAGAAATTAAAGTTATAATAATTTTTCAATCTTCCGCAGCTTATCCCACTTTATAAGATAACTTGACATATGTGCCCATACATAACATATATTTATAAAAGGATTATAATGACACTTATTTCCCACTATACAGCTATGCTATCTGAAACCCCCATATGTTTTCTCTGTGTCTTTCCAGAACACAGATTAAACGCGAGCATCATAAATTAAATACAATTGGAAGACAACAAAATTACCTGGATGTATTTTCAGCTTGCAGCGAGCGCTGCTTATTTTATCATCTAATTAGCATTAAATCCATAGAATGTGGAAATATATGCAGAACAATACAAAACAGAAAGAAAAGTGTCAGCGCTGTTAATTAAATGTAATGTCTACTTGGCACATTACAAAATAGTTTACTGATAATGTATTGTAACCTTATTTTGCATCAAAACCCAACTTAGACAAAAAATCTATTTAATCATTTTAATTTGTTTGATACAGTTGGGAAGATTTCCTTTTTCACTTCCTGTCCTCGTGGGGCAGGGTCATTGAGTCAGGAAGTGATAGGAAATCTCTCTAATGACAGCAAAAAGAACACTTTTTTAACCACTTCCGGGCTGCAATACCTCTATAGACGCCCTCCCGCAGAATTGGTTAAAACAAGAGCACGGCTGTTGCAGCAGCCGTGTTCTTGGTGTTGTTTTTAACAGCCAGCGATGACTGTTAATGTACAAGCGATCTGACATCTGTACAGCCGCTGGATCGTTTGTACCGTGCTGCGCTCCCCCCCCTGTCAGTTTCCCCGGGCTCCGCTGGCCACGTGCGGTAGCCCGGGACCGGTTTGACTGGTCTCCCTGCAATGATCATAGAGAGATTCAGCAGCTTCAAACACATACACAAGCAAACACGCGTTGGTGCGCCTACGTGCGAAAACGACAATTCTGATACACATGTTACATATCATCGCGAACATCAGACCGAGAGCAATAATTCTAGGGCGGGTGGGACTTACTCCACTTGCCCTTCCACTACAAAATCGCTCCCTGCTTACACAAGCTTAAGAAGACTACCCCCAATCTCCTCCCATCAAATGTATCGCACCTATTGTGCACTGTCCAGCCTTATCCTACTACTCTACCAACTGACCAGCCCACCCCCTCCCTCTCAGACTCCTATACTTACCTAACCTTCCCCTCGGGACTGCACTTGTCATGCCCCCTCTTACACCTACAGCTCCATAGTGAAAACTTTCTCAGGAAGATAATTATGAGATATGATGAATGTTTTCGTGTAGAATAATATTTCTAGTAGTTGAATAGTACATTTTCAAATATCTGTACATCAGACTAAGAAGAGGAAGAAGACACCTAAGGAGAAAAGAGGAACAGTGGGATTTGGTTTGAGATGAGGAACAGTACCTCCAAATGACTGACTGTTGCCTGGTCAGATTCACTGACTAGGTTTAGGTGATGGAAAAAAATACATGGTGGTAACTTGAATATAGTCCTCCCATGACCATGAATAGTTGTAGTGCCTCCAACAGTCATGAAGCTGTTACTGATAAATTATAAAAATTAATTCCCTAAAACAGTATTATTTTATAGCATTTTTGCCAGTTTCATGCTTACAGCTAATGGACAGCCTCCCAATTAGGCAAATAAATGAGAACGTTGGAGTTCTGTGCTCACATCCATACGGCTCTTTAAACAAGGAATTAATCTGATTTGTAAATACAGTACACTGCATTAATAAACTCTGCTGGTATTACCAACAATCATTATAAAAAATTAAAGCGTACGCTACTGGGAGCATAGGTTACAGCAGAGATTCCAGTGTCAGAGGTCAATGAGAGTTCTTCAAAGAAATTGCCAGAGAGGATGCTCTGTCATGTCTTAAGGCCGTGTCAGTAGCCAGCAGACCTGGCTATCATTTGATTTAATCATTGATTTTACACGTTAAATACCAGAGCTTGTAAACAATGCATAGACTCCAGTCCCCAGTCCTCCCCAGAGCCACACATGTTTAGAAACACAGAGCCTGCCGTGAAAGCAGATGAAACCAAAGGTAAGATGAAAATATGCGTAATTAAAATACCAAGCTCTGGAGTCATTTAATGTTACAGTAAATGTCTCTTCTGAATTTCACAGAATGCTGGCAGACTCGGCTGTTTTATAACATGCACTAACTGTCAACAGATAACCATCTCATCATCTGACTGTTTCTTCTTTACATTTGGAATTTACTGATACTTCTTTTATATCTGCACCTTGATTGGCATTGCCATAGATCTACTCTTCTTATTTTTAAGCAGTTTAAAGTGACACTAAACTCAGGCCCCCTCAGACCCTGGAGCATGTGTGTGAATGTATACTTTAAAATGATTCTAAACTCTAAAATTCGAAAAGAAAAAATGCATTTAGGTTCCTTAAAGGGGAACTATGGGGTGAGTGATTTACACTCATCTTCATAGAGCCGACATGTGGCATTGAAACTGATATAGATTAGAAAGTGAGCGAACACATACTGCCACTTGCTCACTTCACTGTCAGTCACCGCTCCCCACAGGGATCCCTCCCTCCCCTCTACGATCCTCCAGCGCTGAATGGAGGAAAGGACGGAGCAGGGGGTGGGCACAGCTGGCACTGCCTCCAGTTAGGCAGAGCCCACTGTCAGGGCCCAGTCACACCATAAAGAGTGTGTTCCAGTGCGGTCGGCCTCCGGAACGTGTTCCGGTAAAGTGCGATCTGCAAAAAGTGCAGGAACGCACAGGAATGCACTCTTTATGGTGTGACTGGGCCCTCAATCAGCTAGCTGGGTGGATCTCGATAGTATTGCATGTATCCGTCCCGGCTGTGGCGCTCTCATTATATAGCGGGCAAAAGCGTGCTATATACTTAGCTTTGGGTCATGGGAGGAGGTTATTATGTTTTCTCCTGTGACACTAAAGAGAACTATGGGGTAAAAAGGTTACCCCATAGTTCTGTTTTAACTATTAACAAAAATATGGCTTATTTGTGTTACACTCAGCTGTAGATCCTCAAATCATCTCTGAATTGGTGCTGACACTGTCCTTCCTTCTGGAGGGTGGCTACTTTTGTTCACCATCGTCCCTGTTATAGTTATTTTCTCAATTTTTGCATCATTTGTTGCATCTCAGTGCTCCTGATCTCCTACAGTCTCCTACATGTACTCCCTGACTACTTATCGGATGCACTCCATATCGGGGCCAGTTTCTTTAAAGTGTATCTCTAGGTAAAACCTTTTTTTGAGTTTTGAGTAGGGAAGGATTAGGCACTTTGTTGAGTTTATATTGGTGTCTATGTTCCCAGATTTACCCCTCTATTTGTCCTGATGACCAATAATACAGATGAAGGGATTGGAGGGAAATCCAAAATGATAAAGTTGTCCCCAGAGCTAGATGTGAGGGGAAATCTCCCAATGGGGACACCTGTACTGTCTAAAAGGGGATTTCCCCTCATTTTCCTGTTAAATCTCTGGGGGTGGAAGTGAAGGGAAAATTCACCAATGATACACAGCAAAGAAAAATATGACAGAGGATTTAACCCTTTCCTACTCTCTCCAAAACTATAACAAAAAAACAAGCTTTGGATATACATACACTTTAGGGTGACTACAGCAGACCATGTGTGTACAAAGTGGGTCAACACGCCTGCTTGTTGTCTCCATCATTGTCATCCTATTACAGGAGGAGCCAGCACAAGGGCCTTTGTTACAGCATCACCAGGTATTATTTTAATAAAATCTGATTTTTTAAAAAGACTTAAAGGTTTTTTTTAAATGACTTTAATCGGTTAAAATGTATATAAAATGTTAGCGATTAGGTTTACATATACTTTATGAATTAGTAAGCACCTAGTACTTCTTTGGGTGTGATATATAAATTTTGTGTATGTGATAGGGGCATAGCACACAAGTTATCTGTGAGGAGAGGGGTATCAAAATTATTTAATACAATAAATATAATTTATATTATTATATTGCAAATAAATACAATAAATGTAAAATTGATAAGCTCATTGGAAGTAGTTTTTTTTTATTCCCTTCGTTTAATAGGAATACACTGTTACTTATGGGCTGAAAAGGAAAATAAAGGTTTTTTTTGCTGTTGAAGATCTCATTCTGATCTATTTACAACACATCTTGTTGGAAGGGTAATGTATGTCCTTGACAATTGTTTTATTGGATTTTCTTGTTAATTAAGATATGTGGTTCCTCGGAGACCTCTGCCCGACCCCCTACCCAGGACATTTATTGGTTGTTTGAATAATTAGGATGTATGACCTAGCTGAGTATTTAGTCCACAATGTTAGAAAATGCAGTATATCTTTTTGTAGAAACACTTTGGCAGATTTAAGCATATTTTAAGTTAGGTAAGGAACACAGTAGAGCCTTCCTGAAAATCAAAGGTATTTCACATCATTACTACCAGTACATAGTAGGGATTCTTGATAAAAGCCATGGTATCAATATGGTATATTGCACTGATAAAGGCCAACAAGTCTGAAATAGTTGTATGGTATTTGAAATAAAGCTGGCCAGGCTCGATTCTCCTAATCCCTTTGTTTAGACTTGTAATGGAAGTAGGGCAACCAAATACTTTTTATCTTATATAAGGCTCTGCTATGCACTGGTTTAGTGGAGGGCTTTTTTGTTCCTCAAAGCCCTTGGTTCTCAACTGGTGGGTCGTGACCCAAAAGTGGGTTGCGACCCCATGTTCAGTGGGTCACCACATGCTTTCCACTTTTCTAGGTGGCACACTCCTCAGCCTCCCCCTAGCGCAGCTCTGTCAACTTGAGGTGGGGTGAGCTGGAAGTATGGCCATAAGGGAGCTCCATCCATATGTGCATTGCTTACAGCTCCCACATGTGCCTTGTAGAAGCACCTGGACTGGACTCACGTCGCATTCTGGCTCCTGGCACCTCTACAGGGTGCACAAGGGAGCTGTACAAGCAATGCACATATGGATAGAGCTTCATAACAGCAGCCCAATCTGGACCCCGGGCTGAGGATCCACTCCAGTTCTCGTAAGGTAGGGAGACTGGGTGGATCTTAAAATGTTTTTAAAAATTATATTTTTTTTGGAGTGTGTATGTGTGTGTGAGATTGTATCGTTCTGTGTTTTTGAGGGTCCATTCACACTAGTACAGTGCGTTAATCACAATTAACGCACTGCACCACACAATTGGTGTGTTGCGTTGCCATTCATTTGAATGGCACCCCAAACGCACCTCCCGCCCACAGTCAGATTGTCTGCACTCAAACGCCCAGCACTGCAATGCTGTGCATTCTATTGCAGTACGACTTGGGTTGCGACTTAATGACCATGGACAAATGTGGGTCCTGAGGTTACACAGGTTGAGAACCACTGCTCTAAGCCTCACCACACCTTAACTAGTCTGGTGATACCTTTTCGTTAGGTCATGTCATGTAGTGCATGTTCGATAATTATTATTATTATAATTACTATTATAATCAGTGTGGAAAAGTGGCGAATGCGGGATCTTTCTGCTTGCTTGATTTTTTTTGTTATAATCCCTTTGATTAGAGCTCGGTTCACCAAAACTAATGTTTTGGTTATGAGTGGGATGAAACCTCCACTAGCTTTTTATTATATTTCCCTTTACTCAAGCAGTGAGATCTCAGAGCTTTCCATCTATCTATGCGAGCGTCTTACAATGTATCTTTGGGGTTTTTTGTGTTGTTAAGCTGTCTCCAGATATGGATAATAGGCAACTCCAAATGCCGTCACATGTATTAATTTGTAGAGCACATCAGGGACCAGAAATCCTATGGATCTCTGTGACTGAAACTGAAATGAGGGTTTGAAGGGTCTAAATACCCCATCTTTTTCCAACTCTGGTGCCTTCCTATTATCCAGCAAACAGGAACTGCCCAATAGGAACGTTCAGACAGCAGAGAGAGGTGAGCTACACAGCATACATGCATGCTTTGGTTACAACCTTCTTTATACAGCAACACAGGAACCACCCCACAGATATGCTTTAAAGGAGAACTATGAGGTGAGTGCTTTTCACTCACCTCATAGTTCTAGCCGACTTGTGACAATGAGACTGTCACAGGTCGGCTCAGTAGATCGGGAAGTGAGCGAACACATAGCGGTGTTCGCACACTTCTCAATCCTCTCTGCCGTGACAGGGGAGGGGCTGGATTCCCCCCTCCCCGCTCCAATCCACCAGTGCTGACTGGCGGAACGGACGGGGGAGGGGGCGGGTACAGCTGGCTCTGACTCTAGATAGGCAGAGCCAGCTGTCACTCACGCAGCTGGGCGGATCTCGACATCGATGTCGGGATCTGCTCCAGCTGCGGCGTCTCAGTATACCGCAAGCTGTAGCTAGCGGTATACTGAGCCTAGGGTGATGGGAGGACACTTGTTTGTGTCCTCCCGTTACCCTAAGGAGAACTATGGGGAAAAGCCCTGACCCCATAGTTCTCCTTTAATTTAGATATTTTATGACAATTTGAAAGGGTTTTTTTCAGTGCACAGAGATACTTGGGGAAAATGTAACTGTGTAGCTTACTGGGTTTCTGATAGGACGAAAGAGTATTTGTTTTTGGCTTTTTTTTTTGCAGCTATTGAACAGACATAAGAAAACAGTTTCAACTGTATATTTAACAGCCCAACGGGGAACAAAAAGTAGAGGTTCATTGTTAGGGTTTACATACATTTTAAGTGAGCAGTATACTGATCTCACTGTCCGCCGTTCATGTAGGTCTGTCTGAATCATGTTCAGATTCTGTAGATGCTTTCAGTAGGCTAGGCACTGACAAGTAAAGGGGTCAGTGCACTTTGTTATTATGCAGCCGCCCATCTGGGACTTTCTCCAACCGACACTCTTGCTCCCACCTCCCTTTTGGGCCAGTACAGCATTTATGTGGTTTGGTTCCTGTCAGTGCTGTTTATTTTGAAAACAGTCAACATTTTAAATGTCAATACTGTAACTTAGTAGGGAAATTCTAAAGCAAAGGCTAAAGCAATATCATTGCCATGTTATTATTATTATTATTAATATTATTATTCTACAAAAACTGCAAGAAAATAACCATTTTATTATTCTAAAGAACGAGATGCTGTACTGCTGTGATCCTCTCCTGATCAGCCCCTGTGGAAGGGGCCTAAAAGATCTTACTCATTTTGCCAAGTTTCCAATCAACAGCCTGTCATCTATACTTTATCTTCGTAGATCATGTGACCCAACAAGCCAACAAACCTTTGCCAGGTTCAGACCTCATCATTCTCCCATATTTGTCCATTTATTCATATTATGGCTCCACTAAAACCGATACATGATTCCCACATAACAATATAATTAAAATAGGGGAAATGGTAATTATACATTAAAAACTCATCTAGCAATGTCTGTTCCTTTCAAACAGCATTAGTAAGGGGAAAAAGGCTGCGCTACATTCTTCTAGGAGGACATTTAGGGTCAGGGAAGCACATGTAATAATATAGGAATTTTAAATAAGTCCAGAAATTGCAAGCTCCAAATTTCCTATACCCCTGTATTTGAATTCCAAACTATATTTCAGTGCTAAGGCAGAATAGATTAGATTTGGACACAAGCTATATATACTAATGCTTAAAGGGTGAGTCCACCAAAAACTGACACTGAAATCACTTACTGGGTTTTTACATATCTTTTTACGTACTCCAGACATCATATCTGCTGGTCGGATTTCATGGTTCTGCATCTCCTACTGCATGGCCTCTCATGTTCTGCTGCAGCAGAGGAATCTCATTCTGGCTGAAGGAGTGAGACCTTTGGAAAGGTGGAGTTGGGAACAGATGTGTAGAATTCTTACCACCAAATCTTCCAATATATATAAGAAAATGATGGACAGTTCAACCCATTGACCTACCTACCCAAAACTGAAATACCAGTTGTATAATATTTGAGTTCGAGATTATACATTTACTGACACCAGCGTTTTATGTTTGCTCTTTTTACTGACAACATACAAAATATAATGCTATAAACTGCACAACAACAACATTACAACAACAACATTACATATTTGTCTTAGGGCCCTGTGAGGGTATTAGCTCGGCAGTAGCTTGGTAGCGGGTGTGTGTGGCTCCCTGGATGAGTACTTCACACAGAAAACAGCCACAGCAGGCAGTGACTTTGGTAAAAAGCACAAATGCAGTTTATTTACTCATTTTAGAAGCTCAAAACAGCAGCAAAACAAGAGAAAAATGAAAATAAATCCTTGCCACTTTGCAACTTACTATACACAGTTTTCCCTGACTAACAGCTAGGAGCAGCCTTGTGCTGACCCAAGCACCTAACTCCCTAATGACCAAAACTTTGGCCACACAGGCTGTTTCTTACACAGGCTGGTTCTCATCAAATTGCCACACAGTCCGGTTTTTGCCACACAGGCTGGTTTGCACCACACAGGTGTTTAGCTCAGGCCCACAGACTGGTTCCAGGGTGGAGCTTAGCAGCAGGGATGGGCTGACAACACATGGGACCCCTGAGCAATACAAGATTATGGGACCTCCTTGTGCTCAGCCCATATACAAGCCCCACCCACAAGCCCCACCCGCATAAACATTCTTGTGTTACAGAAATTAGTTTCGCCATACTATTTAAAATAGTGGTCTAATTCACTGAAAGATGACTTGCCGGGGACTTGGTAGGAGAATAACTAAATCTAGACCAATATAGGCAATTTGTATTGGTCAGACCAAAACCAATACATGGCAGACCTCAGACCAGAACCAATACACAGCAGACCTCAGACCAGCACCAATGCACTGTTGACCTCACACCAGAACCAATACAAGGCAAACCCCAGACCAGAACCAATGCACTGCTGACATCAGATCAGAACCAATGCACTGCTGACCTCAGACTAGAACCAATACACGTCAGACCTCAGACCAGAACCAATACACAACAGACCGCAGACCAACACCAATACATGACAGACCGCAGACCAGAACCAATGAACGGCAGACTGGGCAGTTTGAATGACACATACACAATTACATCTCCGGGATCAGCCATCATACACAGTCTGATCCCCATAGGACATCACACATACATTAATGGGCAGCTCCTTCCATGCCAGCACATGGGAGAGTGCTCACCTTCAGCAGGTCCAGCAGGTGGGTGCAGCAGGCCGGCCAAATGGAGGCCAAGTCCCCGATGTGGAGGGTCTCAGCAGGGGCAGATGTGGACAGTCTCAGCAGGGGCAGATGTGGACAGTCTCAGCAGGGGCAGATGTGGACAGTCTCAGCAGGGGCAGATGTTGAGGGTCTCAGCGGCCTGATGCTGAAGGTCTCACCAAGAGCAGATGTGGAGATCTCACCAGGGGCAGATGCAGGCACCATTCCTCCAGTGGGGGGGGCAACACTGAATCTCATTGGAGCTCCCCAGCCTGGGGCCCTCCTGCAGCCACACTGGACACTCCTCCTACCTCAGCATGACATGCCCCCTGCTACATCTGAGCGCTTCTCGCCCGCACCTCTGCAAAACTAGGAAATGTGGCTGTCCTAAACTGGCGACAGCAGTGTCTGGTGACAACTTTGTCAGTCGTATTCAGTTAGATAAAGTACAAAGTGCAGTAGCTCATCATACCCAGAATTCACAGGTCTTATGTAAGTATAATAAATTCCTTTGTTCTGCTTCAATGAAAAAAACATAAGTACTGCTGGATTGTAGCCGAGTTACAGTTCAGATGGTTTCACCAGGGGCAGATGCGAGCACCATTCCTCCAGTGGGGGGCTTGGGTCTCAATGGGGCCTCCTCCTGCAGCCACACGGGATGTAGGTCTGCCCTCCAACTATACACTCCTCCTCCCCCAGCGTGACACACACACCCGCTACCTCTGAGCGTTTCTCGGCCATGCGGCTGCAAATCTTAGGAAATGCGACTGTTTTAAAGTGGCGAAGGCAGTGTCTGGTGAGCCTGGGAGACCGGCAACACTGCCGTCGCTGCTTTAATACAGCCGCATCTCCTTCCATGCGAGCTGGAAAGGGCAGCGGGTGTCCCAGCTTGTTGCCCCTACTTAGCCGACTAAGAGATCTTATAGATGCCCTTGTCTCAGCTGGGCTTGCTACCTCCAAGCCTCCAGTCCTCTCAACACTTCCCCCTAGAAGAGAACCTTCAGTATATAGCCTGAACCTGGGACACACATATCTGTCATCCTGACTAGACCCGGACTTTTTTTTACTTTTTGTCACAGGACATTGTGTTGACATGGCCTTGGAATTAGAATTGCAGCCTCAGCACATGGTAATGTTGCAATCCAGATCCATTTCAACATGGTCCATCACAAAAGAATCTCACAATTCAAAAATCACTTGTATGTTATGAGCTATCTACTGTATATTGGCACCATCAGCATCAATGTGTAAAATCCCTGAGGTGGCAAAAAATGAGGGAATTAAATTTGCTCTATATTTGATCCTGACTTTTTTAATACATATATTTTTGCAAATGTACTACGTGGATTCTGCACCAAATACTTTTTTTCTTGTTTTACAGAATTCCAAGTGCTTACATGGAACAGTGTACCATGTGCCTTCTATAGGGTCCTACATATCCATTTATCTATGTGGGTGTGCACTGAGTGTGACCTGTCACTTTAAAATGCCCAGTATTGATTTAGAGTGATTGACAACAACAATATCTTGTAACCTTTGAGGTTGGAGGTTACATTATAATTGCAAATGCAGTAGATGCATATTGACTTTCTGGGTATATCTTGTACTAAATCCCATTCAGAAATGCAAAACTAGCATTTACTTTCCTAAGCTAAAGAAAAATGACAGCCGTATTAAAATGTTATTGTAACGCTTGGTCCTATGCAGCTAATTGGTAGTGGTGTCCTGTTTGGAGCTTCTGTGAATCACTATGTAAGCAGCCAAGCAACCCCAAAGGTGCCTGTACTCTATGAAGTTTCTACGTTTTTCTTGGGCATCATATACTGTCTTCAGCTACCAACTAGCTTTCTTAGTGGGCTGCAGCATACAGGTGCAATCCAGCCTCAACAAAACATTAAAATCAGGGTATTTTGAGGACAGTCATAAAAAATGGTAGATGTTATGTTGTTCTTTTAAAGCAACTGATCAGTAGGAGCATCTGAACAGAAAACCCTTGCTGATCAACATGAAGGCAAAAGAAAACAGAAAACCTCTCCCCATACAGATGGACAATCTCATATTTTTGTTAGATGAATCTTAATTGTCATCGTCACCTTCTGCATAACTCTATGGGAAATGCTTGGGTTAGCAGGGCAGTATGACTAGAGAAGAGTCCTTAGACTGAATGTCTTCGGCAGATTGGGTCCCTTGCTCTATAAATTGCAGCTGTAATGCCACCAGGATGTCCCAGAGAGGGCCAAAAAATTATAATGATTAACATAGGTGAATTTGGGTGCTTCCTGCTCAGATCATACAGTCTGCAATGGTAAGCTATGAAATAGCTTAGCCTGAACTCCAATTAAAGCCAGTTTGTTGCAAGTAAGATGGTGGTGTTCTAGTAGGCTGACATCTGATGTGGAATATTATCTTTTGTCTTAGAGAGTGCATCCAAAAACAAAATGCAGGAATGGATAAAAGACTGCTTTACTATTTATTGCTGAATTTGTAGCTATCCTTTAATCATTTGCAGTTTAAAATATCTGTTTGCCAGAAGATATTTCCTATATGTGATCCTCTGGTGGTACCTTATAACTTGGCCTATTGAGAGGACCTTCATGGATCAGTCCAGGACTGGTGTGCTGGGTGAAGGAGGCACTGAAGCTGGTGAAATGTGGAGACATGGTAGTAGGATAATTGGCTCTTGTTTAAATTGTCCCTATCATGTGCGTGTGGGTGTTTGTCTGCATGTGTTATAGGGACCTTAGATTGTAAGCTCCTTGAGGGTAGGGGTCGATGTAAATGTAGAGTATGCAAATGATCGGTGCTACATAAATACTTGTAATAAATAAATAAATGCATTTATTTTCAACCATGCTGTGCAGTAAAAACTAACTTACAGGACATACCCATTCTACTCCCCCTAATGTAATCAAACCTAGAACTATCCCACCCAGATTCTTACTCACCTCTCCCAAGGTGTTTATTTCCTGAACCCAAAATCTCTGGTGCTGCTCATACCTGCACAATAGGTCTCTATTAACTTGAATGGGACCTTACTCTTACCATCTTTCCTTGTCGGGCTGTGTGTTGTTATTATTATTATTATTAGACATGTGCGATTCGTTTTGTTCCGAATCGAAATTCGGATGAATTTTCGGAAATTCGGACATTCGGATGTATCCGAATTCCGAATTACAGATATAACGAATGCAAACGAATCCGAATTTCCGTTTCCGAAATTCGGTAGCGGTAGGTCGTTCAAACGTTTCGTTTTCGTTTCTTATTCGTTTCATTCGTTGAAGAAAACATTTTCCCCCCTAAAATGTCACTTTGCTGCAAACGAACGAATGAATGAACAAAACGAATAAGAAACTAAAACGAAACGAACGTTCGAACGAACTACCGCTACCTAATTTCGTCCGAATCCGAATTCCGAATTCCGAATCCAAATTGACTTTCACACCCGAATCCCGAAAAACGAAATAACACAAATCCGAATTTAAAACGAAACGAAACAAATTTTTTGGCAGTGCACATGTCTAATTATTATTAATAATATTATTATTTTATAAGTGAAGTTTTACTTTAACTGCTTAGGCCCCATTCACAAAATGAGTTGAGTTAACGCATGTATGTTAATGCACGTGTTATAGTGCACAAAGGGTGCTGTGGTAAGAAAGCCCATCCATTTGGAATGGGCTGGCTGTGTACTTTCATGCATGAAAAATGGACATGACCCTTTTTTTTTTTCAAGGCAGCACAGAACAACGCATGGTATGTGCATTATGGTGGTGCACTACAGTGCAAATATATTGCCCACCACTGTCATAGTGGCTGAAGTGACATTTAAAATAAATGGTTTTACAACGTAATTCACACCTTACCATGCGACAAGGTAAAATACGTGTTTTGCCGCATGTTACCGCAAAGCAACAGTGTGAAGGGGGCTGTTCTGTAAATATGTCATGGAATCTTTTTTAAAGTGGATCTATCTGTATCTTTGCAATTCTGCATGAATAGATTTCAATATAAAATCATAGTATAAAAGTAATAAATAAAATGTTAATAATGGTAAAAATATTGGGGGCGTGGCCAGCAGCCGAATGTGAGCAGACGTCTGTAGGGGAGCTCTCCCGCACTTTATCCTGAACGATACCCGTCGGGCTTTCCGGTACCCGTCTATCCTGCACTGGCCGATTGCCTAGGTCTCGCTGACGCCTGCACTCCGTTTTCGGGCTTCCTGCACCCACATTGAGATTCACTATCTGCATGACATTATGCTCCCCTTCCCTCCCTCTTGGATTATTTGTCTGCTGGCTTGCTACTGGGTTTTTGTTTTTGGTTTCTTTTTTTGTTTTTGTTTTTGTGTTTGTCTACTGTACGTGTAAAATGTGTAAAATCAATCAATAAAAACTATCTCATTTAATAATGGTAAAAATATTAGTAAATACTTAGATCTCACCTAGAATACATGCACCTAATATAAAAATATATCTATTGCTAGATCCACTTTAAAACAAGAATGTCTCAAGGCTCAAGAAATTAATTTCTAATTTGTTACTGAACTCTAGAATTCTCTGTTATGATGTTATACAAAAAAAGAAAAACAACATTCATTAGATTTTCCCGTGCTCTTCTACATCCTCAACAACACCAAATGAACTGTAGCATGCTTCAACAATTATAGCGAAGACTGTGATTTCTTCTCTTTCTTACATGAATCACTAGGCTCCAATAACACATTTACTAATCTGGACTAAAATTCATTGAGACAAATTAATGAAAGTATGCTTACTCTACATGAATAAACATTATGAAAACCCCTGACTGAAGAGAAATCTTGATTGCTGCCAGATTGTAGGACCTACAGGCCATGTCATTGCAGCCTTCCCCTTGATGTCACCAGAAGAAAACTCCCTTTCATTATGTTTATAGGACACTGCAAGGGCAACTGAGGTGTCTGGCCTGTGCAACGTTCTGAGTACATCATAAGGGAGTGAGCGGCCTAATGTGGAACATCTGGATCTGCACTTCCTTTGAACTCGGGAAGGCAGGGGAAAAAAAAAAAAAGAAAGACAACAAAATATTTTCCAGAAATCTCCCAGGTGGAGGCTTCAAGGAGGATGTGCTGACCAAACCAAGCAATGCAAAATGAGACATATTGCATTAATTCTTTGTGCCGTACAACACCCAGAAGTCTGAGCCAGCTAAGAGACATGACATCTACCGTTTTTTCTTTCATTCTTCCATTGAGGAAAATGCTTCATGATGTATCTATGATACATAATATTATATTATAGGAAAATTAGATCATCTACAATACACTGCAAAAGACAAGCTATTCCAGAATGAATGGTGACATTACTGTACCCCACAGCAACATTATAGCAAGAAACACTAGTCCTTTCACAGTATGTAGGAGTTTGGATCCTTCTTTTGTTTTACAATGTATAGTACAATATATGTACTGTATATAATACAATGTTAAGAAAAAATGTGGTAGGGGGTTCCCATATAGGGCAAACCAAATCAGTCAGAGACTCCCTGAAAAAAAAATATCAATTCAAATAAATACAAATTCGCAAGGGATATTAAACCCTAAAAGGGGGACTGATTTTTATCATGCATGATGAGTCTGGCCAGACTGTCCATTTTGAGTCTATATAACATTAGATTTAAGCAGGACAGATGCATCAATTTTAAGGTTAAGGATTTTATATTTCTATTTAATATGTTTGCACACTTTAAAAAAAAAAGTATATATATTTTTTTTTATTGATTCCCAGGGAGTATATCCCTACTGGGGGTTAGTTCTTCCTTTTTGCATATAATACAATGTATTGTACAGTGTTTCCATGTATCTCTGCAATACATGCACATTTTAGTGCTTTAGCAACACTGCAAAAAAAACTGTCTGGTCTGTTAACAATACATTAAGCTCCTAACTTCCTCTTTGGCCTGACAACAAAGTGCCTTTGCCGCAATGAAACCCCAGCCAACAATATCAGCCATACATGCTGAATATTCAGAAATAAAGGGCGTCAAACCAAAAGGTGAAAGAGCCCAAAAGTGTCTTTAATTATTCACAATTCAAAAAAACAAAAAACAGTGAACGCATTTCAGGGCTACAACACTTCCCCTTCGCCAGGTCTTAGAATGGCATAAGCAGCAGCTGCCATTTACAGTCCCTAAAAGAGATCTTTTTATTAAATGATATATAGGTCCATTTGTTTATAGTATCTTTTTAGTTCCTTTAAATAATTTTACCATTCTAAGCCCTGCGAAAGGGGAAGTGTTGTAGCCCCAAAATGCGTTGACTGTCTTTTGTTCCACTGAATTGTGAACAATAAGAGGCCTGTCTTGTCCTACCTGTGCCAGTAAGCTTATATACAAACTTTCTTGCATCTGGGCAATTTGAGAGAGCACAGAAGTCCAAGTGCCTCTTAAATGTGTTCCCTTGGAGCCATACCTGGGAGCATACATCAATAGGAACTGAGCTCCTACCTCAGGTATCTCACAAATCTGGTGATGACATTACAGGGAGTAAAAGAAAAAATAGTTTATCACTACAGGAACAAGGTAAAAGAAATGCTGGGGCATGTTCTAGAGGAGAGGAAGAGGTTTGGGGTTAAATTTGGGTTATGCCTATACAGATTCTTTCACTGTTGTACCCTCTGCACATCTATGAATAAGGTCTAACCGGATGCTATGACATGTATGCAGATTAGAAAGTCAGAGTGACAACAGAACTGGAAACACATGATAGTTCAGTTACTCGGAATGCCACTGGATCAGCATGATATCCAGGCAAGTAGCATTTTTAGAAGGGGAGGTCAGCAATGGCAGCCTTTATGTTATTTCAGTATAGGTTTCCTTTAAAGTCAGACTAAACTCAGGAGTTAAATCTTAAAATTGCATTCAAGTACCTTAACTATTAACAAAAATGTAACTTATTTGTGTATGACTTGGCTGTAGATCCCCAAATCACAGGGACCATGGGGAACACAAGTAACCACCCTCCAGAAGGAAGGACAGTGTCAGCACCAATTCAGGGATGATTTGAGGATCTGCAGCCGAGTGATACACAAATAGGTTACATTTTTATTAATAGTTAAGGTACTTGAATGCACTTAAGATTTAACTTCTGAGTTTAAGTGTCACTGTAGGCAGGTATATTCCTTGATCTAGGGATCAGACCACTGGAAGGAGCATTTACAAATGTGCCTATGAAATACAATTATCTAAACAGGGAACACCATCATAAAAAACCCAAACTGTATAGCTGTTCAAAATTCATTAGCGTGGTCCTTTAAAGGAACTGCAGGGGTTAATGTAATGGTCAGACCCTCCGATTTCTCTTATTGGTGTTTGTTTTTTTGCACTGTTTAGACTGCACACACAAGGGCATCAAAAAGGGGGCGCTTAACACCCACTGAGTGCTTCTGTAGTACCAGAATATAAAGGAAATATTGTGCTGAAAATCTCAGCACAAACAAGTGTTTAGAGAAACATTTGTTACATTGCGCGATCAGAGTCTCTTCTATCAGGTTCTGTACCATCCTCTGCATCCTGTGCAGGGTCACTCTAGCTGAGCCAACACAGGAAATTTGAAAGATAAGCATTAGATGCACTGTCCCCTGCGTGCTCATCAGTGCAGGACTCTACTTACTTGACAGTCACCAGATCTTCATCCTGTTGGACTTCTCTATGGAGAGGAACCACAGAGATGGGAATGAACCACACCAGAAACACATTACATGAAGCCTGTTCATTCTCTGCATAGACCATGACTATAACACCTCACTTTGAGCTGGCCATACACTGCTAATAGGGAATTAAGATTTGAGCTGTAGGTGGCCCTGTTGGCTCAACAGGGATTATTTATTATAGGCATTTATATAGTGTTGACAATTTTACACAGCTCTTTACATACTGCATGTTTACATGAGCCCCACCCTTGAGGAGCTTACAATCTAAATTTCCTATCTCACATACATACATACATACATACATACTATGGCTGGCTTAGACAAGTTGCAATTAACATTCTGGCATTGGAGTGTGGGAGAAAACCCACACAAGAACAGAACATGCAGCTAGTGTCCTGACCAGTATACAAACCAGGGACCCCCCAGTGTTGCAAGGCAGTAGTACTAACCGCTATGCCACAGTGCAGACCAATCAGCTTTTGTCGAAGGAGCTGGGGTGAAAACTGTGTGCTGAATTGACAGCAGCTGGAGTGTCTGTTTGAGTATTTTGATGGCTGCAGGTGCAGGTTGTCAAAATACAATAGTCCAGCAGGGGAGATTCCCATATGTTAAGTGTGGATGTAATAGCCGAACAGTGTTCGGCTCACTTCACTTCTGATCGGTCATTCACTCGGCTGCCCTCGGCAGCTTTGTGAATAGACCCCTATGAGTTTTTTTTCTCATGAGAAAAATGCCTAGCATACGGCCAGCTTTAATCTCCATTTCCTGTTGAGAAACAGAGTTTTTCCAAAAATGATTTTCTCTTTCTGCCCCTACGTTTACACTATTCTCCCCTGATATAACACAGGCATTGTGTAGATACTTTCTACTTTATGAAGACTGTAAGGCTTTACCCACCTCACCATAACCTGTATGGTTATCCCTTCTCATTGCTCTACACGTCCTACTCCCATTGTTTCCATGGTTATCATCCCAAGTTAAAATTGTGTACTTAGCCTTTCATAACACATTTAACAATCACAGTTTAAAAATCAATAGTGAGAAACATAAAACAGTTTATTTCCTTTCATTTATTATTCAGACTCACATATTACATATACGACTGCAGTCAATGTTGCTGACTTATTTAAAGGCTTTCCTTAAAGTTGAAAAACACACATATGGCTCCCCGTTGCCCTGTTGCAAGCAGCTGCTGACATCAGGAAATGTATGGATAGTCAATCCATGTCGACATCTACATTGTATATTTTGAAGTTCAGCGGGAGACACTATTGGCCTTGAGTCTTCAAAAAAACAAATGCTTTTTTGATATACAGAACAGAGGATACATTTTCTTTCAACAATCTAGATTGTTTTTCTTCTACAAATAGCAATGTCATGAAAGACCATACTACAAAGCCATTGAGACCATTAAGGACCTATTCAGTGACATTATGTGCTGCTGACAATTCTACACTATTATGGCAAATGCACAGGAACTTCAATTGACATTTCAGAACAACACTTAGATGAGGAAACAGCCTGTAATCATAGGATACATTTATGTCATCCATCTTTTGAGGTATTGTGTAGATAGTATAGGAACATTCAGGTTTAAAGAGTGTTGGGGGACTTCATAAGGACAGGCTTAAAACATAACTCCATCAGTGGAAAACAGTGACTTTCTGTTTTGCAAGTTTAACCCTCATTCAGAAAAATATAAGGCCTGCGAAGAGAGATAAAGTTGAACTCCAGCTAGAAATAGAAAAAACAATTAAAGTGACATTAAAGGCTCCCCCCCCCCCATGCTAGTGTAACAACTTACCTTAAATGATGCCTCCTTATCTGATCATCTTTTTCTTTCCTGTGGTATTCAGGAGTTCCTCCAGCGCTGGTGCTGGTCTCCGATCCAGCGCTGACTCCTCTCTCTTCCTGGCATTTCCTGTCCCACAGAGTCTGTGACGCAAGCAGTGCTTGAAGTATTTGAATTTAAGCCTGGTACCAGCCTCTTGCAGTCCCCTCTACAGAAGAGATTGGAAGAAATAGAGAGATGAGCTCATCATTCTGCTGTTTCTCCTTTCACTGTCCAGTCACAGGCCGGGGGTAGCGAGGAGACCAGTAAGTGTTAGTGAACTATAGCAGAGAAAAATTAAGTCTTCTCCCCTGCCAGACAGGGCTAAATCTCAAAACATAATGGACAAAAATACAAATCCTTTGGGTGGTAAAACTGCTCACATATATTTCTATACCAAAGAAAGACAGAAACATATTAACTCTAATGCACCCCATGAACATTGTATTATGCAAAACTATTTTTCAAAAGGATCCTATGTTAATTAAAAATTCAAATAAAATACACGCACAGTATAAGCCCCCACTAAAAAAAAAAGACAGATTTGTCTTTAAAAACTCAGCTAACCGGGGTAACCCCTCATGCGTTTTCACACACTTATTAAAGGTGGAACCTTCTGCATATATTTCCCTTTTATGGTCAAGTCCATATTTGGATAATCATGTCTAATTATATAATAATTGGGTATGATAATAATAATAATAATAATATCCATACTCTGACCCTCTGTCTTTTACCTCATTCTCTCTCTTTAATTCTGGACAATTCCATTTACTTCATTAATATGTGAACAGAAGTATCTTTAATGAAATTCCTGGTATAATAAAGCTCATGTTATCTTGTTTGTCTTTTTGCATATCTACCATTTTTCACAAATAATATATAAATAAAATAAAGGAAAACAAAATCCCAATGTTTGCAAGAAAAAAAAGCAATATTAATCCATGTGCTACTAAAATGAAATAACACTAATGCAAAGCAAAAGCTAAAAATCTGAGCAATAATTCTATTACTTACCTACCAAGCTATGAACTTGAATAAGTTAATTATGTCTGACTTTGACGATGCTGACAATGTTTTCCTTTCTTTTAATCCACTAACGTTATTAAAATAAGCAGAATTAATTTTGCTGATGTTGAAAATCATGTGGTTAATGTGCTGGTCAATTAGCTATTGATTCTATTTAATTCTAATGAATAAGAATTACAATTTTGCATCCATTGCATTATGAATATCCTGTTTGCTCAGTTTTATTTACAGGACATCATATAAATCACATATGACACATTCTTACCTGTATGTCAAATTATAGTAATGTAATATCAATTTCTGATTAGTAGGATTGAGCACTTAATTATAAAGGGGTCATTAAAGTGAGATTGTGACTTGTACAATATTTGCTACATTTCGGAATTCCAACATATGATACACCATAACCGTTTTTGGAATTCCTTAACCCAAATGATTTGAATGTCTCCTAATCATCCTAGCTTCAATTGCACCTTTAAAATGCATCTCTTTACGGACGCATAACAAATATCTTAATGCTCGCTTAGCCTATAGTATCCTATTTCTGCTTCATCAGTCAATGTGCACTTCCTGTCAGCCATTCCCTTCCAATGGCATGTTCCTGCCTCTACAATTTATGTCTGCCCTTTTGTAGAATCTTTCATTGAAGTTGGTTCATGCATCATTAATATAATTTCTATCCCAGTTATTTGACATCTAGTGGGTATCTTTAAGCTTTCACTGTTGGCAGTAGTCTACAACTGGGTTAGTTATCAGCAGAGGTCTTAAGTGACCTTACTCTGTAGATAAAATACCTATTCTACCTTCAATTAGATCTATACCCTAACAGGATGACATGTAGTGCTAAAGCACTGTGTATCATACCAAATCAGGAAAGGACTTGGCTGGAGGACAGGGCAGCATTTGTCCGCTGGGCCAGTACTAATCAGATGTGTTGGGCTTGTAGACCTGAGTGGAAATACTTTATCATCCAGATATCTATCATAGCAGGACCCGCAGTTATTGGCAAATAGTGGGTCTTATATAGCTACGTGCTCCCTGTATAGACCTGTGATCACAGTATCTAGCAGAAGGAAGTCTTATAGTAACTTGCTTTGTGGCTCTGAGATGTCATGTGACTGAATGCATAAAGCTGCAAAGGAAGCTGATGCTGGAAGATGTGAGGTTGTGTCACCATAAGCTAAAACTATGGGGTCTATTCACTAAGCTGCCGTAGTGAATGACCGACCTCAAGCGACCTGAACGCTGTTCGGCTATTCACTTCAAGTTGGTACGGCTGATTTCAGCCGTATATCGGCTGAAATCAGCCGTACATCGGGTGGCTTCATGTGACTTCGGGTCGGCCGAACATGCTCAGCATGTTTGGCCGACCCGAAGTGCAGAAGGAGTTCGACTCAGCCGATCCAACATCTGGATCGCTAAGCCGAACCTCCTGGCTGGCTACTCGCTGCTGTTCGGTCTATTCTTATAGATGCAGAACAGCAGTGAGTGAATAGCCGAATGCCGCTGAGTGGCATTTGGCTCGGCTGTTCTACTCGGTCCCTCTGTGGGACCGAGCAGAACAAAAAAATTGTTTAAAAAGTCAAAAAAGTTAATAGAAAACGATTGTGCGGAGCTAGCAGTGACAGCTGTTTTCTATTGGCCGGCGGTTCTGCTGCCGTAAAAAAAAAAAAAAAAACATTTTCGCTATAGGAATGCATTGCTAGATTCCTATTGGCTATTTCAATTTGCAATAGCCAATAGCAAACTAGCTATTGTACCCGCCCTCTGCTTCTGTCAATCACTAGTGGGGACCTGATGGAGAACTGCAGCAGTGGGCGGGTGCAATAGCTAGTTTGCTATTGCAAATTGAAATAGCCAATAGGAATCTAGCAAGGAATTCCTATAGTGAAATTTCAATTTTTTATTTTTTTTTATTCTGACGCCAGCCAACGTGTCAGAATAAAAAAGAAAAAGCAGTGTTTCTCTCCTGGGCGGCCGGCAGTGGGAGACTCCCGGAGCGCCCTGGAGAGTTAGGCTGTCTGGAGATCAGTGTCCCTGGTTAGCTGGTAACCAGGGACACTGATCTCTCTGCAAGTGGCCGGAGCC
>NW_017306352.1:229354-265097 GCF_000935625.1 Nanorana parkeri | reverse complement strand
CCTCGGCTCAGTCGAGCCGAAGCATATGCCTTCGGCTCGACTGAGCCCCCCGGGCGACTTTGGGAGCTGTACGGGCTATAGTGAATATATCTTTCTAGCCAGTACTGTGGCTTATAAGGATTGATTTACTAAAGGGAAAGAGGCCATTTATTTTGCAAGGGAATTTTCCCTTAGCTTAGTGAATGAGCTGAAGTTCTGCTGACTTCCATCAGCCAATCACGTGCAAGCAAAAAAAGATCTACTTTAAGTTGTTTATTTACATCTTATACCACCACTACCCCTACTACTTGTACCAATAATAATAATAATGTAATAATATTAGAGATTGCCATTGGTGGAAGAGAGTTCTCTCAAGCTGTTTCTCTTATTAGTGGAACTATGAAAATTGTTTATTCAGAACAATTAACAATCTGACAAAGT
Organism: Nanorana parkeri; assembly: GCF_000935625.1. Classification (NCBI taxonomy): domain Eukaryota; kingdom Metazoa; phylum Chordata; class Amphibia; order Anura; family Dicroglossidae; genus Nanorana; species Nanorana parkeri. The sequence continues at coordinate 264,677 of NW_017306352.1, read as the reverse complement.
TTTAAATGTAACACACATTACAAGGTGGAGACTTATGTCACCCAGGACTAAGGCCTCCACCTTACCCAGGACTGAATACCACCTTCTTTCACATAGTCAGGACATTCACCTGTCCACACTACAGCAGGAATAAAGCTAGTCCTCCCTCTCAGACATGTCAGCTGCACATTTGCACTCCCCAGGTCCAAGAGACACTCATCTCCCATCTCTTGAGCTGATGATCCCATTAGAGCTCAACCCATAAGAAACCAACAGTCAACTACCTCCACTCCCTGGGACTGAAAAACACATACTTAAAGGGACAACAGATGACCCACTAAGCAAAGACCAACCCCTACATGCACAGCACCCACAAATGTTGTCACCCACTCACATCCTTGCAAGTCTGGCAAACAAAACCTTCTACTGACAATGGCAGACACTTGTCCTCCTTAATTGACGGACACTAACCCTCATCCAGCAGATACCTACAGACACTGGTATCAAGACAGACAGACACCTACCTGGACTACCCATAGACCCCTGAATGAAGTATCACTGTCTGCATCTTCCTGCTTCAACAGTCACCTGAATTCCTTCAGCCAAAACCCTGCAATAACTTTATTGACAAGGCAAAACCTCCATAATTACATCTGTCTGCCCCCCCAGGCCATCTACAACAGTCCCAGCAATGGTGACTACAGTCAACACCCCAAAACCATCATATATTGCAGAACCCCTCTGACTGAATGCCAATTAATATATATTTTATATTTCATTACATTTATTGGATACGATGGCATACAAATTGTTTGAAGGCACGCACCACATCTTTTTTTCTCATGTTATACTTTCTCATGTTTATTGTTCAATGAGAAAACACTTTCACCAGCTATTACTGTAGAACTGTAAGCCTAGTCAACTAGTCAATAGCTAGATCAATGGATGAAGCCTGGTGATATAAGAAATATTTGTTTATATATTTAGTGCAGTTTGCAATTGGAAAGAAGCAATTATACAGACAAATTTTAAAGACCATTCAAAGGACTCTTTATGCCGAGATCAATAGAAATCCTCCCCTCCTGTCCTAATTAAAGCTGCATCAGTTCCTTAGTCCAAGGATGTGATAGTAAAGAAAAAAAGGAAGTGACTGGTCTTCCTGTAAGTGCTTCCTGGGGCCAGAATAATGTTACAGATACATGAGGTAGAAGCCAGAAGTGGGGCTTCAATCAATTCAACAAAGAGTACCGTGAGGAAGGAATAAGGAAGACTTCTGTCAATGTGTCAATAAAATGTCTTTGTATCATTGTGGGATTCTACGTCAGGCATTGTTATTATTTATCTCTGTGTCACCATCCGTCTGCTATTGTAAAAAGATTCCTTTTCCTATCTATTCTATTATTTACTATGCGATTTCTTCTCGGATATATATCGTCTGTATATACCCCCATTATTAAGTTCCATCCCTTGCTTCTCTCCATTGGAAATAATGCAATGGGCTATGTTTAGGATGATAAAAGTCCATAATAAAATCCATCCAGTTCCTTAAAAATAATTGCTGCTCTGAGCAGCTTTTGTGCACCAAAAATACACCAAATAGTTCACTTTTGATTGTCTAGTATAAATTGGACCTTTAGGGCCCAATTAGTTACCCTTAGAGTCCATATATATGTACAGTATGTGTTATGGTAACGCGTTGTAAAATGTGAATGTAACTGCACATTAACGTAATGCAGGGTAATGTTTTTGGTACAGTGCATTGTGTGCTTCCATTTTATTATCCCTTTACTTTAAAGGGTCAGTCTGCTCAAAACTGACATTTTATGTAGATGACTAAATCAGCCATTTGCTTTTTCTCTAGGACAAAATCTTTGCACCTGTGTTCCCACTTCCTTCCACACCTATTATTAGGTAATTTAACCTAAATATTCCATATTACTTACATTATGGAGAATGCATCAAAAGGTGGAAGACCACATGGGAAAGGCAGGGATCTCTGTGGTGAACTCTTCAAAAGACAGAAGAAACCACAGGGGAAGTTACATTTTATACATTTATACAGAGTTGAGAAAAGCTAAACTCCCTATTAGGCTTAATTTTTGTTGTTGTTGTCTGTGTCTTACTAAGGATATTTCCCTTTAATTCTTAACATGTAGATGAAACAAGAAATTCTGTCAAACTAACCTCTCTTACATAGTTGACACCAGAACAGGTGTCCCCACTGAAATATTTCACCTCACCTCCTGCTCTTGTGACAACTGTAAAATTTTGGATTCCCTATCATATCTTCTCCTATTAATTATGGTCACCAGGACAAATAGAGAAAATGGGAGGGATTTACTAAAACTGGAGCAGACAGACTCTGGAGCAGCTGTGCATAGTAACCAATCAGCTTGTTCAGTTAAGCTTTAAAAATTAAAGAGAGAAGCTGATTGGTTGCCATTGGCAACTGCTCCAGATCCTGTCTGCTCCAGTCCCAGTAAATTCCCCTCAGTGAATTTCCCCAGAAGGGTCAAATAGAACAAAAAAAGCCAGAAAGGGGACCAAAACCTTCACCACTCTATCTGAAACTAAAAGCTTTTGATATGGAAGCACTCCAATACACTAGTGTCCACAAGACGGTTAGGGGCAAACAGTTGAAAGTGAACTTATAAGAGAAATAGGCTCAGCAATGGCAGCATCCATTCTTCTCTCATAACAAATTTTCTATCGGGTCTGTGTCGATGGGCTTTTGTTTGCTTCAATGGGTTTTGCCTTCCTATACAAGTCAACAATATGTAAAACCCAGTTGAAATAGGTCAAATGCCGGAAGTCCCCTACAGGTCAAATGCAGGGCAGAAGTAGGTCACCTGCATGTGAATGAATTCTAAATGATCGCAGAAGTGTCTCAAACTGATGACAAACCGATGCAATTGATGCAAGCCCAAAGCCCATCCATGCAGGCCTTAAGGGCTTGTTTCCACCAGCCTGTGCGCTAATCGCACTGTCCCGGGCCCGGAACGCAAGGGATCACTCTATTCACTCACTGCTGTTCGGCATCTTTAAGAATAGCCGGAACAGAAGTGAGAAGCCTGCCAGAGGTTCGGCTCAGTCGATCCAGATGTTGGATCGGCTGAGTCGAACTCCTTCTGCACTTCGGGTCGGCCGAACAGACACGAAGCAGACCGATGTACAGCGGATTTTAGCCGATGTACGGCTGAAACCAGCCGTATCATCCTGAAGTGAATAGCCGAACAGTGTTCGGCTCACTTCTCTACTGATCGGTCATTCACTCGGCTGCCCTCGGCAGCATAGTGAATAGACCCCAACGTCTCCTAGGGTTCTGGGGTGGGAGGGGGCATGGCAGTGCCATTCTTGTCAATGGCACTGTAGACACGCCCCTCCGCCTGCAGTGCGATCGGACGCACAGGACCGCGTGAAACAATGCCCTGCATTCCAGTGGGGTACTATCACGATCTCTTGCATTCCGGGCACAGGACAGTGCAATCAGCACACAGGCTGGTGGAAACAAGCCCTAAAGCAGAGGTGGGCAAACTCCAGTCCTCCAGCTGTTGGGAAACGAGAAATCCCATGAGGCATTGTAATATTCTCACAGCCATGCCTCCCAGAGACAGATGCATCATGGGATTTGTATTTTCATCACAGCTGGAGGGCTGGCGTTTGCCCACCCCAGCCTTAATTTGACCCTGGTACTATAAGGCTGAAAGTAAAATACAGCCACTCTGTAAAACAAGATGTTATGTGGGGGAATTTATCAAAACTGGAGCAGCCAAAATCTGGAGCAGTTGCCCAGGGCAACCAATCAGCTTCTCGCTTTAGTCTGTTCAGTTAAGATTTGAAAATGAAAAAGAGAAGCTGATTGGTTGCCATGCACAGCTGCTCCAGATTTTGTCTGCTCAAGTTTTGATAAATTCCCCTCAATATACTTACCTTTCTGGTGGCCTGTATGTTAAAACTCTGCCGATCCCTAGCTGCTGTAGGTATCAGACCCTTCCGGATGTGTTCTATACCTGCTTGTCACATGCTGTCGTGCTTCTTCTTTTAACGTACAAGCCTGTGGCGGGATTCGGAGGGTTCGCTGGGGGGAGGGGCGTGCATTGCAGCGTGCTTTTACACACAGTTTCCATGCATTGCGGTAGGGCAGCCCATTCATGCCAATGGACTGTATACCGCATCTAAATCATACTAAAGAAATACATGACCCTTTTTTTTTAAATTGTGTTGCACCACAAGACATGATAATAAGTTATCATGTGTTGTGTTGTGATTGCTGTGTACGTTGGGGTGTCATTAAGAAGTTATGGCACCACAGAGCACCAAACAATGTCACACACGACCTTGTGCGATGAGGTAACATGTGTGGGAAAGCACACGTTCCCGCGTCTCATGGATGTGAATGGAGGCTTAAGAAGTAAACATTTGTTTCCTGATAATAACAGTATATTATATAACGATTTTACATATACAAATTATACATAAACACACACATGTATAAACCATCCTACCCATAGGAATGACATGTATACAGGATCTCCCAGCTGCCTGATATATGAAAACACCAACATGTCCCCTTTGCTTGCACTTCTCAGTATCTGAAGAAAGTCAGAAAAGGACAATAAGATGGAGGTGTAAAATATATTTAACTATTGAAAAAAACACAAGGCAATAATATACTATTGTCTTCTTTTAGGTAACATTTTTCTTGTGCAGATCATAGAAACCCAGGAATGTTCTACGATATTTAAAAAAAATTAAATTGTGACTGATTGCTATATTACATTTGCTTTATATTAATTCTTTAAAAGTTATGTCTACAATTATATCCAGCATGTTGATTAGTACATTTGCAGTGATTTGAAAGAAGTACAGTGCATGAAGAAAAGGAGGACAAATGGATCTAGATCCAACATATGGACAGATAGGAGCTAGCCTATACACTAGGCCAGATTTACCATTAGGCACAGTAGACACTTCCCTACAGCAGGTAAAGTGCCTACTTTGCATTTATTAGGCACAGATCATCAGTAAGAATATTTATCTAATATAAATTGAATAACAAATTGTAACAAAATTCTAAGCCATGTTATGACCAGGGAACAAGAAAAAGAAGGGAGTCTATCAGAGGGGTGCTACTTATTGCACCAAAAAGGTTATGTGCCTGCAGGATCTGGTGATGGAAATTCATCCCTGCCTATACATATACTTGTCACGTTGTACCTCCCAACTGTCCCTCATGTGGAAACAAATCCCTCTGTCCCTCTTTCCTCCTGAGTTGCCCCTCTGCTTGGTCTAATATACAGATATCTATGAAAAGTTTCTATTTAACTACTAAAACTGTTATTCTGCACTAAAACCCTCATCCTATCTCTCAATTAACTTGTTTACTATTCTAAAAAGCCAGTATAAAGGAAAAGTAATGGTGCAGAAAAACTGATTAATTTGGCATATAAATTCTTAATGGACAGCATAACTGGGGGTGCATCTGGGGTGTGTTCATTGCCTATATATAACTGGGGGTGTGGCTGAGGAAGTGCATCCATTGCATATATATATAACTGGGGGTGTGGCAGGGTTATGTCCATTGCCTATATATAACAGGGGCAGTGGCGTAACAATCGCCATAGCGACCCAGGCGGTGCTATGGGGCCCGGGCACAGGGGGGCCCGGCCAGGGCATCCCTCTGATGCCGTGTGGGCCGCCTGGGTCGCTATGGCATGTAAGGGTGCTGGCTGTCACTGACACAGCTCAGCAGTGGCGTTTCCCCTCACTGCCGCTGCGGAGCTGTGTCAGTGATAGCCAGCAGCTGCTGCAGAAGAGGCCAGCGTTTGCAGTGAAGGAGGAGGCGAGGCTCGCCTAAGAGCAACCCCGTCTCCTCTTACATCACTGGCCAGCGCTCTAAGAGCAGGTGGGGCCAGTGATGTAAGAGGAGGCAGGGGCCAGTGATGTAAGAGGAGGCAGGGCCCGTCGATAGAAGAGGAGGCGGGGCCCGGGGACAAAAGAGGAGGCGGGGCCCGGTGACCACGGAGGCGGACAGGGCTGACAGATAAGAGGTGTGCAGCCCATCTGAGACTCTGCAGAGCCCCCTATAGAGAGTCTATGGTGGGCTTTGCAGGGTCACTCTCAGGTGGGCTGTTTGGTATATCAGGTGGGCTCTGCAAGTGGCATAACTAGCAATTACGGGGCCCCATACAGAATTTTGCTATGGGGCCCTGTGATTTCTAGTTATGCCCCTGAACTGGGGGCATGGCAGGGGTGCATCCATTGCATATATATATATAACTGGGGGGTGTAACAGGGGTGCATCCGTTGCCTATATATAACTGGTGGCATGGTAGGATTGCATCCATTGCATATATGTAACTAGGGGTGTATTGGGGATGCATCCATTGCCTATATATAACTGGGGGCATGGCAGAGATGTGTCAATTGCCTATATATAACTGGGGGCATGGCAGGGATGTGTCCATTGCCTAAAAACATTGTGCCAGAAGGTGTCCCTCTTCCTCATTTTAGAAGTTTGGGAGGTATGGGTGTGTGGATAAGTAACTGGAGTGGAAAAGTAGATATAGCTCATTATGTGTGTCTTTTGTTTAATTCATATATGATAAATCATTTCACTGCTAATCATGCTGACATACACAATATATTGAATAATTAAAAGATTGCAGATTGTCTTTAAGATCTTGAACGTGACATTTTTTTGGTTTTCAAAAGTTATGCTTTTTCAGCTTTAGTCAGCCTTGTCTCATGTCTGAAGAATGCATGAGTATGAAAAACCTATTCTATTTATAGCCTCTGAAAGCTCCCCTAGACTTATATTTGAAGGATTGGAAGGAATAAAAATGACTTTATATTTTATTTAAAATGTATATAAAGCTAAAGGGCTCATCACATCATATTCATTGATCTATATAGACCAGGGGTAGCCAAACAATGGCCCTCCAGCTGTGGTGAAACTACAAATCCCATGATGCATCTCATTCCGGGAGTCATGCCTGTGGCTGTGAGAATCTTGCAATGCCTCGTGGGATTTGTACTTCCACCACAGCTGGAGGCCTGGAGTTTGGCTACCCCTGGTATAGACCAATGCAGGCTCAATGCAAGGGCCATAGAAAACAACAGTTTTCTATGTGCCCTGTTCACACCACAATGCAGCATTAAGTTGGGTTGTAAAAATGCAGACATGCAGATTACTGTACTATATGTTACCGCACTGTAAGAAGATTGCAATGTGCTGCAATGCATAGACTTGAATAAAGTATCATTATCTGACCAATAAAGTTAAAGAAGAGGGAAAAAAGGTAAACAGTGCCTTGTGTTGTAACTTGTAACAATGCAAAGTGCCGCCACCACACAAAGAAAATGCAAAATGTTATCAGCACACCATAGGAATGTGTTCAATAAAAATATACATTTTGTCAGAAAGATAGCGACATTTCAGGGCCGCACATGGTCCCTTCATCAGGCTCAGAACAAGTAGGTAGATTAAGAGTCCTGATATTTCTGATTCATTATTATTACAAGTATTTATATAGTGCCAACAATTTACACAGCACTTTACATACCGGTAGTTGCACATTCACATCAGTCCCTACCCTCAAGGAGCTTACAATCTAAGGTCCCTATCTCACATGCATACATAGAGGGCCAACTTAGACAGGAGCCAATTAACCTACCAGCATGTCTTTGGAGTGTGGGAGGAAACCGGAGTACCCAGAGGAAACCCACGCAAGCACAGGGAGAATATGCAAACTCCTTTGCCAATAGCGACCTGGCTGGGATACAAACCGGGGACCCCCAGTGCTGCAACGCAGAAGCGCTAACCACTACACCACTGTACTGCCCAATGACTTTGATTTACATGCTTGTATTGGAGCAAGACAAATACTAGTCACACTTCAAAAGGAGATTAGCACTGGCAGACTTTGTGTTTCACTTAGTGCAGTTTATTTGTATTTTTACATTTTCACATTCCATCAAAAAACCTAAAAAATAAGAGATTGCCCAATATTTTAGTATTATGCATGGAGCCATTCAAAATTATTTTGTAATGTGCTTAGCCAACTGTACATCGAGAGAGTTATAATACAGATGTAGGCTAATATTATAGAACCATGTAATCCAAACTGCATACAGCTGGTGTAAGCTTGTTGGCCATCACCAGTGCAGTGCATAGAAACAATGGCTTCTATGGAGTAGGGCTATAGCTGGCCAAACACGGCTCAAATTTCAGCTTATTTTAGCTGAATCAGCCAAAATCCAAGTCATGTGTGGCCCTGTTGACTCTACAAAAGATAGTTTAAATGTCTACTAAGCCAGGTGGAACATTATCGGCTGGGCAGTGACTACATCCCGTCAAATGCAATGACTGTTATTCAGGTTATTCAGGCCGCCATAGGTGCCCTGGCTGTCTGAATACAATAGCTGGAAGTAGAGATCCCCCATCCATGCTGTTCAGCATGGATTGAAGAATTATTTGATTTTCCCTTTGTTTAGCCCATTTATAAATCGGCTAAATCAGATGCTCCATGTGTATGGCTAGCTTTACAGACCAACCAGACAGTATAATCCATCAGGTTCCTTTTAGCCAATGTCACCATAAAATGTAGGTTTAGACCTTCTCATTGCTCCTCAAGCCCCACTACATAGAAGCCTGCACTGACAATCAAGCCTAAAACGGTTGTATGCAGATTGAAAAGAACAGGTTCAGTGTTTCATCAGTTCCTTTTGGCCTACCTCACCATAAAATGTTGGGTTACCTTCCCATTGCTCCTCAAGCCCTACTCCATAGAAGTCTGCACTAACAATCAAACCTAAAAAGGTTGTATGCAGTTTGAAAAAAACAGGTTCAGTGCTTTTTGGTTCCTTTTGGCCTATCTCACCATAAAATGTATGGTTATACCTTCTCACTGTTCCTCAAGCCCTACTCCATAGTAGCCGGCACTGAAAATCAAGCCTAAAACAGTTGTATGCCGTTTGAAAAAAGAATGGTTTAGTGCTTTTTGGTTCCTTTTGGGCTACCTCACCATAACCTTCCTGGTTATACTGTCACTTTTACTTTGATAAGTGAGCATTCTCTACTTCTTTAGTAAATCAACCTTTATGTCATTGAGGTAAAAACGATGTAAGCGTGATTTTAACTTTCATTTTCCCTCCTGATACAGACAGATACAATCATACATCAAACAGGCCAGCAAAAGCAATAGGAAACAAATAATTACTTATAAGTGATTAACGTTTTCTAACCTTTCTTGGCCTTGTGTCCTCGACGTTGACCCCGTTAAGGATCCTTGCACAGCTGACTTACAATGACATCTGGCAAATGTAAATTGAACATTTTCTTAAATGATTTCTGTAATGACTCTAAACGGCTGCTAAAAAGGTAATGTAATCTATTATAACTGTCAGCTTTAAACCTTATGGGTTTCATTTGGCTGACCCTCATTTTATTTCCCTGCCGAGAACATCATTTCAAATTAAATTTGTTTAAAAACCATTACCCAATTTATCATTGCAAATCGGGTTAGTATGGCTGTCTTTAATTTCATTTGGGAGATTTTAATGTTTTAGATCTTGTTTAGAGCATTGCCCAAATGCCTTGAAATGTTTAACTGACAGGGGCAAACTGCCTCGAGCAGCTGGTTGTTGTGAATGGGTATAGCTGGCTCCTGACAACACAGCTGAGCATTCTAGAACTCTGATGAGAAACTGATTTATGGAAACGGTAGAAGAGTGGAGCTCTTGCCCAAAGCAAGTATCATCTGCCAAATAAAACAAGAGATAACTATGGCAATTAAACCTGCAACAAAAATGGGCCATTTCCTGTAGCAACCAGGCAAGTTTCATCTCCAAATAAACATGGATTTACAAACGCTCAGAAATGTGCAGTCTGTTTGTGTAGAATGCAAATGAATTAAAGTAGATATACCGTGTATCATAGACAGTTGACATTTTTTAAATACTTAACCTTGCCTTTCTTATCCTTTGTTGTATCTTGTATCTGTTGAATGTTTGGTACTGATCTCCTGCAGCCTTTTGCAGCCACCCTGTGTCTACACACTCTCCAGCAATGGCTGCATGATGCTTCTCAGGATGGGTTTCCTGATGACAAGGTCCATGTCTGCTGTGTGTTAAAACAGACACTTGCAGCGTCCATTGGAAGTCTGTGTGACATTGAGACAGTGGAAAAGGGAGGCAGAGCAGAGCACTGTCACCATATAACAGGAAGTCTTTGAACAAGGACCCTCATGGCAGGATCACCAGATATTATTATAATCAAATCTGTAGATTTACAATGATTGAAAATGGGTTTAGTAATGACATTAAAATGGTAAATCTTATATGCGATTGTAGTGAATACATTGACATATACTTTAACAGGGTGTTTAGTACGTCCTTCTGACTCCCTGCTGCATTCCCCTCGAATTTACCAGCAATCCCCGGGTGTCAAAATGACAGCCAGGAGTTGCTGTGTAAATACAGCAGTTATAGAAGCTGCTGTTGTCAAAAAATCCACCCGTTCTTTACAGCCGTTACCGGCTGTTTGACATACATACGATCGGCGGCTCTATAGCCTGCTGATCGTATGTATGTGCTGGCTGCACGCCCTCCCCCTCCTCGAGTGACGCCGCCGTCATGAGTGCCACCTCCTCCTGACCCCCTCACCTTCAATCTTGGGATCCGCTAGCCCATCTATGGCCCGGGACCGGCTCGGGAGGGCGTCAGGAGGTAAGATGGGAGGGAGATCAGCATCTTCCTCCTTGCTTAACTCCCTCTGTACTGTGAATGCGGAAGTAATGTGTAATACATCACTTCCGCATTCACCTGTCAGTCATCTTGCTGCTATAGCCAGAGAGAAGAAGCTGATGAAGCAGATCTGTGCTTCATCAGCTTCTTTTGGGGTCCCCAGGTGACATTAGGGGTCTTAAAGACCCCTAATGTCTCCATAAAGAGGACCTATCAGTGTGCCTTTGCTATTATGTAGGGGGATTGTTATCCCCCTATGTAATAGCAATAACAATAAGTGTAAAAAAAGTAAAAAAATTAAAATCACATATAAAAAAAGTAAAAAAAACAAAAAAACACAAGTGGTTAAGTGGCGCATTTTTGTGAGTAGATTTTGGTACATTCAAGTAAATGAGCAAAACGCGCGTAATACATTTTTAAAGTGTATTCTATTGAGTCTATGGGACAAAACGCGCTGAAATCAGCCCCAAAGTAGCTCATGTAGTAATTCATGCGACAGGCGTTTTTTCTGCTTGCAACAAAACAATGACATGTGCTCTGGGGTCATAGACATGAATGGGATTCCCAGTGTTGAGCTGTTTGTTGCACTGATTTACGTGCGACAAAGCAACCTGACAACTAAAAATATTTATCAAAACTATATTTTCAATAAATATACTGGAAACACATTTTTTATGTGTGCAAACACAGTTTAATGTACACAATTGGTATATAATGAGTTAATAAAGAACAGATATATTTAAAGCCTAACTTCAGGAAGATATAATAGACACAAATAAATTCAGCCCTGTCATCATCAATACATCCTCAAAAGCTATTTTGTTCATTGCAAGCAGCTGAAGTTCCTGAATTTGACGTAGTATCAGCCTCTTTCCTTCCCTATAAAGCAGAACTCAGACTGGGGGAGGGTAGATCAGTGAGAAGAGCCAATCAGTTTTACTGCAATACAAGAGCATATTGATAGGGAGAGAGCAGAGTGACAGAGAGATTAGCTTACCAGTATGCTGCTTCTCCTTTCACTGTCCAGTTGTGACTTGTGTTACTGAACTGCAGCAGAAAAAGATCATGTCTCCTCCCCTGCCAAACAAGGCTATATGGTGTGGCAGAGCTCTATAAATCGCAGAAGTAGATTGACAGAAATACAAATCTTTTGACAGGTTAGAGCCCCCTTGCATGTATTTAATCAGTTTACAGCTGTTTGCCTGGAGTTCAGCTTAAGGGCCTGTTCACACGACGTCCGTTTTGTGTGCTGACCAGCTCCGTACGCTGCTGCACTCAAAATGCATCCCAATGTATCCCTATGCGTTTTATGGGCTCCAGTTCTCACGTGCGCAGTCCGTTCAGCTTACGACAGAAAAAAATACTGCATGTCACATTTTGTCAGGTCCGGAAACGGTCCGGAAATGCAAACGCGTCCAAAACGCGTCAAAAACGCATCAAAAACGCACTGCAGCTAACATACTAACAACCCCACTCCAGCAAAAAAAATAATATATATTTTTTTTTACTTGAACGCATCAAAAACGCGGCCAAAACGTGGCAAAAACGTTCTCACGTGCGCAGTCCGTTCAGCTTACGACAGAAAAAAATACTGCATGTCACATTTTGTCAGGTCCGGAAACGGTCCGGAAATGCAAACGCGTCCAAAACGCGTCAAAAACGCATCAAAAACGCACTGCACTGCAGCTAACATACTAACAGCCCCACTCCAGCAAAAAAAAAAATATATATATTTTTTTACTTGAACGCATCAAAAACGCGGCCAAAACGTGGCAAAAACGCACTGCATCAGTCTGCAGATCCGCACCTGATCAGGACATGATCAGGACCTGATATCATGTGAACAGGCCCTTAGAATTAAAATCATGCATGGTTGAGAAACAATAAAATACAAATATAAGCAGCTGTAAATAGGACATTTACAAAAATCACTGCTTCAACTAATTTGGGAAGGAATGTTACTTTATATTACTGAATTAGTTGGGGTGAGATATGAGTTTGACCCAATTCATGTGCTGGAAAATCATATGAGTCAGTAGCAGAAGAAAAATGGTCCATGCTATACAATTATAGAAATAAAGTTATTATGCGCTGGGAAAATTATTCAGAAAAGCTAAATTAGGTCACAGAAGCCACATACAGTATGAAACAACATCTGGTGAAGGTATGAAAAGTAGAGAGAGCAGATTTTGCTTAACATTTGAATGTGAAATCACTACATTTAGTGATCTCCTATGTTAATTTTTGGTTGTGTATAGTTTTTTTGATGGTGGGGAAGGGGGGGGGGGTTGGATTGAAGATTATTAGATTATTAGAAGGTTGCTTTTGTATGGTTAGTTTATTTGTAAATATTATTTAGCTAAAAGCATAGGATGCATTAAAAAAAAAAAAACCTTAGATAATTGCTAGGCCCCTATTACACTGATCTGGTGCGTTATGGCGCATATGTTAACGTGTGATCAGTGGCGTCACAAGGGGGTGCATTGGGTGACACCATTGGACGGGGTGACACCAAAATGACTGACAGACATTTTGGTGTCACCCTCTACGAAGAACCCGGCACTCGGTCATGGACCGAAAGCCCGACCATTGCACGAGAAAGACGGGGACCGGTTGCATCACTTATCCTGCCAGGTGAATGTTATCTCCTTTCTTTGCCGGTGTCTATCACCTAGATGGCCGCGTGCAGGTAAGCACACATGACGTCATTAAGCGCATGATGACATACCAGAGGGGTGCATGATGACGTACCTGGGGACGCCCCTGCGTGCGATATTGTGCATGCTAATGTACATTGCGTTAAGACAGCCCATATATTTTAAATGGGTTGCCAGCACACTACAACGCACACAAAAATGGACATGTACAGTATGTTTTTTTTTCCTTGCAGCATCGGGTACCCGGTTCAATTCCTGGTCAGGACATTATCTAAAAGAAGTTTTCATGCCCTCCCTGTGCTTGTGTAGGTTTCCTCTGGGTACTCCGGTTTCCTCCCACACTCCAAAGATATGCTGGCAGGTTAATTGGCTCCTGTGTAAATTGGCCCTTGTATGTATGTATATGAAATAGGGAATTGTAAGCTCCTTGAGGGCAATGACTGATGTGAATGTGCAATTGCAACATGCTTGGTAAACTGTCAGCGCTATATAAATACCTGTAATAAATAAATACATAAAAATAAACTTACTATACCACAACACACAACAGTTGGCTCCTATTTTTATATTGTGATGCACGGCAATGCACATTTGTAGGAATGCTTTGGGATGCCATTCAAAATGACCACAATGAACAGATGTTAAGCCAGTCTAATACCTTTAAAATATTTGAGCATACCTAACATGTGGAGCATTATAGTAATTTATAGAGTAATATGCACTTTAATTTAATTTATCTGTATGTTGTATGCTTGCACCATTATGTATAGGCGTATTCATTTTAAAGAAGAACTCCAAGTTGGCTTGGAGCTTTGGGTGAGTCTAACCTTTTTTTCTTTAACCTAGACACAAACAGGCACTTAACCCTTGCAGTCCGGGGATAGCCCCCTTGCAAAAAAATCCTGGAGTTATTCTTTAATAGTTTAATTTTATTAATATTACATCTTTTAATCGATTTGTTTTTGCTGTTTCACTATTATGAGGGTGCTGACATGTCTTCTGTGTACAATATAGAATGGTGGTGTCAGGAGTTTTTAATAGGCTTTTTATGCTTGCTCTCTATCTAACAGATCATTCACAGAAAGTCCCTAATCTTTATTTCACCCAAAATGAATGGGTGTGAATGGGGCTACTTCACACCGGATTCGTAGCATTACATTGCTCTGAAAAAAAGTAGTGCATGTCTCTACTTTTTTTTCAGACCAATGTAACATGATGCAACAGCAGTGTAAACTAGACCCACTCACACTCATTCATTTTTTGGTACCCTTCTGTTAGCATCCATTGAATAAACACAACAGATCACAACACAACAGATCCCTTGTGAATGGGCCCTTAGAGTCTTTATTTTTTACAGATATACCATGACATGGATGAATGAGAACCTTCCCAGACATACTTAGAGTCTTTAGTTTCAAACAAGGCAGATCACTGAATTGGAGTTTAATGATCTCACACCAGTCATCCTTAAAATACCTGCCTGGCTCTTCCCTCCTGCTATACCAGAGAACATGTAATAAATTATTAAATGGGGAATCTAGCATCAAGACTACACCAGAGACATGGATGGACTTAGCTCTTAATGCAAAGGAAATTCAGTTTTATGTCTAACAGTACCTTCTAAGATGTCTCAAGATTTGATTAATTAAGCCCGAACCATATGTTCCATTTATCTCAAGTGAGAGAAACAAGAGCTTTTGATGGATAGGTTCCATAGCTCGTGTATATGTCCTTTGGGCTGACCATGCAGCTGTTCTTAATGGCAAGAAAAAAGCTTTAATCATCAACTTATTCCAGGGAATTTGGGGGCATTACAGGGCAGGGCTGCAAGGGGTGATGTAGTCCTTTCATCTTGCTACAAGTAATTAATAAATGTAATAAAAGTACATTTAATATATCAAACAAGGATCATTTAAGCCCAATTGAAGTCTCCTTTTTTTTATTAATGCAATGCAGTCAGGCTGCATAAATAAATATGGATATGGGAGTTTTTTTATGTATTATTGTGCTGCAGCTAGGTTTAAAATGTCCTGTGCTGGCAGCACACTGAAGATCCATACCACTGCTCCACACAAGGTCAACAGAGTCCAGGTCTCCAGCTGTCAATGAGTCCGGGTCTCCAGCTAGCATGACCCCTGCACAGTGCTCCAATCAACAAGTGCTTTTGATTAGAGCACTGCGTAGTGGGCGTGTGAGGCCGCTAAAGACCCAAGACCACTGTGTACTGTGTTGAGTAGCGGTCCAGATCACCAGCTTATTTTAACTATAGCCACATCACAATAGTTAATTTAAAGAAAAGTTGTCCACATCTATTACTGAGTGCATTCCCATAATAGAAAGGAGGGCTTCAACAGAGCTTCCAAATTCACCTTCTTCATGTATCTCAAATAAGTTTACCCTTTATATCCTCAACTCTATAAGATGAATATTAGATAACCATGTGTGACTTCAGTTCAGAAACCCAGTTGTATACAAACAATGAATACAAACAACACAATATAAGCGACCATGCAGCCACAAAAATTTGTATATGTTTGGAAATATATGGGCATGTCACTGTTTACTGGTTAGATAAATATCTAAAACTTCCAAATGTAATAACCATATTAACATATAAGAAATAAGCTATAAGATTGCAGGATTGCTAGTAAATGAGAGCTCCCCTGTTGTAAATCAAGCTGAATTCAATTTAGCTCTTCAGAAATAAGCAGTATTCTCTTACTCTCTTTAACAGGGGTCACAAACTAGAGGGAAAATGGGTTTTTATCCACCAGTATAATTATTACACTGGTAGGAGTTTTGATTGTGTTCTGTAAAATGCAGGGTTCTCTACTCTATGCCATTGTTTTTTCATTCATACTAACAAACAAATCAGAAGATGCACATATTTTGCATAATTTGCATAATAACCAAAACATACCCAATAGAGGTTTATGTTCTGGAGGTTTTAGAGCACCCCTTAGCATTCCACTTCCATATCCTGCAGCCAACACTCCAGTCAGCAAGTGACTGGACCAATAGGCATTTACTCTTTACATAAGGTTGGTGCATTCTTTCAGGTATCATTAAGCAATTGCCCATATTTGTAGGATCCAAATAAGTTTCATTAAGAGACAATAATGGGGTGCACCCATATGACCTGGGCCATGCCATTTTTGTATAGTAAGCAATCGCATATAGGCCCATTTCTTTATTAGTTGTTTGGAACTCAGCAAGGCTTTATGGTGGACCTGTGCCCCAGAAGAGGAGTGGGACCTGCTCACACATTCTGCAATGAAAGTGAATTGTTAAAGCGTACAAAGTAACCCTTTAACCGTTTGTTAGCATATCAGCTCACCTGGCAGTATGACTTAGCAGTCTATATCAAATCTCTGATCAGAGAGAACTCATCCGATTGCTATTACTCATCTCTGTTTCTTGGAAATCAACCTCAACACGTGACCTACAGGGCTTCCCAAGCTACACACCCTCTACCAACATAAACATGTTTTGAGTTGAGTGAGGGTGCTCACATACAGTAATTGATCACATAAAAACCCAAATCATGTAAATATGCAGCGGATTTAAATACAACACATTTACAGTAAAAAGGAAAATCCCTTTAACTGTTTAATTACTAGAACAAACAGCATAGAGGGAACATCACTCCCTTTATTTAATGCAAAAGCAACTTAAGTGAATAATTCCAAAATGTAACACTACGGAATATCAGTGAAACATCAGCTCTGAGCAAACATGCCTCTGCCTGGCTGAGCAGGAAAAAAAATCCACTTCTACATCATTAAACCAATGCTCATCTAGTCCTTAGGACATAATTTAATTTGCATGAATCTCTAGTACAAGCCATATGTAATGTACATTTAATGGACCATGTTGTTATTATGCTTGGAAAAAGTCATTTTGTCTTAGCTTGAAATACATTATTGGCAAAGCCCCTACTGTATCGGGAAAGTAGCATATTGTTGCAGAATTATCATTTAGCTCCCATGTATTATCCGGAGGATTAGCAAAGAAAATATATGGTAACGATTAGCTCTGAATTGGTCGTAAAAGGCATACATAATTTTCTGTATTTATAAACTGTAATGCATCGGATTAATAATTACTTCACAATATTAGCATATGAAAGCATACATAATAGTACTTACTTTTTAAATCCTTTAAGATTCCAATTAAATACTTTAGATTGAAGTTATCCTTCTCTTTGCAGCTTGGTGAATCCTAGATGCATTCATACACAGATTCATACATGAAACATTGAATACAGGATTGAAAAATGGACCACAAACACTGTTTAAATGTCAGCATCTAGGCACAAAATGAGGTTCCTCAAATCTGTGTGCATTTTTAGCGTTAGTTTTGTTACCTCTGTGACCAACAATAGACTTTTAGCACCTACCGAATATGCCTGCTCTTACTTTGAACCCAAATATTCCACAGCTGAGACCAACTACAACAATTCTAGCACAATTATGTGATGTTGTCACTGTGTATGGAGCTGACATCAGCAAAGCATGTGTCCTTAGAACAGCCTGTACCAGAGGGTTTGGTCCCCTTCAGGCTAGGTTCAGACCTGAGCGACAACCGGGATGCGCGCCTCGGGACTGTGTGATCGTGTGCTAGTGCACACAGCGGATGCCACGCGGCCCCATTGATTTAAATTGGGTTACATCTGCGGCAATCATTAAAAAAAAGGTGCAAGTACCTTTTTTTGTAATACACGAAGCGCTGCTTTTTTAGCCACGATCATGTTCAATTGTACGGACGGAATCGCGTCAGGAAACCGTGCGATCTGCCCAGAGCGACTGGGGTGCTATTAGAAAATAATGCCACCTCCAGCGCGATCGGCTGTGGTGGGGGCGACTCCGTGAATGTCCAGCAATCCGCACGGTTTTGTGCACGATTGCCGCACGATCAGGAGTCGCCCACGCTTTTTTAGCCATGATTATGTTCAAATGCACGGGCGGAATTGCGGCGGGAAACCGCACGATCTGCCTGGCGCGACTGGGGTGCTATTAGAAAATAATGGTACCTCCAGCGCGATCGGCTGTAGTGGGCGACTCCGTGAATGTCCAGCAATCCGCACAGTTTTGTGCATGATTGCCGCACGGTCAGGAGTCGCCCAGGTGTGAACCTAGCCTCCAGTCGGTTTTGCATCCCCATACAAGTGTTTGGGAATGCCAAAGCTGTTTGAAGCAGGTCACATACATGTCAGAAGGTGGTCAACTGCAGGTAATTTGGGCCTGTCAAGGTATCTCAGAAGTGTCTTAAACTGACACAGGCCCTAACACTGGTAAAAATATGGATAATAGTGCAGGGGTCTGCACAGACTGTTAAGGGCCCTGTGCAAGAAAACAGTTATTGTTATATTTCTGGATGCTCCATTAATGTTCTTTCTAAGTGCATGCCATCTTCTTTGGCACCATGGCAGGGTCTATCTCCACCAGGACTCACATGGCATCTATAATATCTCTCACTGCTACATTCTCTCCAGCTGCTTGTGTCATCATTTGCATTTGCATAACTTAGCATAAAAGCAGATATAAAGCATAATTAATTAACATTTAGGGGGTTATCCTCAGTGGGGTGAAGAGTTTGGAGAAGGCAGGAGAAGTGAACAATCTAGGATGACATAGCTGAACTGGAAAGTGAATTGGAGAATTTGTCCGTATCAGCTATGTTGTTCTAGAATGTTCACTTTTCCTGTCTTCTCCAAACTATTCACCCTTTAGTGAATAACCCACTAAAGCCCTGGTACTTGTTTCTGTTATCATAAAATACTGTTTGCACCCATTTTTCTTCCTTTTTTGCATCTCAGTGCTGCTGACCTCTGTCAGCTTTTTTGGTCTATATGTACTTGCTCCAATGTTAGCTGCACATCATCAATCCGGCTCATATGTCTGATAGTGACAACCATAGACCATGCTTGTACAATGTGCGTCAGCATGTTTGCTTGTAGTCTCCACCAGGGGTGCATGGAACTTTCTGACAACGCATAAGCACAACTGGCATGGTCGTCACCTCATAATGAGGACCTTCATGGCAGGATCATCAGGTATTGTTTAAATGAAAGCTGCAGATTTAAAAATATTGAACAAATATTAAAATTGCATAAATATGTCAAAGCTAAGAGATTTTACTTATTTTATTTACATTTACTTGAGGCGGATTGCTTTGCAGTAACACTGTTATGTTGCTTACGTTGCGGTAACACACATTGCATGAGCCAGCGCTGACACATGCAAAAGGCTCTCACTCTTTTTTTCTCTCTGCTGTGGGAGCCTGATGCTCGGTGAAAAGACTGACCGCTGACAGGATGCTAAAAAGTACATAAGTTTAGCTAGTGGCTCAAATGCCTGTGGGCTAAACAAAATAAATGTAACATATTCCTTCATTGGGGAGTCCCCCCTGCTCAGATATTGCATTTGATTGGCTGTCAATTTTCCACCAGACTCCTTTGATTTTAAGATCAAAGGATGTCAGGTGAAAGGCACAACAGCAAAAAGTTTCCCAGCACACTCACCAGCCAGCATGCAAAAAAACTTGTCTACTACTAGGATTAAAAACAGTTTAGATACACGTCTTCTGCAGAATATGTGAAAGCCGCACCACCTCGCCAAGGCACCTCTATATAGTGCGGTCCTAACTCTAATCCATGAGAGTCTCCATCTTGGAGCACATGTAGCAAAAGATAAAATTGTGTGAGGGGAAAGGCTCATTCATGAAGAATTGGCTGAAATTCCATGTGTGGCTTGTTCCAGTGTAGCAACTAGTGCCTAGCCATATTTCTATCCAGAAGTCGTTTTAAATCAAATAATGACTCTTTAAAAATATAATTAGTTAGTCCCAATGACAGGCATGGTATACATGATTGGATAATTTGAAAAATTATGGCTATGTCGTTATAACTCTCTGACTATGATATTGATGCAAATTTACTGATTGTTTTGCTAGTTTTTTTGCAATGTATTCAATGGTCGTTGGATTGGTCACCATAATTGTGAAGCACATTGGCTGCTTTAACTTTACTGGATTGAGTCACATTACCACTGTTTGACACATGTTTGCATTTCTCATTTTTCATTAGACTCATTTCCTGCATTCTTCCTTCCCACCCTCTCCTGGAGAAATGTTTTGGTTTTTCAAATGTGCAGAGCAAATGCTAAAATTATGGCAAGTCATATGTGCTTAGATTTTTCTTCTATTTACTGTGCCCCATAAAGCCATGATTCCTTAAACATGTAACACTTTCCAGTCACAGTACTGTGTGGCTGTTAATCCACCTATTCCCAGTAATAGCCGGTTTTGCAAGTAATACCTGTTAATCAGATGTATTATAAGGACCATGGGGACCAAAAAATTGACAGAGGAGAAGCAGCTTTAAATAACAACCATGTTCCTTAAACCCAACATCTTTTTTCCAGTTTAACTTGATTTCCAACACCTGTAAATCACTGATAAATACAGTTTACTATTGTATCCTATATGTGGTTACAATACTGGCAAAACTAGACAAAACTGGCAAGAATGTTATATAATCACCGCTCTCGTTCTTTTGCTGAGTGATTGACTCTCGTTGCATGCCCCTTTAACATTCTCAGACAGAAAACCTTCAATAATAAAGAACCCGTCTGCTTAATTTTCATGTTGATTGAAAGTTGTTTGTAATGGTTTATTCAGCTATGCAATCACAAAACACAGCAATATAATTAGCTGTCTTAAGATTCACACTGAGATGTCAGCAGTCAAGTCTTGCCTGTCAGTTGCAGGTAGCAGCGCATGTTTAACGAAAATAACTCAGCAGAAACCATGTTGGGAAGATGTGGAGAGCAGAGACAATCTGTTTCTTTTAGAAATTCATGGTGTAAAATACACATGAGAAGCATAGTAACCCATAAAACTGAAATAAGACAAGTGCAAAATTGTGATTCTTATGGATACTACATTATGTTTCATGCACCGATTTATTGCATAAACCTGTTCTTAGTACTACTCAGGATCAAGACCAAAGAACTGACGGCCGGTGCTACTTCTGTCAAACTCCCACCACTACTAGTATTTAAAGCTAGTTCCATTGGCCTTCCAATCAAAGAGATGTGAACAATTTCAAGATTTTCTCTCTAAACATGGCAGAAGGCCAAATGGCACCTATGAAAAGGAGCTTTGATTTCAGGTTTAATCAACAATGATGGTTTAAAATGCTGCCATATCAAGTTAAAGTAATATGTGAAGTATATGTAAAGTGTAGCTGTATGACATTTGATTGGCTAAATCACTTTGTATCACAATCAATTGCCATGTGTTTCCCCATAACGTACACAGTACTGTAGTGTCCACCTTTGTTTCTTCCATTTTTTGCATCTCAGTGCTGCTGATCTCCTTCAACCTTTTTTAGCACTTTTCTGTCTAAATGTACTCACTCCAGAGTCAGCTGCACATTATTCCCCTGGACTTGCTGCCTTATAATGACAATGGTGGACCATGCCTGCACAATGTGTGTTGACATGCTAGTACTCTTCGCACTGGCGAATTCATAATCGGTGCAGTCAAGCAGTGTACATGGGGCCCAAAGGGGAGGGGCCCACTGTGAACTCACTGCACACACTGGGAATTCAGTTCACGGAGCACCCCTTCCCACAACCCTATCTATTGAGCTGCAGCTGTGCCTATCACTTGAGGCTACAGCTCAAAGGAGATCCATGTATGTCAGCACTGCACCAATCCACTGGAGGATGTCACTCAGCATGGACTGGTGCACCTCGAGACGTAGAACCAGGCTGGTGTCAGGCTAGATAGTGGCTGCCCTTGGTTCGGTACTTGATATGAAGTAGGGTATTGACTGTAAGGCCCCCACTTACTGTTCTCCCCATTTACTGACAAGGCTTAATGTTGGTGATGTTGCTGGGACTAGCGGCCAGGAAAGAGGATGACATAAAGACAGCAATAAAATATATTTATAAAACTAGTAAAACCAATTAATAGTATGCAGCCTTAAGGTCTGAAGGATAAGGGGCATAGGTATTTTGGGTACAAAATAAATAGTCATGTGATCAGCACCACATTTAAGAAGATTAAACTTTTGAAATTGCATATTATGTTAGGGCATATATGAAAATTTAAAGATTGGATTTAGATCCACTTTGAGGGTGGGTGCATGTTACTGACTGGAAGAGTCTTAAAGCGTAGCTGCACTAAAAAAAAATGTGTATATGCAAAACATTTTTTTTGTTTTAGATACAATAAGGGTTAAAAACCCATGTCCCCTGACTTTTTTGTTTACTCTCTCCAAAGTGAGGGGAATTTCCATTTTAGACAGTTGTCTCCCTAACATTTGCCCTTATTAGATGATTTATCCCCAAGCAGGTGTTTACAAGAGTAGGGGAAAACCTTACCGGCAATTTAAATGTCATTTTTTCTTTATAAATGTCATTTTTGCCGCAGCAGGTTCTTTACATCGTGCAGATGCGCCACTTTACAGGCAGTTTAAGGGGACCCCCCAGGCACAATATTTAAAGGAATTTTTAATTTTATTGTTTCACTTTGAGCAATGTTAAAATCACTGCTCCTTTAAAAACTGTATTTTTTTAAAAGTGTCTTTTTTATTGATGCATGTCCCCCAAGGCAGTACCCAAATCCCCATACCCTTTTTATGGCCAATAACTTGCATATAAGCCTTCGAAATGGGGACATTTGATTTTCCGAGTTCTGGTCCCACAGACTTACATTGAGTTCTAAGTTTGAGTTATAACTTTTTCCATGTTCGAAAGTTTGAGGTAGAACGGAATTTAGATGTGTTCAGCCCATCACTATTTAGAACTATCAAATGTACATAGTCAAGGGGCTGTGCGGAGGTGCAGGGGAATGGTTAGAACAGGAATCCAGGTCTATCTCTTCATTAGTGTCTATGGCTCTATACTTTTTCAAATATCTACAGTAGATTGCTATAAATATTTAGCAGCTCTTCAAAGCCTTGTGCTTTCTGCTATTTTTTTTTCCATTTACAAAGGTATAACTATTAAGATGAAAGTAGCCAGCAAGCTTCTCCCATTAGCTCTGTTAGCAGCACCATCTCTGGAGTTTACTACCTACAGTACCTCTATGTAATTTACTGTCTTCATTTTACATGTGTAATTGTAAAGTTTGCCAGACATGTGCCTTCAGTAAAATGTGTCTGACTTTCTTTGCCACAAGTATTTTGTGGGATGCATTTAAGTAGAAAGTAGCTATTTAAGATCAAAGGGAAACACAGAGTCAGCAGCGAGCTTAGGTAATGCATGAACAAGGATTGCAGAAAATGATACTTGAGGGTAATGATCACATGCCTGAAAGTAGGTTTGCTTGTTCTTGTCTTTCTGACACAATCGCTGTTTTGTAAACTGAAAATATTAATTGCTTTGCGGTGATGTTACTTTATCATTATATGGAAATAGTAATGAAAGCTGAACATATACAACTCTGTTAGATGTAGCCGACTCTAACAATGAGCACATGGACAAATTCTCACTGAACCGGCA
Source organism: Nanorana parkeri (assembly GCF_000935625.1). Classification (NCBI taxonomy): domain Eukaryota; kingdom Metazoa; phylum Chordata; class Amphibia; order Anura; family Dicroglossidae; genus Nanorana; species Nanorana parkeri. Next base: position 240,781 of record NW_017306352.1, on the reverse strand, counting down.
GCAGGGATACAAAGAGAGGAAGTGGTTATCTTATGCTTTGGAAGTCACAATGTCTCCTGGAGCCTCTAGGAACATTCTGCAGCCTGAAGCTGATTGATGGATACTATAGGAGGAGTTTATAGATCTCTCAGACTTTTCCTCGACATTCAAGAGCAGGAAGGACAGTCATCCCATCCGCGTGAGTATCACTCGGGGTGCCGCTCTCTGCGAATCTGCCACTCCAGGCAAACGCCTTGTTTGCCTCGCGGCAGATACATGTAGGCCTCACTCCTAGCAAAAGGCCCTCCTGGACTTGTGAGGAGTTGAGAAAACCATGAAGTGCCAGGTGCTTCCTGGGCATTTTGATAGATCCTGCTTTAAATCCAAAGAGAGAAATGATTGCTAACATAAAGACATTCCAGCCTGCTGAGAAATGGAAAGTTGGTAAGAAAGATAAATATAGTTCAAGTTCAGTTGTAAGATATTTCAGTCACCATAATAGAGCCTGTGCATGAGAGGGTGCACTGACTTAAAGGGTCAGTCAATATGTAGAAAAACTTTTGCAAGAATTTGATTTAGCATCGCCATCTTTTGTCAAAGATACAATGCATTTATTTCAGATTTTAGATGGTGTTACAGTTCCCACAGAAGATATTTTATTTTACCTTAATGATAAATACCTTCATTCCAACATACCTCACAATATGGGTATCATGTTGGTCAGAAAGGTTCATGTGATAATACATGAATAATCTTGGAATTATTATTCAAGTCTTTCTATATACAAATTGTACCAGGTTTACCCTCTTGGGTAATGGAGTGTTGGAGTGTTCAGACCCATCATTGACCACCCTTCAATTTAATTTTGTGCAACTCCCTTACCTACATTTCCTGTGCCTAAAAACCTTTATGTGAACTGAAACATCCTTACTTAAATCTTGCTGAGCTTTGGGTATTTCTTCCAGATCTGTGCAGTAATCCAGTGTGAAACTTTGCCTTCTATATTCCATCCCCCAGAGAAAAACAAGCTGTCAACCCATGCAATGCAAGATTAGCCCCACTGCATGGGAAAGTTTTAAAATGCCCGGAGTTCTTCTTTAAAAGGTTGACAGTGCTTTTTCCTGTGCAGTGAAATCACAAAGCAACATTATCACTCTGGGGCAGGGTAGTCTGTAGTTTTAGATGGAACATGTAAGAAACAAACAAATAAATCCTAACTCCACCTAACAGTTTTTAGACAGCTACAGCAACAGTTTTTTTTTCTTTTGGAAAAAAGGTTTAAACTGTATAAATAAAAGCTAACATTGTAAGCACTCCTGTCAGCATTAAATGGTTTTCCCCAACTGCTCTAGCTTCCACTTTTGCTGGACAGCTTAGACTGTTACGGGAAATGAAAAAATAACGAATCTACTGGCAGGATTAACATGTACTAAAAATACGTTACAGGGGAGGACTTGGAAAAACTGCTAGTGGCTGACTGCTTTAAAAATGTCATTTTTATTTTACCCCTAGACTCCCTTTATTGGAATTTGACCCTCTACAAAAAAGCTCAGATGAATACAATTGAAAGGATGAGTTTCTTCCATCCTGGGAGTTCCCCTAATATTAGGATTTCCATGAATTCATATTCCTTCCCCCATTTCTCCTTTGGTTTTGGAACTAAAATTCAGCAAGGTATTGATGGAACACTTGTCAATGATAGTTCCTGAATGGAAGAGTCATACAAGAGCCTTATCACTATTGTATTTGTGGTTCTAACATGATCACACAGTATGGACTTTTAGCTCCTGTACCCTCATCTATGCAAGTCCGGTCACCACCACGGATGGCCAAATGTGCTGCACACACAGCTATATAATGTAAGTACCAAACTACAAGCACGGGGCTAGCTATAGGACAAAATATGCATATTCATTTTCAGAACATAACTGAAAAAGAACACGAGTCCATTTTCTTCCCTTTATAATTTATGCTGAAAGCCTTCTCCCTCAATAATTACATCATTTTCAAGGCCAAGAGATTTATGTACTGTTAAAGCACATATGCAATAAGTCACATATTTATTAACCTGCATCCTGCCAGGAACATTCATTCCTTGTTTTAGAGAGACTTGGCTGGGAGCCTTTCTCTATTCTGATTGCCTGGTGTATGTCACACCCTGCAGGGGAAGCCTGTGTCCACTTATGCTTTGAAGATTAGTGAATCTGTATGAGTACGAATGGGGGGAGAGATATTCCTTAACCCAGCCATTTTCTGATTGTTAGAGGTGAAGTATTGCTATCAGAGGCATAGATGATGAAAAGATATCTGAAAAAAAGAAAAAATGAAAAAACTAATTTTTATTATCATTTCTAAGGAAGTCATCAGATTGTGTCCTAATGTTCCATGGCTGAAGAAAAAGATTATAACACTGGAAGGTGTTCAGGCATGTACTGTATATATTTTATTTAAATTATTGTGTAGTTTTCAATATATTTTCTTTAGGTTCAGACACACTTATTTGTTAATGGTGCTTTATAAGGGTAACTAGGCCGTTAAGACCCATTCACTTTCTTTTCCAGTACATTATCATCATTAGTAGTTTTATGCACGTTAACATGCTTTGCATTAGGGCAGCCCATTCAAATGAATGGGCTACCAATGCACTAGAACAAGCAAAAAAAAATGGACATGCACCTTTTTCTCTGACATGGCAGCGTGTTAAGTTGGCAATTCATTGACAATAAATGTCACCGCAACAGCTAACGCATGTGACTGGAAAAGTGTGAATGGTCTCTAAAGGCTATGTATAGTCAAACCGTATTTCGTTTCGGATAGAGTTGGGAATTGCCTTCCAGCAGTAAAAATCTTATAGGGTGCCTAAACCTTCCCTACTCTATCCACAGCTTGAAAAAAATGTTTTGTCTAAACACACATTTTAATTTTTGAAAGAGCTACAAGGGCATATCGTGGGGCATCACAGTTTTACAGGGCTGAAGGTAGCCTCTCTTTTCTTTTTAGAGAAAAGTTTTATAGTATTTTTTATGCCAAAATAATTTTGCATTGGTACAAAAGAACATGGTACATTCAGCTACTAACCATCTTAATTAAGAATAATACTATACACAAGACATGATCTAAGGCTTTAAACATTTCAAAGAATTAAGATCACCGGTGCGTCCACCAGCCTGCCTAAATCCAATATGGGCTAGGATTCATGAGGATCATGAAGTTAAAGATCTTAATGGGTGATGGTCCCCATGACTGTTCGGCCCACCAAAGAGTAAGGTTCTAACATCTCCCAGAGCTAGAGACATGAGTGTTGGGCCTCTCGTAAGTAGGTGGAGACCCTCTCTGGAGTTGCTGACCTTTAAACTACATTCCTGTGGCAGGAAGATTAACCCTCTGGTGGCCCTTAAAGAGACCACAACCCAAACAGTGGTGAGACATACTGGCCTTCAAAGACCCAGCCTTCCCGTCCTCTACAGTAGAAAGGGTTCTTCACGGTAGGAGCCTTGGAAATGTGGAATAGACTTCCAAGGGAACGTGTTCTGGACTGGATATGCTTCTTAATGAACAAATGGCTACTTGAATGCATCATTAATGCATATTAGTTTGTTAATCCAGGGTATATTTTGATTACCTTTAAAAATCAATACGAAATGTGTTTTTTTCCCCAATAAAAATCAGATAGTCAGCCATAAGAGTTTAAGCCTTCCTCTAGATCTTTTTTTGTTTGTTTTTAGATAAGTTTGATGAAAATGTGTCTTTGTCAACCTGACTGCATGACTCCAAGCAAGTTGACTAAGGGACACCCATCCCCATTTGGCTACCTCCCGATGTATTTTACTAGGGCTTTCTACCAGACCACAGCAGAGATGTACCTTAGAGGTGCCTCGAACTGACAATAGATTCCTTTTAGGTATATTGACACGCAACAATGGAAGTCAGTCTCTAGAACCAATGTGCTTCTAATGCAACATTTTATACTATAAAATCTGGGTGGTTTCAGAAACTTGCGTATGTTTTGTTTTTGCTCTTCACTACTACAAACAAAATTGGAAATACTGTAGCAGTTTTTATTTTCCATGTGGGATCTAAAATTAGATTCATCACCATCTGAAGCTGAGCTTCCTTAAGGGAAATCTGGTACTTTGGCAAAGAACATGTCAATAAGGAACTCCAAGTGTGATATGTAATGATCCGTTAATATAAGTGCAATTAAATTAATTTACTTCTCCTAAAGCTCCAAAGCTGATTCTGGTCTCTGTTAACGCTCCATCTGTGTACATGACACAAGAGATCCCATGACATACCAATGTGTAATAATTAAATCATGTGTATTAATGCTCAACAAACATTACTGGCTTACAGAAAATCATGTTTCCAAAATGACAATTGTTTACATTTTTGTCCCCTTATAAAAACACCAGGGAAATAATAACAGCCACAGGAAACACAATGGCTACACCTACAGAAGTTGTTTTACTATTTGATACTAAATGAATGGGTATCATAAAAAAACCATCTAAAAATTATTTTTCAGGTTCAGATAGGCACTGGTGTACTGGTTTAAACTGTACTTTTGGCCTATAGGTGCCTACCTGTAACATTACCTTTCTTTCTACGTCTTCCTATTTCTTCCTATGTTGAGCTGCATAGTTCTTAATATATTTTCTTTTCTGGTGAATGTATTGTGATGTAATACTGCATTGTGACCACTAGATGACGCTAAGGAGCATTGGAAATAAATACTTTTTTTACATGCTTATCAGCACCTTCTAGTGGCCATAATGCAGTATTAAATCACAATACATTCAACCTGTAAAGGAAATATATTAAGAACACGTGTCTTTGCCATTATTCACACAAAATACACATTCACAGTTATTTGCAGGGTAAAGGGTCCTGCACATTGTTTATAAATCGACTCCTACTTGTTATGGGTTTCAGCACTCACAAAGATGTATAATACCATATGTGTAATATCAATGTGTTTGAAAAGCAGTATGCCCACTCAATGGAGCAAAGGAGCACAGGAAATGTCTACGTTCTTCGGCTTCCTCTAGTGGCCATAATGATCTGCAAATCTAAAATATAAACATTCATCGTGCTGTTGTCTCTGCAAATGTGTTATACATACTCATTGTATACATTGCACATGTTTGCCACCGTCCTTGTACCCACTATATAATTTGTAATTATCGTGCCACAAGTGAGGGTCTTACAGACTCACATAAACCTCAGGACAAAATGTACTTTTGGAAACTCTTCTATTATATGTGCATTTTTGTCTGAGCCTACCTTGAGGAAGAACTTGATTTCAATAGTGGGGGAATACTTTGCAACCAGCAACTGTTAAGACAATTAACAGTTTGGTCGGGAGTATGTAATGAACTTTGTAGCACCTGGTATAGGAAGTGGCATAGGGAGTAGAAGCAGCTAAATAGATGGGCAGCCAAAACAACTATAGGGACACCAGCCGCACCTGCCACCTTGCCATTGATTCCTAGGGCCTCAACCGGGTGCCCCTAGAGCCTGGGCCCCATAGCAGCGCTATGGCTTAAATGGCAGTAGTTTCACTGCTGATGAGCCTACAGGCATCCCGAAGCACAAAATGTGAATTGCTATTTTTCAAAAGGAATTTTAAAAAAAGGAAATTTTTCAGGGTACTGCTCAGGCACAATTAACATTTCTAGATGTGTCCTCTAACATAGCAGCGCTTCAGTTTTTAAGTTTAGATCCATTTTAACGAATACATTTTTATTGAAAACATTTTTCAGTACAACATAGAACAGTGGCAGTGAAAGGAAGGAATACAATCAAAGTAATAATCCAAATATTCCATCCGAATATAAACCAGTAGCATGGAAGCACAAAAGGTCTTGACATTCAGATTTTCCAAAAGAAGCATATGTTTCACCACAAGAACTAATTCCTGAAAACCCGAGCATTAACCAAGAAAGGGAAAAGAGTAGAGAAGAATAAGTAAAGGTTGAAAAGAGAGAGAGAGAGAGAGAGGAAAAATGAAAAAAAAAACCCTCATATTGTCCCAGGACCAGTACATGACGAGAAGGGACACGCACCATCTTGACTGGGCATCACTTCACATAATTCAGAAACAGCATCTTATGACATCCATGCCTCCCATACCTTGTCGTGAAGAGTGACTAAGTTTATATCCATTTTAAGATGAACCCGCACATTAAAATACAGTGATCATTATCACATATAACTATTAAATATTCTTTATGACGGATTAACATGTACAGTTGTGTAAATGGCAGTTAAAGTATTATTAAACCCTCCTTTTTTTTTTGCATATATCTACTGCTAGCAAGCAGTAGATATATGCAACAATTTTTAAAAAATCGCTTTAAAAAGGGTTTATACTTACCTGTGTCTTCCTGGCGTGCTCCTGTCCAAAGATCTGAAAAATCTTGGGCGGCCTCAAAGCATCTTGGGGCGGGCGCATGCGCAGTTCAGATATTTCGGCCTGGAGACAAGGAGAGACACAAAATAAGTCTATGCACCCGCATGCAGACACAGTGGGACATGAAGTGCCCTTCAAGAGGTTAAGGTAAGTGCTTACATTAACATTGGGGGGAGGGGAAAATGTTTTATCTTTTAATGTCACTTTAACTTTTGAATGGGGGAGTAAAAGAGTCAAGGCGAAGCAGATAAAGTAATATGTTTTTCCAGGTGATTCGTTTGCTGCACTGATGTATTGTCTTGCCTGCAGCAGGGTTAGGCCAGAGATGAGCCCTGATCAAATTTCATAAACCAAAAAAAAAGCCTTCAATGATTTCCAGTTATCCAATGCATTTAAGTTGATAGATGGCAAATATTTTAGATGTGCTCAATTTGTTGGGAAATGCCTTAATTGAAGTAGACACTTCTATATGTGCATAAAAAGGATTGGCTTAACGATGTCTTACTGAGCACTTTGTGAAACTACAAAGCATTGCTTTGATAAACTGATATGAGAAAGAGGACAATGTATTATTGAAGTGTTTTGTCTTCAGCATGATCCATTATGAATAAGAGCACTTTAGTTTTAAATGGCCTAAGCCAAAACTCTAGTCATATTTACACATGTTCTCATAATGCCCCTACCGGGTTATATAATGCACTATAGCTACCACCACAAAACCAGAATAAATGAACTGACAATTTCAGGGAGGTGCCCTTCTCATTTCAGGGAGGTGCCCTCTGCAGGAGGGAGCACCCCCCTGAAAATGATGGCAGATAGCACGGGAAGCAATAGCTTCTTTGCTCTCTGCTGGGGTTTTTTTTTTTAGTATTCTGACAGCTGTTGCCATCAGAATAAAAGAAGACAAAAAAAACAGCATTGGAATGCATAGCTAGACTGCTATTGGCTACTTCAATTTGCAAAATCCAATAGCAAGCTGGTTATTGCACCCGCCCTCTGCTGCTATCAATTACTAAAAGAGCACCTGATTGAGAACTTCAGGTCCCCCACTGCTGATTGACAGCAGCAGTGGGCGGGTGCAAAAGGTAGTCTGCTATTGGCTATTGCAAAGCGAAATAGCCAATAGCATTCTAGCTATGCATTCCTATGCTGTTTTGTTTGTTTTTTTCTCTCTGACTGATGGCGGCCGGCGGTCCTGATGTCAGAAAAAAAAAACTGATTCCAGGGAAAGGTTTACTCTGCTAGATATAGCAGAGTAAACCTTTTTGGCAGAAAACGTTTCTCTCCCGGGCAGCCGGAACTGCTATCTAATAGCGGGAGACTCCCGGAGCGTCCGGGAGAGTTGGGATGTCTGTGCATTTGCTGTGCATACTATTTATGAGCATTTTAGAAACAATATATGACAGTTGGTAGTTCCAGACAGGAAGTAAGGCAGAAAACCTAAAGTGTATGTCCAATTTTGCTAACAAATTGGGATAACATCTATTTATATTTGTTACATGTTCCCATTCACATAACATATAACAAAAATAAAAAATGCTGCTTACATTTTACTTATTCTTTCCTAAAAAAAGTTTTTTGCTCAAATGCATTTTCCTCTACAATATCTTGAATTATACAGGGTGAATGGGAATGCATAGCAAACAGATACTGTAGAGGTTTTTTTTTTCACATTTGACTGCAAAAGTGGAAATAAAAAAATTACTATAGCAACAGGGTTTCACCTGCCAATGGATTTGTATTTCTGGCCTTCCATTACTGAGATTTACACAGCACAGCCACATGGATGACACCATTTGGAGTTAAGGGATATATTGGTGTATTCTCTCCCCAACCTGTAATTAGATGGTGAAAGAACAGCAGCAGACCGATGAGGTCATCCCTCTGCTTATTATGCTGTCACCTCCTATCACATGTTCCTTGTCAGCACATGGGCACGTAATTGGCCCCCAGTCCCTTCCATCTCCCAGTCTAAAAAGGCTGAAATAAAAAAAAAACTCTAAAGTCAATTTTAAAGACTTAAACTAGTTGCATTAAAATAAATAAAACAAATTATGTTTTTTGAATATATAGCTGTATTCAGCGGTGTATTTACCTTTGCTGCTGCCCTAGGCAAGGCAGCAACGCCGCCCTCCCCCCCCCGGACTAACCGACCAAAACCTATTTCTACTGCCCTGTTTGTATACCGTACATATGATATTTGCCTTTCATTCATATGCAGGTTTGCCAGCAAAAAAAAAACATGGCAGCTTGCCCTTATGAACACTATGGGCTCTGTTAGCTTGCCAATTCTTGTTCTCATCTTTGAAATAAACTCAGAGGTCCTTATAGATCTAAACATGAGCAGGTTGCGACCTTATTACTTGGATGGCTAAACAGATGGATTCAATATGGGTAACACAGTGGGGAATCCTTCATTAAAAGAAGTGCAAAGTAAGAATTTAGAAAGGAATAACAAGCTTTCTATTAAGTGACCCTGTCATCACTTTACACATTTCATGCTGAACAAATCATTTAAAGTGAACCTTCACCCTCTTTTTTAACATTCTCTATGTTTAATTCTTGTACCATCCTTAAAAATTTTTGGATATCATTTTTTTTTTTATTGCCTTTAAATACATTTTCTAGTGATGGTTTTCCCCTACTTCTATCTTTCTCGCCAATTTTTTAATTGCGAGATTTCCTTCCTAGCTAACAAAAAATGGTTGCCGTGTTGAGCACTGTACACGCACAGGACCTCCCTGTCCGTCATGGGGGCGCGCAAAGAGTTCCAGGAAGTAAAGGTAGATGTAATTATCTACCCTTACTTTAAATTGCCGCCATCAGCAATGCAGTGTGTACAAATATAAGATATGGAATTATTAAAAAGTCTGCAATTAGCAATAAATATCAGTTTTTAGATTGCCATTACAAAACATTTATATAGGCGCCTTTGATGTAGTTTTTGAAGTTCTGGATGAAGTTTCTCCCTAAATGTATGAATTAAATACTTCCTGGTGCCCTAAAGTTTATGTATACCCAAACAGTTCTCTTACTTGCTCTCTTTTGGTCTTTTTATATATGACATAAAAGTGTTTCATTATATCTGTTTGATAAGTTCAATATAAATAAATAACTTACTGTGCTCTCTGCCCGTGCTGCGCACTTATCGGTTAGTATTGTTTGCAGCAATCTTTGTGGTCTATAGAACACCTCCCACACTTGTTCTGCCCTAGGGTGTCAATGCTGCTCCTTCATAAATATACAGTAGTATGGATCCTATGGCTAAAAGTGTGTTACTAGCAGGACCACCAGGTAAAATAAAGGAAAAAATTATGAAAACGAATGCAGTCTCTACATCTAAGATGCAAGATGTTACATTTTTTGTTCATGGTTTAGATAAGATTTAAGTATGTTAACACATTCTGCCTTATTTTCTGTAAAGATTGCTGTGAGTTTTGTCAGCCTTCTGCACTTCCTGAAATGCCGGAAGAAACCTCTCCCTCTCCCAAGGCCCTAACATCACTAGGGGTGCCTCACTAGGGGTGCATCACTAGGGGGTGAAGCCTCGGGCACTGTGCAGAGGATTTATGTGTGACAGTGGTGCAAAGAAGTTTATTCAGTAGAAACTTTACTTACCACTGTCACTGCAAGTGAAAGTCTGTTCTCTACTCTAATAACTGCTAATACCGGCAAGCTCTCTCCAACACAGACTCCTTACTGCCATTACAGAGCACTTGAGTCTGTATGTGGGAGAGCACCTGCCAATGACAATGGTGAGTAGAGAATCTGATAATAAAACTGCCTTGCACTGCTGGAACTAACACAGTCCTCTGTAGTGGCAGACAGCATCACCAAGGGGTCCCTGTGCAAGACCGATCTTTGGGCTCCCTATTCAAAAACACCTGATCGCTGTGTATCAATTGACAGCTAGATAGACGATAGCCCGGGCTGCAGGCTCTGTGGGAGGTGTACATGTCCCCGGGGTAGGTGTGGGGCATGGGCGAGGGTGCTAGCATACAGCCAGTGATGCGTATAGCAGCGAGGCTTTCACCACTAACTCATTTTTCTCTACCACCCTTGGAAACCCATTGCCTTTCAATAGGTTTGCCAGGCTGAACAGCCCACCTATGGGATTTTGAGGACAGGCTGTGGCACTCAATGACAGCTAGTCAACATTGCCAGCTGTGGAGGCAACGAATACTCAGTAAGTAACACCATTGTAGTAGAGGGGTAATATAAATATAAATGAGTTATAAGATTATTATAATAATATATTTTTTTCAAAGGTTCCTGCTTACTGAATACTCATTTGTACACCATGGATCCGTATTTATCCCTTACCTGCCTGTCCCCTATAGAGTCTGTGCTGTATGTGTCACCCATAGAGTCTATACTGTACATATATTGCCCCCTGTAGTTAGACAAATTAGGCAGCCACCTAATTTGCCTGATTAGAGGGCCACCTGTGCTCCTGGCAGCCCTCATTTTATTACCTGTATGCTCACTCTACATTCTGTGAATATCCACCTGAGTGCCATCATTCTGTGCTACACATAAGGCTTCTTATTTTTCAGCAGAAGTTACATATTTTACTAGTGTTAGGAATACTGACACAATACATGTGATATATGGACATGGTCTAAGTGTGCTAATGTTGGTAGCTATGGGGTTGCGGTTATAGGATCTTGCCATGTGTTGAATGACATTCAGCATCATTCAACCCACTTCTTGTAAGCCAAGAAAGTCATGGACCCACCCCCTAGGGATGTGTCACAACACAGGCTCACAGTACTGCATCACAAAACATGGCTTACAAAGAGGGCAGGGGATGTGAGGGCCTACCAAATTAGAGTTCTGCATTACAGCTGATATACAGTATATGAGATTAGTCTCATTTTGCAAAGTTAGCACTTAGTAAAGCCAAATTGTAAGGTTTTGAACACATTTTGTTTTGCACCTGGAATATGTTTAGCTGATTTTAATTGAGTTTGATTGGGCTTTTAAAAATGTTTATATATATAGACACCATATCTGTGATTCCCCTTCACTATCAT
>NW_017306352.1:223931-229344 GCF_000935625.1 Nanorana parkeri | reverse complement strand
AGAAAGTACAGATTGTATTTGCCTAATTACGGTTTGCTGTATTGTTTGTTTGCAGTGCTCTCATATCCTTCAATAAGGTCACGGTTTATATAATGTATATTTAGAAATATTCCACCCTGAAGCAGTGAGCACATTTCTAAAGGCAATGATTTCTCATTACTGGTGAAGCCATAGAATGGGCTTCTCTATAGAATCTCCCTGTGGGCCGTGTCGTTAGCAGGTACAATGAATCTGCCTTCATCTCAAGGATGACACAATAGCACAATATTTTAATTTTTGTGTCTCATAGGAAATATGTAAATGAAAATTTAATGTGCGCAAAAGCCTGGAGTTCATAAGGGATTACTCACACAAAGCGCAGCTTTTGTCCATGTTTAGAAAACCTTCAAAACATTATTCGTGTATGCCAGAAAATGTCTCTGTTCAGATAAATGGATTAGAACACGTGTAGCGCTATTGTGCAAGCACTTGCAATCATATGATGTTTGCCCACATGTGTGTTTGGTATTTCAAGCAAACAAGTGAACAAGGTTTGAAAAAAATAGAGAAAACGTAAGATTACACATGAAATTGCTTGATAATGCTAATCTAAGGTAGATGCTCTGTCTGCAGCAACATCATGTACAAAGATCTGATTATCATAGCAAAAAAATTGTATTTAGGAAAAAAGTGTTTAGCTGGCTATAATAATCTGAAGATGTCCCAGAGGTAGCCACCACACTCTATTTGTTAGGTAAATGCCCGGGTGCACATCCACAAAAATATCCATACAAATACTAAGTAGATATAGAGGCACTCACGGGTCTTGCAGGAAAAATAAGTCAAAGCATCAGCTTTTTATTTATCTTATTAATTTCAGTTCATTTTTAACAATGCCTCTCCACAGTAAACTGAGCATAACGAACATGGACTAATACAGCTAATACCTCTCCACAGTAAACTGAGCATAACGAACATGCTGTGAAAGGAAACCACTCATTTCATGTTCCTTCTGAAATTCTCTGCCAAATATCACTGTTTGGCAAGCAGACAGCAAAATATCCTGACTCTGTAATCTTGGCAAACAGGTGTTCTGCCAAAGGTTAAGAATGCAATCCTGGAGCTGTACAGGAACATGTACACACAGATACTCAGGAATACTATGCAAAATATAAATCTCTCCCTCTACATAGCTGTTCACTAGCTGGCAGTGTAAACACAAGGAATGATGCTTTCTGACCCCGCACTAAATAAACCCTTCTGCTACATGAATCAACTAGAGAATGGAAGTGTGCAACATTTCATGATGTAGAAATGCTTAATTCATTTACCAGCACTGGTATGACACAAAGCAGATGGTATAGAGCCTAGCAGGTGTTATTTCAGATTTTAAAAAGCTGGATCAGATAGGTGCTTCCAAGTTTGTTAAAATGGCTTAAAGGGAACAAGTGCTGAAGCTTTCTAAATGCCTGATAAAGACCATTAACAGCTTGTTTAAAACAACAGCACTCCATTTATAGTGAAGCCTTCGACCCTAGAAAGAATGTAAACTGACTAATACGCTTAATAGCAGGCATCGCCAGGTACTTAAACCATAACTCCCAACTTTCTAAGATGGGAAAGAGGGACACCTTTTAGCTCGGACTATAACTGTATGTTGACAAAGGACACCACACTGTTATGCTCTTAGTTGCATGGAGTATATAGAACTAATAAGCACAAATGATTGGTTAAACCCACAAATGCTTTATCTTTATTGTCCATTGTGGGGTACAGAAGAAATTTTTAGACATATGGGTTATACTGTCACTGTCAGGAGATTTGGACACTGGCAAACAAAGAAATTGTTAAGCTGTAATACCCTGCCCTCCAAACGTCATGTGTTTTGCTAGTATCCTAGCAGATAGAACACTTTTTGTTCAACCCTCTGTTATAATTTTGTTTTTGTTTTTTTAACAGATTGTATCTCTCTTCTGTCAACATTCTAAGAACTCTAATGATGTTTTTTCTCTTCAATCAAGACATTTAATATTCTGCTTGAGCTGGTATCTATACAGTAGGTATTCAGATCTTTTTTCCTCAACACTGCCTTAGAAGTCATATCCACACACTAAACTGGAATGTGACCTTCGGGCACAGGGCTCCACTTGTGGCACCTTCCTGACCTTTGTGCACTGTGTTAGCCACAGAGTGCGCTGCAGGTCTGAAGCCGTGGCATAGCCTCTGGTGAGACCCAGTCTCTGAAGACTTACTGTCTGAATAAGCCTATGGATGGGGCAAAGGTACCATGGAATGTGATCCAGTGTGACCCAGTCTCTGCAGTTTCACTATTTATGTGAGTCTCCGTGGTTACTATATCCTTGTATATAACCGTTTATGCACTGGATTCTTCCCAAAGTGGTGACAGCCTTATGGTGTGTCTTCATCTCTCACAAGAAGAAACGGATGCTTGGATTTTGGGTCCTAGAACCCCTATTTATATATGGGTGGCCTCTTCAGCAGCTTTTATAGCTCTTCTGCCTGAGCCTGAGACTTGTACTGTGTCTATCAGGCCTTTTATATCTTTTGTATCAGTCTGTGTAAGATTAATGGAACAATCTGCTCACAGACACTTATTAAGTGCCCCAATGTCAACTCCTACTGAACTTACTTCTGACTCTCCCAGGCCTCTATCTCTCAAAGTACCTGAGGCCCCTATCATTATCTCTGATACTGATTCAGAACCTTTACAGCCTAGTTCTGCATAAATGACCAGGTTCCTGTTGACCCTGACACACAGTGTTCTTTTCATTTTGATAGAGCTGTATGCACTGGTATTACTGTAGAGAATTAACCTGCTGTAATAGGCATGAGATCTGTTAGAGATAGTGCTACCTCAAAGCCCTTCCCTATAGTCTCTAATCTGGAGAAATTCCTGTTTAAAAACTGGGAACTTTCAAAGCATTCATAGTTTCGTCCTAAAAAGGTGAAGCTAAATGTTTGCGTTCATGTGCAAGGGGAAACAGAAATAAAGTTACAATTGTTTAGACTGCAAGTAGGGAGTTTCTTTATAGCAGAAGATGCATGATATGTCCTTCTGCAGTGAAACAAACTTACCTGCCTGTTCACAATCCTATTTTGAATGTACACTGAGCTGCACATTCTTGGCACACATGAATGGCAGGATAAATTAACTCCTGTGCGCGTGCGCATGTCAACCTGCTCTCAACAATCAAGGTGGCCAAAGACCCCATCATCTGGAAGAATCCTGGGAATAAGATGTCAGTGAAGAAGAGGGAGCTTACATACATAGCAACACTGGAAGAGGGGTGAATATTTGTAGACTTTGCTTCTATTTGAAAACAAGTTCTCACATACCTTTGCAGCTGCAGACACCGTGGAGCCATTCATCCTTAAAGTGATATTATAGTCAAATGGCTTTTAAGCTATTTCAAGTGCTGATGAAATCACTTACAATGGATGCTGCTCCTTGATGTTTAAAAGTTTTAGTTTCCTGCAGAACCATCTGGCCCCTGGACACTGACCCTGACTTCCTGTTTTAGAGTGACTCTTTTCTCAAGCAGAGTGCTCTGCAGTCAACCTTGTGTGTGCTAGTAAGCTGTGTGTGTGTCTCCACAAACACACAGCCTCAGCAAATCAAGCTACTCCCCTCCTCCCTGGCCCCCTCTCCTCCCTCCTCTCTTCTCCATGCAAGTAGATGAACAGTTGCTGGAGTCTGCACTGTCCTTTGTAATCTTGTACTGGACAGGAAGTTCAGGTCTCTCACTCTGCTGTTTCCTCTTCCTGTGCACTTCTGTGCTCTGTGTTTACATTAGTGATTAGAAGGTTAACAGCGGTTAAATTACTGCTGGGAGGGGGAGCAGAATTAACTACTAAGAGAAAATTTAAGTGAAAGGGCTTTTGCTGAAAAAATGTAGGATGAACTACTCCATAGTGCCTGCAGCTACAGAGGATAGTAAAGGTTTTTTAACCACCTTACTACTGGCATATCAAGGAAAAATGGCGGGTATGTGGACATGTTTTTCTGTTGCTCTATTTAAAAACCTGGCCTTGTTTACTACCTGTGCGCGTGCCAGGCATGTGATTAATGGTTGTGATCATGCTGTCATTAGACAATGCAGGTCACCGGCAAAATGCAAAGATCCAACCAAAGTGATTCTGGACCCTGTGAATGTTGTCATGGCCAATCACATTGATAACAAATGTAAACAAAAAATGTCAACAATTACTCCACCAGTTCTTCAATGTAAGTAATACCCCCTCACAGTGGTGGCTCTTTAATTAGGCAAATTAGGCGGTCACCCAAGGCCTCACGCTCCCAAGGGCCTCATATCCGCTTAATTTGCCCTGTCTGCGCATTACCTCGCAGACAGGTAATGTAATGAGCTCTCAGCCCTGTCGCTATCAAGCTTGTTAGACCCCACAGAGCCCTGGTGAGACTCCACAGAGCCCTGCTACCCTGGTGAGACCTCTCAGAGCTCTGGTGAGACCCCAAAAAGCCCTGGTGAGACTCCACATAACCCCAGTGACACCCTACAGAGCCCTGGTGCTGGCGAGACTCTACAGAGCCCTGGTGCTGGCGAGACCCTACAGAGCCCTGGTGAGACCTTACAGAGCACTGGTTTAACCAGTGCTCTGTGGGGTCTCACCAGGAACGCTTTGGGGTCTCCCCAGGGCTCTGTGGGGTCTCACCAGGAACGCTTTGGGGTCTCCCCAGGGCTCTGTGGGGTCTCACCAGGAACGCTTTGGGGTCTCCCCAGGGCTCTGTGGGGTCTCACCAGGAACGCTTTGGGGTCTCCCCAGGGCTCTGTGGGGTCTCACCAAGCTGGTGAGACCCCACAGGGCCCTGGTGAGACCTCACGGAGCCCTGGTGAGAGCCTACAGAGCCCTGGTTTAACCTAGAAATTCTAGAAACTGTGAACTCATAGTTCATAGGATTTAAGGCTTGTCTTAATATATACAACTTTACCTTTCATTTTTTTGCTTGTGTTTTTTTACATTATGGGCCTGAGTGGGGCCTCATGTTTAAGTCTCGCCTAAGGCCTCGCAAACTCTAGAGCCGCCACTGCCCCCTCACTGACAACCAGTGAAAGAAGGGCACATTGAGCAGCAAGGGGCTACACAGAGAAGCAAGTGGGCATATTGACAATAAAGGGGACACACTGACTATCAATTTCATGGGGAAAAAGGAATAGCCATCAACAGTTATGTGGCACTCACCACTGATTACCAATATTTAAGGGGGTGCACGACTACAACTCGGCTTACCACCGACAACAACCGTTGTCAAGCTGCACAAGCTGCACTTTGACTGCTGAACTGTATATGTCATGTCCTAAGCTGAACTAAACTAGTTTGCAGGTATTTAGGGCCTCAAGGAATGCAGTAGGTAGTCAGAACATCAGATTTTTTTGAATTTTGTTTTTTTTGGGGG
>NW_017306352.1:223509-223738 GCF_000935625.1 Nanorana parkeri | reverse complement strand
TGAAAATGACATTAAAGGCTATATATAATAAAAATAATAATAGGACTCCTGTCTAAGTCAGCCCTGCATGTGTGGATGAGAGATAGGGACCTCAGATTGTAAGCTCCATGACGGTAGGGACTGATGTGAATGTGCACTATGTGAAACGCTGCAAAAATTGTCAGCGTTATATAAGTACCTATAAAAAATAAATAAATATTATTAATAATAATCCTAATTATTACTAGTA
>NW_017306352.1:223035-223392 GCF_000935625.1 Nanorana parkeri | reverse complement strand
TTAATAATAATACTAATTATTACTAGTATTATTATGACAGGTATTTATATAGGGCAGACAATTTATGCAGCACTTTACATACTATTTATTCACAGACTAGTTCTAGAGTTAGTTAAAGCCTACTGTTTGTTCAGAATGTGCAAATATTTGAATGTCCATAGTCTGGCCAAAGTTTTATGTTGAGCTGTCTACAGACACCATATGGCAGTCAGGCATGCTGGCCACCATAGTAAGGTCAAAAAAAACCCAAAAAACACATTGATTTATTTTCTCAAATGCTCATGTTCGTTCCTATGTAGAAGGAAAGGAGAGCACACAGGAGGCACCTCTGGCATTGGCTTATCTCAAAGAAAATGA
>NW_017306352.1:205955-222970 GCF_000935625.1 Nanorana parkeri | reverse complement strand
CAACCATATTGGGCTAAATTGGGTGAAACTGATCTATGGCTACATACTTTTTTTTAAACCTATAGCTGGCAGTTGTGTTTTTCACACTATGGAGTTCTTTGGGGTAGTCATGCAAAGTTTAACAAAAGTAGTCAATGAAGAAGCATTAGCAAGCCATTAGCTTTGATTTACTTTGATTTTCTCCTAGCTTAGAGAATCTGTATACACTTCAACCATCCAATCACGTGCAGGAAATCCCTGTTTTTTTTTAAATTAATTGGTATAGGATTGAATGCTAATGGTAAACACAGTTTACTTTCCTAAATGATAGCTACACACCTTTTAATAAATCACCCCCATTGTCTCTTAATTCCCTAAGAAAGTATCAGCAGTTTCTATATACAGAGAAACCAGCAGAATAGATCAGAAGTCATCCCATTTTAAAGCTTCCAAAATGTTTTATGTCTGCGTTTTCTTCAGAGAATTAAGACTCCAAAGCCGCCCAAAAAAATACTTGTGTCTGGTTATTGAATATGGAAACAAACCCTAACTAAGCACATTACATCACTCCTCCAAGTATTCTATGGTCAAGTTGGATCATCTTGGAGTGTTACCACACATAGCAACACGCAGGTGGAAAAAGGAAATGATGAGGTCATGTCAAAGAAAATTGGAAACTCCCATCGCAGAAGTGCTATGACTCAACATAGATGAGTTCAGCAAATAATTCAGCCAATGCAAAAGTATTGTAAGCTGCATTAACATGGATTTCAGTGTATTTAAAAAGAGGAATATTGTTTTATACGAGAAACTTTTGAAATCACCAAATAAAAGCAATTAACAATGTTACCACCTTTCTTTGCCACAGGGAAACAGCTTGTTTTCAGTCCTGGAAGTAACACTCTTGATAATATTGTTTGTTTCCAGTGCTATCGCTGACAGCTCAGTTTTCACATAGCAAAGCAGACATTGCATTATGGGAGCTTTTTTCCTGCTATAACCTAATGAAGAGGAGAAGTAACCACACACACAGTATAAAATGTCAAATTTCTGCAGAAGTCTTTAATGCACAAGAAAACTACAAAATGTTTCCTTTTCAGAAAGGTATGGTGATTTTTCTAGAAGTACAATGAAAGTATTCATGTGACCGCTTTAGATACACAAGTGCTTAGCATAGTACTTTGAAGTGATCATTTCAGGTTCTAAAAAAACAACGGAAAGTTCCCTGCAAGAGAAGGGGTAGTATACTAACAACTCCAAAGACATGCAGGTAGGTGAATTGCCTCCTGTCAAAATTGGCCCTAACATGTGTATGTATATGAGATAGGGACCTAAAACTGAAAGCTCCTTGAGGGCAGGGACTGATGTGAATGTTTAGTATGTAAAGTGCTGTGTAAAACTTTTTGGCTCTATATAATTAGCAATAATAATCATCTCTGACGGATCATTTCTCCTACTGTACCTCTCTTTTGTTCTAGTGCTGCAGTGTCCACAGTCTCTTCTGCATTCAACATCTTTGGAAATGTATGATGCCTGTGTCCCCCGCCCCCGGGGTTCCATCGTCTGACCTACTACCTCACTGCTGAAGTCTTGCAGTGGCGTAGGGGTAAGGGAAGGAATTAATGAAGCATTAGAGAACAATGTCATTCAAGACTCACATAAGTGTTGAATTAAGAGTAGGGATGAGCCGAACACCCCCGTGTTCGGTTCCTATACGAACATTCGAACGGCCGAAATGTTCGAATACGAACTCAAACTCAATGCAAGTGTATGGGGGTCGAATGTTCGACCCCCATACAGCTGCCGAAACATGTAGTAAAACTGTGGCTGCAGCGGCCTGTGTCCCTTCAAATCCCCGCTGCTCTCCTTGCCTGTATTGGCGGAGGCAGCGGGGACACAGACCGTTGCATGCCTTCGCTGACCCCTCACCTCCGCTGCTGTCCTGACCTCCGGTCCCCTGGCCCGTCCGCTGCTGTCCCGGCCTCAGGTCCCTTGGTCCGTCGCCTTCGTCTAGGATCCGGTCCGGCCGCGGCTCCTCTGCCCCGCCCCCCTGCCCCCTCTTCATTGCAGGCTGGGAGCCATACCCAGCCTGCTATTGGATATTGTAAAATACAATAGCCAATAGCAAGCTGGCTATTGAACCCGCCCACTGCCTGCTGTCAATCAGCATTGGGGGACCTGATAGAGAACTTTCTCCTTCAGGCCCCTCCTCCGCTGAGCCCTGACTGGGCAAAATCTAGCACCTGACCTGTGGTCAGGTGCAAGACTTCAACAAATCAGAGCTTCAGTGGGCATTTTGTATTATGGAATGTCCGCGGTCGAACAAACCGCGAACATCCCATAAAGTTTGGCGCTCGGCGAGCACTCGAACTGCCGATGTTCGATTAACTCATGTTCGAATCGAACACTCGGCCCATCCCTAATTAAGAGACTAGCTGAGACTGCAGTGCACAATTGGAGGGGAGTTAGGAGGCATGGGCCTCCAGAGAGGTGAGTATAACGGCACTTCTATTACAGGGAATTTTCCGTTCCATTGTTGAAGAACACATCAAGGTCACTTTAAATGTTTTGGAGTTTTTTCACTTCTGCTCATTCCCCAGCCAATCAGCTATACTCACACAAGCATTCATAAGCAGCCTTTAAAGAGTTTCCAAGGATGGAGCTGCTGGCTGCTTCAAGCTAAATAGCTCAGACACTGCTAAATACTTGGAGCAGCTCCATCATTAAGGCTACTTGTGAGGGAACTGAAGTAGGTGATCACTGAGGGTATAAGCAGCCTGACCCCCTCTGTTCATAATCACTTAGACTGGAGGAGATTTGCATTATTGTGTCTTTTATCTGTGTGTTTGCATGAAATCTGAAATGTTTTACGTAAAACCAGTGGCTACACATATAATTCATTCATTCAGTATTTTTATTATCAGAATAACTTCCGTCAATGTAGAAGTTATCAGGCACCAGAGTGATATCACTGCAAAGTTAGAAAACAGCAATTTTCCACATTTCTTGCACTTTTGAAATACCTTTTAAAATGCAGATTCCCCACTGATCATGAGCGAATGTGTGGCAAATGTCACGTTCATTGGGATATGCACACAGTAAATAGTAGAATATGCACCATTTTCCACACACAAAAAAAAAAGTGTTGTTGAAAGTTGTTAAATATTTCTTAATATCTTGGTAAAATCTGTCTTGACAGGTAAATCTGTCTTGTGAATGTGTTTTACAAAAGTGTTGAATGATTCACTGGTAAATTTGCATGTCACAGTTACTATGTAATATTTATGCTCCCATGTTTGTCTACAATGATATTCTACATAGGAAACCTATTCAATTCATTTCCCCTTCACGTCTACCTGCAATTAAATGTAATCCCTTGGTAGAGTAGATATTAAGACCCATGTATGATCTGTGGTGTAGTGAACATTTTCAGCTGGCCAGTCACTATAACTTTAGATTGTTCTATTACAAACAAACAAGCCTTTGAAAATCTTTTTATATAACCCAACGTGCACACCCAATGGACAGGGCCAGTGTGACAATTTTCTTATGGAGTTTATTGCATGGTTATCCAATGTTCCATCATACCGTAATCGTATGGCTTTTTCTGTAGTGGCCGCTTTCTTTTCTTTGCTGGGCTCCTTTCCTTTCTGTTAACTCAAACATCTACATGGAAGCTAAAAAATGCACATTGCATTTCCTGGCCAACATGAAAGCTATAGACCAGATTTAACATTCAAAGGGTCTCCTTTGGGCTTAGCCTCACCAAGAACACCATTGTCTTAGCCATTGTATTTTTTTTTTAGGATCTTGGACATCTGAAGTCAAAGGAAAACTTTGATGGCCTTGGCTGTTGAAATATGGAGAAAAATTTGCTGTGGCACTTTAAAGCCTTCCTGAAAACATGGATGATGCAAATTACCTCCAGTGTTGACAGATCAATGTATGACCATTCTTTCTGCCGTATAGCTAAAATGGCAGCTACCACTCACTGGAGCCTACTTGCTATCATGAATGATAAAAGGGTGGGTATGTGAACACACGACCAGTAATGACATGCTTCCATGTGCAGAGACGGTCAGGCTTCGGTAATAAGGTTATGGAAACCACAGTCACTATGTAGATAGCGCATTAAGCCATAGCAAACAATCACATTTTAGTTTTCTGTAGCCAAAAGAGTGTGTGAAATCTGATTGACTGACAAGAGTTAAAGCTTACCTATACCCAAAAGCAAAAACATAATACATTGCAGTTTACCAGTCCTTAAATATAATGTCTGCATTCATTTTGGGAACACAAATAAGAGAAGTTAATGGTTAGGATTTACATACATTGCACCTATACCCAAGAGACCTGATTTACAACTTAGTCACTGCATTACCAAGTATATTAAACTGTACTTCCTTCTTTATTGACTATGTAGGAAACACAGGAAGCTGGTGGATCAGTGGAGATACTTATCTGTATATTTGTCTGTGGTACACTGATTCCTACTTTGATGTATGAGGGTAAAAATTAACCTAAGGCATAACAAAAATATAGTTTTCACGTCATTCTTCCTTTCCTTTACTCACCAATGAGGTAGTAATTAAAAAACAGCTCCAGGCATATACTGTATATCACAAAACTAATTTTAGCTCATTGATGTATTCTTTTGAAATTCATAAAAACACTGTTTTTAAATCAAATCAATGTTTATGTTGTTTGTTTGCTGTGTAAATGTATAACCTGTGTTTTACCCATAAACATACATCAGTAGAATTTTCATTCCAAAATGTTTGTTTTTGGAACGTTTGTTAAACTTTCCAATGGTCAGTAGGGTCTAATCAGCATTTGTTTTTGACTGTAATGAGGAGGACAATCAATGGAGCAGGATAGAAATTCTCTCTTTTGTTACCTGAACAAACAAAATTCTAACTGTAAATGTTATTTTTCAGTCGGGATTGTAATGCGAATGTGCTAGGGACAAAATAAACTAGGAAAAAAGAAAATAGCACTGTGCTTCAAACTCAAAATATTCCTAAAATGTGAGAAAAATATTATAAAATGTGAAATGGTCACAAAGTGATTAACAATTTTGTGTCATACACAACACCTGTGTTGCACAATGCCTGTGCTGATGATAGAAAAAAAAAAAAAGAGGTCTAGTACATCTCATAAAATGTCTACATATAGAAAATCCTGTGTTAAATCTCACAAGTGATGCACAACTCCCTCTTAATCTGCATAACCATATGTGAAGTCCATTAATTTTATGGATTCATTTTCACAAAAAAGGTTTAAGTGTTTAAATCTAATGTAAAGTGTGAAGCTTGTTAGGGTTTCATGTGACATAAGCACAGCAATATAAAGACCAAAAAAAGCACTTACACTTTAAATAAACAAAAACATACTCTACTATGAATTATATGTAGAGAGAACCAGCATTATGGGTATTTCATTGGTTAGAGTTTAGTTTTAAAAAAGACCTCTGGGAATTTGTTTATTAACCCTTGAAGTGGGGCTTCCCAAGGGTTAAGCGCTCGTTTTGGTCCAGGGAGGAAAATAACAAAGTTAGAGCCGCCTGATCCTCCGGGCTGCCCGGCTGTGACAGCGCTCCCTCCTGCCTGTCCCTTCCTCTCCTGTGTATAGAATGTGATGACTCAGGGACCTTAGACCACTTCAGCATAGGGGGAGTGAGGCTAGAAGAACCAGTCTAAGAGCAAGCTGGCTCCAAGGATTGGGTGACTTTAACTTTTTCTTAGAAAAACTCGGTAGGCTTGGGTATGAAGGAGCATACTCCCCCCTTTCCTCTCATGTCACTTGTTCTTTGGCCCAGCACTGTCACATGGGGTGGGACTTACAAAGGTATCTTTTCCTCAATTCTGTTATCTGAGCACAATGGCAGGGGAGTAAAGGAAAGGTGAGTATATACTGCGGGGAGGAGGACAATAAAGCAAGCCTGTTGCCTTGCCCAGCATTGGCCGCTTTAAATAAATACTGCCTACACAATGACTATTTGTTTTGCATTTCTGCAGTATGTTTGCCTTTTACTGCCTTTCAGAACGGCTAAATATAAGAAGTGTACAGGAGGAAATCCATAAAGTGTTTGATATTTTCGGTTTTCAGAACAAAATATTCAGTTCAACGACTGTTTATGGCTGTTGAGTGTATAAATATTTAATCAGGACACAAGCTTCAGTTTGAAGCACTTTTATAATATGTCACTGAACATTAAACTAACCAAACAAAGTCATTATGTTTTATTCATATTGTTTCCAGCTGCTAAAGGAAAACCTGAGCTACAATGGCCTCAATAAAAGAGCATGCCGGGATGTTTGCCTATTTAGAATCAGATATTCAACATTTCTATGGGACAAGGAAGAATAAAATTTTATTCTGAAGTTCACGCACCTTGAAAAGCTGGCAGAGTCCGATCTGATAAGTCTTTTAGCCTGACATGTCTGTAGGATGAGAAGAAAAATAGAACAAGGAACACACAGGAAAAGGTTACATTTAATGTACATATTTTAAGGTATTGACCAGCATTGGTAAACATAAAATAGCAGCTTTCACTGCAACACTCCCCTTCTTCCTGGTGATGTTGCCCATTGGTTCACTGCTTTGCGATTTAGTGCCAGTCCACTTCCATGCTGATCGATGCTCAGTATCATCCAACCAACTTCCTGTGAGCCCAGGCTGTCATGATCAGATTAATGTCCAAAGCCCATTGCACTCCTTACTCCCTGAGGATTGGTGGGTGCTATGGTTGCAAACGGATGGCGCTATTCAATACAAGATCAAGAAGGGTCATCGGCATTCCAAGATCATTGATCAATATGTCTTTATTGACGCATGTTGATTAGATCACATAATCTGCGATCATAATCTGCAATTATGTGATAATATGAACATATCATTAGAAAAGACATATTGATCAATGCTCTTGGAGTGCCGGTGACCCTCCCTTTTCCCAAGCTGTCATGGACACATCCCCTGGAAGTGGGTCAGCACACCGGCCTGGGCTCATGGTAATGATGCTCAAAATGGGGTTCACATGTTACTACCTCTGTGGACTACAGAACACTGTCTTTGTTATGTACATAAGGAGGGGAGGAGGTGTTGTGTAGTCCTAGCACACTTCCTGCCTTAGGGTGACAACACTGCTTCTCCACAGATGCAGTACAATAAAGTGTCAACCTAGGACAGGAAGCATGTTACTGGCAAGATCATTAGTGAAAATAAAGGGAAAAAGACTAAAAAAAAAACTAAGGTAAGCTGCAATATATTGCACTTTTGTTCTTGGTTCTTACACTTTAAGTTATTTTGTGTAAGATACTAAATAAACCAGTCGCCCGAGTGCAGGCAAAAAATTATACTGTGTACAAAATAAATTGTTATAGATATAGCACATAGATAAAATACACAATTCACTACAAAACACTTCAAACTGGTTCCGCTCATTGAACCATATGGGTTATTCCAGAACAGGAATCCCGTCTGTGTTATAGAACTGTTCTGGATTTTGATAACTGACCTGCGACAAGCAAGGATTGTATCTTTAATGTGCAAAAATGACATAACAATATCAGGCCTTGTGATAACTCTTCTATATCCAGAGTGCTTATCTTTCAAGCTCTAACTAACACCTACACCAACACCACAGGCTGCAAAGTCACACTTCTAAGGAAAATAAAACATGCATGCTACTAAAGTATTAGTTCAAAGGATTTACTTCACTCCTGGTTGGGTTCTTTAGCACCCTGCTTATCCTATTCATCCAAAGATAAAAGTGCCACCTCATGCAGGGTTAAAGTGTATTTCCACTTTTGCAGTGAAACTTGAGAAACCCCCTCTATATGTTTGTAATGTGTGTCTAATTCACACAGCATACAAAAATAATTATTTGTAAAAACATGTTTCTTACCTTTTAGATGTTGCAGTGGGCAGCATGACTGATTCCAGGTTTTTCTCAGCACCTTCACAGTGATCTGTCCTCATAGAAAGACTTAGGACTGAAATGTGCTTGATTTTTTTCTCTCATTAACTTAATTAACATACAATAGAGAAGCCCTTGCCCCTCACAGCCCGTCCTAACATTGGAAAAGAAGAAGCTAGTAGGAATGTTAAACTTTAAGAAGCTAAGAAACACGGACCGAAGTAAAAGCATTTTAAACTACAAGAAGCATTTTTGTAAATATTTATTAGCTTATGCTATGTGAATGGGGACATGTAACAAATATAAAATAGGTGTCATCCCAATTTGGCTGCGAAAGTGGAAATACACACTCCGTGGCAGCGGGCCTCTTTAAACAGACTCTCCTCAAATTTGTAAATCCTTGCCACCTAGGGCCAATATTCATGGATATCTGTAAACTAATGACCTGCAGGGACTTTTAAAGTGTCACCTATGGACAATTTGGTGTACAGTATTTGGTCACTATTTCACAGATGCACGCACGGGCATGTTGGGTATCTAAACATGTACAGGGGGAGGGAAGGTTTATAAAGTATACAGTTTATAACAATGCTAGATATATATCATCATCATGGTAGGTCCCCTGTTATTGGTTATAACAGAAGCAAATAAATGTTCCCCTAAGGGGATCCCACCATAACTCCAAAGTGTTCAAAAGTTTAGTAAAATGTATATATTTTTAATGAATACATTTAAAATCCACACATATAAAAAAAGACAGACATACATGTATTACATATAAGACAATACTCGGCTGGATGTAGAAAAGGTGAAAAAAATATATATAGTATAATATAAATGAGGTATTTGGCACGCCTCCTGAATATCTGGATTGTAATTGGTGGTCTTGGACAGAATATTCTCAAAGATAGGAGAGAGATATTGATTCCTCTATCCCAGGAACGGGTTAGCATACACGTGTATGACATTTTTTTTAATAGGTAGAGAGAAGATGCAAAAAAAGTTCAAAAACTTTCATGTCATAGTAAAAAAATCTTTGATGGCATTCACTGTACTGTTCGAGCATTGTCTTTTTTGATATGTGTGCATTTTAAATGTATTCATTAAAAATATATACATTTTACTAAACTTTTGAATACTTTGGAGTTATGGGGAAAATTAGTTATGGGAAATGTTTGGTATCTAGTTACTCATCCTAACCTCATCTTTTATATTTTATAAAATAAATGGGTACAATATTGCGTTTTTGGAAAATAAAATTAACTTAAGTGCATTTATCGCTAGAAGTTTGGGTTTGATAAAGAGTTGCGCTAATATTGTACGACATACAAATTTGCAACTGCCACCATTTCAGTCTACATGGTCTTTGCTTTCAGAAAATATATAAGGTTTGGGAGTTTTAAGTAATTTTCAGGCCTAAAATGTGGATTATAACATGTGTGTAAAAAAAATGCAAAAAAGGCCTTGGCTGCGAAAGGGTTAAGCTATTCATGCTATTGCAAACTATAACCTTCTTTCAACATTTACATATTTCCTGCTTGTTACCACGATGACAACAGAGCAGGAAGCACATTTTTATTTTATGCCATGCAGGTCAATGATTAGGTCTAGGTTGTCACTCTCCTCACATAACTTCAAGTTAACCTACTGTTGTCAGTTTCGAGCACAATACCAGTAAAAGTGTCCTTACCAAACAGTATATAAATCACTGTGATTATACCCTCACTGTTATCTTCTTCTGTCCTCCCTGTAGGCATGTGGGTTCAGGTTGGTGGGCACTGCTACACCTAAGGAGAGATGCTTCCACTCCATCGGGATAGTTGTACCGGGAAGCAATGCAGCGATTCTATGATTGCTAAGTCATTTCTGGCAGAACAGAAGTAGTCATGTGACTGCCATTTTCTTCTAGCACTATGGAGAGCCCAGCATAGGACTAATGTGTGCTCTTCCATGGGCTCCGGATGCCATCTTGGGACACTTGGAATCTTTTTGACGTAAAACAGTTGTCGCAAAATTTCAGTGCCCATTTTGGACACTGATGTGGCATAAATAGCACAATGTGCGTCACAAAGGGGTCCCTGGATTGGAAAGTGAGTAGACAGGAACAAAAACCAGTTAGGGACAGGCCTAGGCCTCACCCCTCAGTTTGGAGTGGGTTGGAGCACTGGGAACTCTACTGCCGCCATCCAGGAGAACTGTCCAGGTATTTGCAGGGTTACTATTGTGAAGAGAACCAGGCGTGTGTCAAGTAATCTCCTGTCTGTAAGAACTGAATTCTTATTTGGCATTTGCGTTTTCTGTTATATGTGCCTTATTGTTAAGAAGTGGATTTGAAGAATACTAAAGTGTCACTGTTTTTGGAGGATTTTATTCTTGGACAAAAGCACTCTTAAAAGAATGGTTGTGTTGCCTCCCACTCTGTATACCTCCACCCCTGAGCAACCACCTGCTACCTCCTTGTCTCTAAACATTTTGTTCAGCAAACGTTCATTCTATATCCTGTAGTACCAAGTTGTATATCCAAGTACCACCCAAAAAACTGGACATGCACCATCTTTTTTAATGCATAACCTACCATGTCCATCTTTGTGCACTGTTGGGCTTTCATTGAAATTAAATAGCACCTGACACACAACGGTACAGGCAATGAGGTAATGAGATAAATGTGATGTACAAGACAGCTATAAAGTGAGTACACTTTAAATACACTTTAAAGTGAGTCTGTCATGGGAGAAATATTGTAGCTTTGAATTGTGAATGCTAACCTTCCGAACATGCTAGTTACCTGATTGTTTTGTTGACCCATTGGCTTCAATACGTCTTATCTGCATAATTATACTGAAGCAATGAATCAGAAAGTATTGAACCTTGGTGTGTCAACCTGGCCATTAATATATATTTATTCATTTCATTCCATTATTATTAAATCATTTTGTAGTGCAGAGCAGCCCTGGGCGTTGAATACATTAAGTACACCACATGTAATTCCTTCATTTATTCCTATACTGCAACTTATTGTTAATGCTAGTGTACCATGGACAGTAGATATAGTACTTGTCAGGGGTTCCCTGAGAAAGAAGTATAAGACAGGGGTTGGTGTAAAATAACTTAGATTTAGAATACGATTTTCATCCGATCAAAGCACCATCAGTCTAATATCTTCATATTATCTTTTGGAATCCTTCTTTGCCTTGGCTAATCAGTTATATACTTCAAGCATTTGTCTCTCTCAGTCACTTTTGTGTGTAAAGGTTCCAGCTATCACGATGTCCCCAATAAAACACTTCTGTAAACTACTCACCTTGCACTTCATTTTACAGTACATTTAATCAGCCATAAACATGTTACACAAATCTCTTACCTCATAGCCTTGTTTAAGGACCACAGCACTCAGGAATCTTTGAAAAATACAATGTCATCTGTCAAGTCGTATGGCATTTTTCAGAATTAGCTGCAGACAGAATATTACGGATGAGTTCCATTCAGCAATTAAGTTCTGACAATGGGACTGTGTGTAGGGTGAAATGTGTAGCACGAGAAGCTTTTGTTACAATTTTCTGAACAAGTCTATTTCTTGAGTTAAAGATTCTCCAAATACCTTAATTTAGGGA
This sequence comes from Nanorana parkeri, assembly GCF_000935625.1. Lineage (NCBI taxonomy): Eukaryota > Metazoa > Chordata > Amphibia > Anura > Dicroglossidae > Nanorana > Nanorana parkeri. Next base: position 211,462 of record NW_017306352.1, on the reverse strand, counting down.
GGGAAACAACACACACAGAGAATGTGTGTCTAATTTAAAATGCAAAGAGAGCTACTGTTTGACATTGCTATCAAAGACTGCTTACTACTAGCTGAATGATATGCCTGGAATAACTGGTGTTTATGTGACCTTCACGGTATTCGGTCTCTTCTTAGGAGTCTGTCATATCAGTCTGGGGTACACTGCTGTCTTTGAAGGAATACATAGCATTCTGAATTATTTTACAGATTTAGAATAAAAAGGGATCTACTTTGAGCAAAAATGGTATACGTGATACAGTCTGTCAGTAGAACCAGCACAGCAATTTTTGTGTCCTTGAAACCCCCCCTCCCCCCCCCCATCACATAGTTTTATTACATTTTGACCCAGCCAGTAGACCTCTTATTTTTCCGCTTCTTGTAGCAGGGTGACAACGCTGTTCATTCAACGGTGAAATTGCTCAGCAGCGTTGTCATTCTGTGGACAGGGTAGATTTGGATAGACATGCACTTTTAAATGGATTTTAAATAAGAGAGAAACAAATTAATGGCCAACTCTAGCAACTAATTTTTAAGTAGTTACCGCAGCAGTTTTTTGTGTATTGAAAAAAATGGTTTAAGCTATATGCATAACTGACCATTGTTAGCATTCCCTAGCAGTGCTAAACAGTTTATCCCAAATATGCCACTTTTGCTGGAGAGCTTGGCCTATTAAAGTAAGTAAACCATTAACAAATCTGCTGGCAGGATCAAGAGGTAATACAACTGTATTATGGGGACTCAAAACAACAACGTATGCTATTCACTGTATGTGTCATGACTGATGGATTTGTCAATGTTGTCCCCTCTGTTACAGGAGAACTATGAGGTAAGTGAAAAGCACTCATCCTCATAGTTCGAGCCGACGTGTGGCAATTAAACTGTCACACATCAGCTCAATAGATCTTGAAGTGAGCGAACACATACTGTCGCTCGCTCACTTCTCGATCATCTCCCTGCAGAGAGCGGTGACTATCAGTCACCGTTCCCTGCAGGGATTCCCCCCCCTCCCCGCTCCGATCCTCCAACGCTGACTGGTGGAATGGACGGTTCGAGGGGGCGGGTACAGCTGGCTCTGCCTCCAGTTAGGCAGAGCCAGCTGTCATTCACGCAGCTGGGTGGATCTCGACAGCATTATTGGGATCCGTTCCGGCTGTTGTGGTCTCAGTATAGCGCAAGCTGTAGCTCACCATATACTGAGCTTTGGGTCACGGGAGGACGCTAGTATACCCCACTTACCACTTACCCCATAGTTCTCTTTTAAGTCTCCAATGAACACATGTACTGTGTGACATGGATTTAAATGGCCACAGCTGCCCTTTATTTAACCATATAAAAATTTACATTTGCCAAACATAATAACTAATATAACATACAAATAAATAATCTGAACGACTGTTGGATTTGAGAATGGGTCTTTGGGTGCCCATTAGCCAAAATAAGGCCTCTACTAAAACCACCCTTATGTCCCCAGCTGCACCCCCACCAGCTTCCCAACTTCCCAAGAGGCCGAGCCCCCTGACAAATACCAAAACCAGTGGGGGAAGCACCATGCCAGACGATGACCCCCCATTACTGTTCTTTCCAGAGATATTTATTCTTTAAGCAGGGAGATATATTTATAAAAATGGGACACTCAAAAAAATTTTGTACATCATTACTGAATTGCATGTATGTTGTATGTTCTCTCTTTAATTTGGATAATTATGTAAAGCCTTGGACCCAGCTCTGGTTGTACCATCCAAATCATCCCAACATGGCCTCCTCCCTCCATCAACATGAGAGAATTTAAATTAAAGTCCAGCCTGTTAATTACATTACTGCATCGTGTACGAGTAATAACAGTTATGTTATGTTATTTACTTGCTGTCCACGTTGTCAAAAACACAAGAAGGTGGATCTTCATTATCATTAATGTCTCTGGCTCAAACTACCTGCCCCCTACCAAAGGGAGACACTTAAACAAGATGAGGGTGCTGAGTTAGAGGAAGTGATAGCACTAAAACCTGGATCCTTTATGATTCTTACATAGTTACATAGTATTTGAGGTTGAATAAAGACACGGGTCCATCAAGTCCAACCTTCTTGTGCCAGGAATCCCAGGTGTGTTCATACAGGTGAGGCTGCTGAGCCTGTTCAAGTGAATTACTGGCTGACAGTAGACATGTTATAATTACCTGCAGATCGGGATAGAGGATTGTCCTTGGACGCAAGCTGTCTGTGTCCAGGGACAATCATCTATCTTGAACTGCAGGTAATCATACCATGTACAAAAAACATTCAGCTAAACATTTCATGTACAATTACATATGCACAGCCACCAACATATACAGCTGCTGTCAGCCTGTCATTCACTTAAATGGGCACAGTGGCCACATCTGTACGTACCCACCTGTGATTCCAACTGTATGAATCTGCAGGTTCTTGCTGCAGGAATCCCCAGCTGCAGCACTAAGCCCCATGTGAATGGGGCCTTAGGGTCCCATGACATCTTTTGGTTGGATTTTTTTTCATAGAATACTATTTTCACTTTCTTTTTATCCTTTTTTGCATCTCAGTGATGCTGATTAGGAACGGTTTCTAACTAGTCACAAGTATGGACCATGCTGCATAACGTGCATCAGCATGGCAGCTTGTAGTCTCCATGAATGGCATATGTGACAGGGAGACAATGCAGAAGCACAATTGGGAGACAGTTGTCATCAGATTATCACCAATTATTATTTTTTTGAAAGCTGCATAATTAAAAAGCCTAAAAACAACTTTTGTAATTACACCATTAAAGCTTACATGAGTGATTGGGTTTAGAGCGACTTTAAAGAAGAACTCCAGGATTTTTGAAAAACTGAAGCTTGCAGTGGAGCTACCCTCGCACAATAAGGGTTTAGTGTCTGTTTTGTCTAGGGGGCGACAATAAAGAGATACTCACCTTATCCTCCATCCCGTCTGGATGCTAGACCGGTGCTGCAGCCTCTTCTTCCTCGGCCCGCGGCGGTCTAAGAACCCTTGGCATCATCACATCTTATGCAGATCCATTAGTTGTGAGAACGCTAGAGCAGAGGGGGAGAGAGGTTAGCGGTCACTGCTGCAGGACCGATGATCAGGTGCGTATATCTTTATGTTTGCCCCTGGACCAAAAAGGACACTTGACCCTTGCAGTGCGACGGTAGCCCCACCACAAGGGTTAATTTTTAAAAATCCTGGAGTTCTTTTTTAAAGAAGAACTCAATGCATTAACCGTTGCAGTAGGGCTACCCCCGCACTGCAAGGGTTTAGTGCTCTTTTTTTCCTAGGATGCCTAGGAAGTTTTACTTACCCAATCTTCCAGGCCAGCGGCTGTGACAGTGCTTGGTGTAGCCTGCCTCCTCGTAGACTGCAATGATAGTATGTCCCTTGGCGTCCTCACGTTTAGTACACTGTGTATTGGACGTGATGACTCACAGGACCTTAGACCGCCAAAAGAGGGGGAGAGAGGCTGGAAGGACCGGTCTAAGAGCAAGCCAGCTCAGCAGTTCAGGTGAGTATAACTTTTTTTATTTTCTTCTCTAGACAAAAATGAGCAGTTAACCCTTGCAGTGCAGGGGGTAGTCCCACTGCAAGGGTTAATTAAACATTTGCCTGGAGTTCTTCTTTAAAATAAATGGGTATTTAGACATAGTGAACATATCATCTGCTAAATTAACATTTTCTTGCCAGTTTCTGCTCCTCTCTTATTATGTCACGCTGTGAATTTCGTCTTTCGTGCTTTGGATTTGGCAGAGATCCCATGAATGTTACAGGTAAAGAAAACATAACAAGGTGTTTCCAATAAATGAAACTTTGTCAATGTCAAGGTTCGTTCAGCTCTACAGCCGCGCACACAGTGGCTTTTCAGGTTTGACACACTTTTCAAAGTGGTCTCCTCAGTTGAATAAACATGATTTTCAAAGTTTTAAGAGGTTTTTTTTCTTTTTTACATGAATCACTTTTGTCAACAGTTGTAATAATGGTTGTGGAAAGGTGAACATTGAATGATGATGACCTTTTCATGTACTTTTATAACTAGGGGAGGATGGTAGGGCTGGTGTAATAAAGGTGTATAAAGGGCATTTGTCCTGGGGTCAGCAAAAAGACTGTCGCTGGTAACTGACACTGATATGCCCAATTAACCAACTAGACACATAGGAACACAAGTGATTCCTCATTGAATCTCCCCTCAAGTTATTAATTCCACAATAACTTTTGCTAAAAAAAAAAAAAAAAAAACAGTTTATTGTATTTGCACATTTTTTTCCCCCCACGTCTGATGCGCATCCTCATTGATTTAAATGGGTTTCACACATGCATCACACTCGGGAAAAGTAGCTGAAAATCCCACATTTTTTCCCTACATGTTTGTGCATGTTTTAATGCACACCAACACGTGGGGGCAAAAGCATGTTATTCTGGCCACGTTTGGGGTGCCATTAACAAGTAATGCCACTGCAAGCATGTTGTGCATTTGTGACGCTTTCCACAAATGCACATCAAAGCATGCAATTTTGTGCTCCTTTGCTGAATGTTCATGGAATGCCTTGGTATGCACTCAAGTGCCTGTCATTAGCTTCCATTTCACTGTAGTGGTCCTGGAGCCCTTAAAAGGGCCTATGCCAAAAATCAGACATGACCCTAGAGTCCAAGACCCTAGATCTGCCACATGACACTAGCCAGGTCTCTGGATTGGTTACTCAGCTACAGAACATTGGATTATGGGTATGGGCAGGGATGGGTCCACATTTAAGTATTTGTGAGAACTCAAGGTGCTAATGAAAGTTAGTGGGGGATAAGCAATACATTGTATTGTGATCTGTGCAGTAACGCAATGTGAACATTTACCTCTGTGCAGGAGCTTCCTGCAATAAAGACCGGTCACTGCTGCTCTCTCTTCTTGTGCAGGGTGACCGGTCTTGTCTCCACCTCCTCCTGTAGTTTTCTGCAGGCAGCCTGTAGCGGTTGGAGACTGTTGAGTCCCTCCCACATTTCTGCTCTCTGCTTAGGCCAAGTGCATCACAGTGATCATTTTATTGCTACATTTACAAGGTAAAAATCAACGGTCTTTTTTGAGCGTAGTGGTGAAAAAAATTTAAGGAACAGGATGGGAAATTTTTCTTGAGCAAACAAAATTCTAAGAATAAATGTGGTTTTTGTTAGGGAAACTCCATTCTTTCCAAAATTGAATGTTAGAATTAAATGAAATTTTGAGCAAAATTTGTCAATAGTATTATCTTTTTGTATGAATGTTCATGCAAGAATCTAGTAGTGTATGCCCGCCTTAAGTTTAACAGCCTTTAACGATTCCTGGATGTAACAAGCCGTGTATATACGGCCTATTAGCCCTGCACACTTGTGCGCGCTGCGCCGCACAAGCGGGAAAAAAACCAAAATTTAAAACAGGCAGCAATGTCTGTTTACATACAAGCGATCCACCGGCTATAGAGGCCCCCCCCCCCCCCCCCCCCCCTTTTACATGTG
>NW_017306352.1:201196-205894 GCF_000935625.1 Nanorana parkeri | reverse complement strand
CTCCCAGCTTTTAAAGTATTGCCTAAGGTCAATTTTGGGTATGGTAGTTTTTTGCGATTTCATGGGGGCGCACAATTTTAAAGCTTGAAATGTATTATAACATAATGTTAAAAAAACAACTTTTTTAAAAATGTTCAGTAATTTTTCATTAATATAGTCAAAAATAAAAACCCCAGTGGTGATTAAATACCAATCAAAGAAAGCTCTATCTGTCCCCCAAAAAATTGTATAAAATTAATTTCAGTACAGCGTTGCATGACGGAATAAATGTCAGTCAAAGTACCGCAGCTCTAAATACTGAAGAATGGCCTGGACAGGAAGGGGGTGTAAACACCTGGTGGTCAGCAAGTGGTTAAACACACTGTCTGCAAAAAATGTTGTATTCCGATAGCTGCATGCAGTTAACACATGTAATGTCGGTCATCAGTAGTTTCATTTCTCTTCACATGCTTGTCTTCTTATTTTTGTTTCTCTCAATATTCCTTTAATAGAAGATCTGAAGACTAAGTTTACCTTTCTGACCATGTTTTATGCTACAGTAATAACAGAGCCGTTCACTGATCTCCTCTTTGCTGAATGAAGCTGAAAGCGACGCTGATTGCATTACTTCCAGCTTCTGAGCTGTCATTCCCCAGCTAGAGAAGCCAGGGAAGCTGATAAAGCATGATTTGTGCTGTAACAACTTATTTGAAGTGCTACGTTCGTGGTGTGTTTATAAGGTTAGTAAATCAACCCCTATGGGTCTAATACAGGCTTTTTAAAGTGTTGCCTATGGACAATTTAAGGTACCATATTTTTTTTCGCCGTTTCACGGAAACACAATTTTTAAGCTTGGCTTATTGAGTATCTATTTACTCAGCAGAACCTCATCTTATATATTTTACAAACAAATGGGTATTATATTGTATCTTTGTTCACTAAAACGAACTTAAAGTGACATTAAACCCTCAGATTTTTTAACATAAACCAATACTGTAATGTGTGCCTTACTGTAATCCATGGTTGTTTCCCGTCTCTTTGCTGCTCTTCCTTTTAAATTTGTATCTCTTCTCATGCTGGGGGAGAACTTCCCTTTGCAGCTGAGTGCCTCTTCCTGTAGTGCTGGCTCAGGTTGCAAACTACACACAGACAGCATGTATCCATTTCAGAGACAAGGCAGTCAGCTGCAAAACAGAAGTTCTGCCCAGCATGAGAAGAGATACGGATTTAAAAGGAAGAGCAGCAAAGAGAAGGGAAACTACCATGGATTACAGTAAGGCACACATTACAGTATTGTTTTATGTTAAAAAATCTGAGGGTTTAATGTCACTTTAAGCGTATTTTTATAAATAAATATTGGGCTTGGTAAAGAGTTGCACTTATAATATGCAACTTAAAAATCTGCAACTGCCACCATTTTATTCTACAGGGTTTTATTCTACAGAGTAGGAAATATATAATTCTGGGGGATTTAAGCAATTTTCAGGCCTAAAATGTGGATTGTAGTGTGTGAAAAAACAAGAACCCCCTGCTATGGCAGTTAAAGGGTTAAACCATGATATAAACACGTGAGTTTAGGAAGAACCCGTGGCAGTGTTATAGTCTGTCCGGACCCCATGTCACTGTCACTTCCTCTAGACAGCTTTGTCTTATGTAAATGTGGAGAAATATGTACTGGATACTATTAACATACACAGCATATCATTTATATTTTTTCCAGACGTTGTCCTTGAAGCTATAACGGGGGACAGATATAAATCTTTCTAAGGTAAGCCTGGACTTGTAGAATCATTTAGGACTGAACATTCAGTTTCACTGATCTGTTAAATAGTTTATTTATAAGATGTACTGTCAGCACAAGTTTGATTAAATGCAATCACCAAAATCTCATCTAACATAATGTGATGTCATGTTCAGTAATTTCAAAAGTTGTTTTTTTAACCTTTTTGGCAAGTTCACAGAATAACAGCTTACAGAAGTGAAAATTGTGTCAGTGCATTCAGGAAGTACATCCTATGGGCCTTCGAAACGCGAGTTTACAAACTTCTAGATTAGCGTTTCTTAATCTTTTTTTAGTTACAGCACCCTTTAAAAGTATGCAAAATCTCAAGGCACCCCAGTCTAAAAGGGGGTAATAGGGGGAATTTATCAAAACTGGAGCAGACAAAATCTGGAGCATTTGCCTATGGCAACCAATCAGCTTCTCTCTTCAGTTTGTTCAGTTAAGCTTTGAAAATGAAAGGTGGATGCTGATTGGTTGCCATGCACTGCACCATGCGCTGCTCCAGATTTTGTCTGCTCCAGTTTTTATAAATTACCCTCAATGGATTTTGATGTGGAATCCCTTGCAAAAACAAAAAAATGTTTTACATTGAAGTCCCTCCTTCAAATCAGGAGTCCTTCTTCACATCAGAGCCCCATTCTATATCAGAGTTCCCCTTTACATCAATAGCCCCCTTCATATCAGAAGTCCCCTCTTCACATCAGGTTTCCCTTCACATCAGGAGCCCCACTTCACATTAGGACCCCTTCTTCACATCAAAAGCCCTTCTTCACATCATGAGCCCCACTTCACATCAAGAGCCCCCTTTCACATCAGAAGGTCCCTTTCACATCAGTAGCCCCCTCCACATCAGATGCCCCCTCCCTTCATATCAGATGCCCCCTTCACATCAGGAGCCCCTTTCACATCGGAAGCTCCTCTTCACATCAGAAACCTCCCTTCACATCAGGAGCCCCTCTTCACATCATGAGCCCCCTTCACATCAGGAGGAAGACCTTCTTCACTTTAGTAGCTGCACTTCATATTAGAAGCTCCCCTTTCACATCAGGAGCCCCATTTCATATCTGGAGCCCCCTGTCATATCAGTGCCCCCTCCTTCACACCAGATCCCCCTTTCATATCAGAGTTTCCCTTTATATTAGTAGCCCTCTTTACAGCGTAAGCCTCCCTCACATCAGAATTCTCCTTCACGTTGGAATCCATTTTTCACATCACAAGCCCTTCTTCACATCAGGAGCCCTTTTTCACATCAGAAGCTCTCCTTCACATCAGGAGCCCACCTTCACATCAGAAGCGCTCCTTTACATTAGAAGCCCACCTTCACATCAGAAGCTCTCCTTCACATGAGGAGCCAACCTTCACATCAGAAGCGCTCCTTTACATCAGAAGCCCACCTTCACATCAGGAGCTCTTCTTCCCATCAGGAGTCCTCTTCACATCATGAGCCCCCTTTCATATCAGAGTCTCCCGTTTTACACCAGAGTTCACCCTCTTTTAGATGAGAGTTCTCTCTTCACTTAAGGAGCTTCATTTCAAGACACCCATGAGGAAGTCAGAAGGCACCCTGGTTGAGAAAGGCTGTTCTAGATATATATATATGGTTATTGGGAGTGGGATAAAACTTATGGAAATTCAATATAGAAATACAGATATATTTGCAGTTTTTGACCAGAGATACCCTCAGGGGAATTGAGGCGCATTCTTATTTCAGATATTTTTATGCACAAATATGTTCTGTAAATAACAAAAGAATCCCAATGCTGCAACAAACACACAGTTCAGGAGTCAGTGGTTTTGAAGTCAAAGGACCAGCAGCCAAGCAAATACCATTACCAGAAGAGGGTCATTAACCACGGCCTCTATATTGTCAGCACAGGTCTCCCTTAGGATGGAGTCCACAGATAAATGAGGTACGTTACCTTTTAATGGATAGTTGAGATGAATAGGACTTCAATGCACTGCAGTATTTATACAGCGCATAGCTAAAGAACATTCACCATGAGTGAAAGCACAATGCAGAGCGGAGAAGAAAGGAAGACAAAGCGAGGTGTGAAATAATAGAGATATGTAAATAGGTGTGTGTTAAATCATAGCGGTTAGAGGCTGCACAAACAGGGGTATGCGGGTTGGACAAGGACTCAACAATGATTTATTCTGTTCCCAGAAGAAATATCAGTAAGAAGGGAAATAATATAGACATGAAAGTATTGATTGATATTGTTATAACTTGTGTTATACCTGCAGATTTCTGTATTCACCAAAGGCTGTATTGTAAGTGTTTGCACAATACAACTGAAGCAATCTTTTGATGTGGCACCGAAATGCACCGCCGCTGTTATTTAAAGTGAAACTCCAGCCAGAGATTTTCTTTCACTTTTTAGTAGTCTTCGAATTGATAGAAAATGGTGTTTTTACAATAAAGGTGCTTAAAGCAGAACTCCAGCCAAAGGTAACAAGATAAAAATAAATAACCCACTGAAAGATACAATAAAACACAGCGTCTGGTGCAATATTTACCTTTAATCAAGAAGTTTCCCCCACAATATTTATTTCTGTCACTAGCTTGATGGCTGGCATTATTCAACCCACTTTTTCTGAGTCCAGGTCATCCTGGATCTGTCCGAGCCCGTGACTGGACAGTGAAAGGAGAAACAGTGCAGTGATAACCTCACCTCTGTCATTCTGTTTTCTCCTCCTATCGGCATGCTTCTTGCCAGCACATGAACTCATTGGCTCCCATTGCTGCTTCCTCATCTCACATTTCAGCCCTGCTGTACAGGGACAGCAAAAGACCTGGTTGATCTGGTGATAGCTGGTTTTAGGTACTTGAAGTTAAAATACATTTAATGATGTATTAATGATTGCAGAGCTGCAAAAAAAATATTTTTTAAAATATCTGCCTAGAGTTCAGCTAAATTTAAATATATATATATATA
>NW_017306352.1:198456-200321 GCF_000935625.1 Nanorana parkeri | reverse complement strand
TAGAACAGTAGCAGTGTTTGCTGGAGTAGTAGAAGCTCATTGATTGGTTTATTCTGTTGCCTAAAACTTTAACTACCTCCGGAGCTCTCTAGATCTGAGCGGGCGTCTTGAGACATCCGCTCAGACACGCCCCCTAGCGCGTGCCGCTGGGCGCGGGCGGGAAATGCCCGATATTTAAAAACAGGCAGCTGGCGGATCGCTTGTATGGGTCAACAATCGGTGTGTGTGTCCCCCTCCGCGGTCCCCCCCATGCCATTGTGCCGCTGGTCCCGGGCTCTGCTGTGCCCGGTGCGAGCCCGGGATCAGCATGGTGCCTGTGTCACAGGGGATCAGAGGGAGATTGGTACAAGAGTTTTTTTGGGGGAGGTCCTAGGTGACATTAGGGGTCTTGGAGACCCCTGGTGTCTTCATAAAGAGGACCTGTCACATATTTTGCTATTTATCACATGGGGGGGGGGGGTCATAGCAATAAAGTTTCGTGAAAAAAAATAGCAAAAAAAAATTAAAGTCCCCCCCAAAAAATTTAAAGTTACACATAAAAACGAATTACTAAAAACAATTTTTTAAAAAAAAAGTCCCCACCCATACATACACATGCAAACATGTGTCGGGGGCGATCGAGAGCAATAATTCTAGGGCCATCAATCACTGATAACATTAAACTGATGAGTTGTAAAAGCTTTTAAAGAGTCGCCATATGGACAATTTTGGGTATGGTAGTTTTCTGCGATTTCGCGGGTGTGCGCAATTTTAAAGCTTGACATGTTTGGTGTCTATTTACCCGACGTGACCCGATCTTTTATATTTTACCCAAAAATTGGGTAATAATAAATGTTTCCTAACATAATGTAAAAAAAAACTTTTTGTTTTCAAAATTTTCAGTAATTTTTCCTAATTATAGTAAAAAATAAAAACCTCAGTGGTGATTAAATACCACCAAAAGAAAGCTCCATCTGTCCCAAAAAAATGGTATAAAATTAATTTCAGTACAGCGTTGCATGACGGAATAAACGTCAGTCAAAGTACCGCAGCGCTGAATACTGAAAAATGGCCTGGACAGGAAGGGGGGTCTAAACACCTGGTCTTCAAGCGGTTAATAATAGGAAGAAAACATGTTTCCAGTGTTCAGATGACCTAATTACTATGACAACTCCAATTGTTTGCACTTGTCCAATATTTCCTCACATGTCTGTGCTAGAAACATGTGAATTCCTTCCTCTGTCTTCTTTCTGTCTTTCTTTCCTTCTCTGCATAGTTTCTATTTTATGTCTCACATAGTTTCACTAAAAGCATGTCAATCAACTGCAGAAACCAAAATAGAATATTCTCTTGGCAGGCATTCGGTGTCCCAAAAATTGCCATCTGCCTTAAGATGAAAACAAACTCTGACAAATGCAGCCTTGATATTTTATTCAGCTGAAATATGTCGTTCTGAACATTCCGTCAGTTTCTGGTTGTTAGTTTGAATGCGGGCTTGTTGACTTGGTGAGACGCAGACAAAAGCTTCCTTTCAACTTTGTATTATTCATGTAAAGTGACTGGAGTGAATGATTATTATTTTCAGGCCCGGGGTAAATAACTGAAGGTTCACAATGAATGGTGCGGAGGTATTTAACAAAAACAAAAAACTTTATTCTTACGTTTTATATTCTCCAAAAACAGCATTGTTGGAGCTTTTGCTGTCTATTTTTGACAGTTGATCACTTTTTTTTCAAAAATATATTAATCTTCTCCTTTCTCCTGAGGCTGCTGCAAATAGACATCAGAGATGCATCAAAAGAAGGAACATCGTACACAGACAAGAGCAAGGAAGAATACAGAGGAATGAGCCACTGAGCCTGGGAACACTACTAACCAGGCCAGTG
>NW_017306352.1:93785-198372 GCF_000935625.1 Nanorana parkeri | reverse complement strand
TCACACCTGTCAGCGGTCCCTCTCTCTCCTCCTGGCCGCTCTGAAGCTGCAGTGGCCGGCAGGAGAGAGAGGGAGCGCTGACAACTGTGATCAGAGCCGCCGCGGCCAACTTGTGGCCAGTCGCATTTTTCTGGCGCCGTCAAGCAGTTGTTTGACCTGCCTATATGGTAGTGCCGGGTCTGCTAGTAACTGACCCTTGTGCATATGTTGATAGGTCATTTTTTAGTGTGTTGTGTTGGAACTTCTTGCACAGCCTCACAGAGAAACACAAGCACACAGTCTGATATGCATGCTGCACATGGCTTGGAAAACAGGAAGGAAGCCACAGCTTTATTCTCTACCTTATTCAATACAACAGATAATCTACCATAGATACTGTATAACAGAACTTATAAACACTGCCATCAAGTGACCGAAATTGTATACTGCAGGAGTTATTGCAATAGATACAATAGTGTGTATTCTAACACGTTGACACTTGTTGCATTAAACATGCCTTTTCATTTGCAATGGTAACACACGTGTTTTTTCATGGCATGCGTTGTGGTGCACTAAGGTTCAGCTGCATTTGCTTTGTCCTTGTACAAGTGTTGGAATGACAGGAATAGCAAAGGGCATACACCACATGTTGGTGTTCCATGCATTAAAGTGAACCTTTCACCAATTTCAAAGTCTGTATAACCAGAAGTGTATCTACAATGAATTGCACCCCTGATGTCCCACCCAGCTCCTGGCAACCAGTAATGTCACTGGTTGCCAGGAGCTGGGCGGGACACCAGCCAGAATGTTTAACCTACATATCCATCTCCCCTCTCTGGTTACTAAGAGCTGGGCGGTTGAATGTGTACGGCCCATATGTACGTACGTACGTACGTACGTACGTATGTATGTATGCCATTGTGGAGTAAGTCACCCTCAAGATTTGCAGTGATAGCTTTGCAGTTTTGCATCCACTTTCTCTCTTGAGCTCAGATCCACTCCACTCCCCAGATCACAGATTTGTAATATCTTATATAGACCCAGAAGAAGTGCACAGGAAGAGAGTGGAGAACAACAATGAGACCAGATGATAAAGCTTGTATTGTGAACTTTGAAGATTAATTTCTCCTCAACGGCTGCAACTTCAGAGGTCAGTGAAGGCTTATATTAAAGCTTTTTTACTGTTTGATAAGAAAATGTTAATATCTGAATGCCAATAACCAGGCCGAAGATCTTCTTCAAGGTTGTACAATCCATAATCAAGCCTGAATCTATATTTCTCTGTATGACAAGCTTATGACATTCAGTTGTGATATAACCTAAAATATATGTTTATTGATTGGGCACATCCCTCAGATATATGCTTCATTCTCTAGAAAAATGTAGCTGGGAACATAATTTGCAATGCAGCACATAATCAATTAAAGTATATGTAAACGCAATCACTAAAATCCCGAATAATCTTTAACTTGTTCATGTCGCTTGAAAAGGCTTTTTTAAAATATTTTTAAAGACATAGTCCACCTTAAAAAAATACAAAGACAAAGATGAATGGATTATAGGTACAATGTTCAGGCTTCTGAAATCTGTTCCTCCAGCCTCAGCCTTAAATTTTGAGTTGTCACCTGAACAGAAATAGATGGAAACCTTCCAATAGGGACATTAGTTCTGGTTACCCTACTGACCACCAGGGATTTCCTTCACTTTGGAGGGATTTCCTCTCTCTTCCTGTTGTTGGTATCAGACAGGAAGTGAAGGAAAATCTTCCCAATGGGGCACATATGGGGCAAAAAAAATCTGACAGCAGTTATAACCCTCCCTTAAAGTGACATTAAAGTCACATTTTTTTTACCTCTCCCCCAATGCTGCTTTAAGGACTTACCTTACATAATGCCACTTGAGCCGATCAACTTCTTTACAGTAGTTTTCAGGAGACCCTCTAGTGCTGGTGCCGGTCTCTGATCCAGCACTGACAGCTGTGTCCCACAGAGCCTGTGCGGGTGCACACTGCTTGCATTGACTTACCTCTTCTCCCAGCTGAAGATCCCTACTGCGCGTGCGCCCACCCCAGGATCCTCCATGGCCACCCAAAAAATCTTCAGAACTTCAGACGAGAGTGAGCGGCAGAGACACAGGTACGTTTTAACCAATTTGGTAACTTTTTAATTTTTTTAAATGTTTTTGCATAAAACTACTGCTTGCTAGCAGTAGATATATGCAAAAAAATAAACGAAGGTTCAATTATACTTTAAAGTGGCCAAACACTATGTGAATTTTGCACAGTGGGTGCTGCTGTCGCCAGCCTTTCAGCCAGCATCTCTCGATCAGATGATGGAAGGAGCCAGTCGGAAAATCTTCCACTGAACAGAGCCCGCAGCCAATGAGCTGCTGACTCTGCTTGGGTATTCCGACAGCAGGAGATTCCTCGATCAATGCTCGTAAGCATTGTTGGAAGAATCTGTAACATTTTCTTCATTCAGCCCGCAAGTTTAACAAAGAAAATATTACAGTGTATTGCCAGCTTTACTCAAAATACCAAAATTAAAACAAAAACAAAAAACGCTATGACTTTCATTCACAAAGGTTTTATTTGGTTTTTGGTCAGTTTTTCACATAAAAGGTTACAAAAATAACAGAAGTAGGGCATGCAAGCCCTGCAACAATGCACATAAACGTAAAACAGACAGCCACAACATTGTGCAGAGCCCTGCAGGTTGTATCACAGAAGCAGTGGAACAAAGCTATGACTTTCATTCTCTAAGTCTGCAGCTTTCATCAAATGTCCGGCCACTTCCTGTTATAGGGCGACAACACTCTATTCCTGTCTCCCATTTGTGCTCCTGTATTGACACCCTGTCACATGGGCTTCTGATAGAGACTGTAAAGGTGCCCATACACTGTACGATTATCGTACGAGAATCGCGGGAAATCCCACGATCGTACGATAATCGCAAAGTGTATGGAAGGCGTGCGACCGTTTCTACTGTACGGTCGCACGTCTTCCGTCGAACAAGCAGGCTTGAAAATCGTACGATTCTCGGCGGGTTAGTGGCCTGCTTGTTCGACAACTGCCAAACGGGCCAGTGTGCGCACGCGCACACTGTCCGTTTGCAGTCATCGAAAGCCCACCCCTCACTGCAGTCATCGCAAGCCCGCCCCTCAGGGGGACGGGCTTGCAATGATCGCAAGTACGATCTGCCTGTCCAAGATGGGCAGATCGTACAAGCTTTTAATTAGCTTACAACCATCGCAAGACAGAAGTCTTGCGATGGCTGTAAGGTGTATGGGCACCTTTAGTAGCTGTTTGAAATACATTACACAGACATGGTCCACTGCTGTCACCATCAGGAAACCTGCCCTGAAAAATACTCCATCGCTGGGGTGCATATAGACAGAAAGTGACTGCAGAGGGGCCACAGGAGATCAGCAGCACTAAGGTACAACAAAAGGTGAGAAAAGTGAAGACAGTGCTGTAGCCACGCCCTCTGGCAGCAATGCGATCCGCCGCACGGGATCGCAAGGCACATTGTGCCTGCGGTCCCAACCAGTGCGGTGCGATCAAAATGCTACAAGCACTATTTTGATTGCATCGCACAGGGCCGGACCGCAGGCACAATGTGCCTTGCGATCCCGTGCGGCGGATCGCATTGCGGCCGGAGGGCGTGGCTAGGGCGCCATTCACTTGAATGGCCCGACACGCCCCCTCCTACCCCACTAAAATGTGAGCCGGCCGCAATGCAAGGCAGTGCGTTCCGGCCAAAATCGGGCCGGAACGCACTGCATCTAGTGTGACTGAGCTCTATAGTTTACATCTGAAAGATATGAACTATAAATATACACATCCCTGTTATAATTGTACAACTTTGTCTTCACGTACAATGCAGCCTGTGATTTTGTTTTTCCCTCTATCAAATACATTTTTTTTCACAACTCCATAAAGAAAAAAAATAACACTTTACTGAACACTTCATACATCACACAGCTGTTTATTGTAGACTTGTCAACATTTTTCGTGGAAATAACGCAAAGTGCCTTTTTAGGAACTCCCCGATGATTGGTTTTGATGTAGTGGTGGTTTTAAATGGATAGTTCTGTTTCCTTTGTAGCTTTTAAGTGTTTCAGATTGATGATGTTCAGGCTAATTAAGCAAGGATCGCTCCATCCATTTACCCGAAATGCTGTACAGCTAACCACAGCTAGGCTTTGATTTCTTAAAGGGAAAACCCAATAGACTGGAAGAGATGAGGAAGTTAATCTGTAGATGGCATAACTAATAAGAGGGGAATTAAAACTCAGGAAAAACGCATATTTTTGCTACTTAGTACCAAAAGTGGAATTATGGTATAGAGTCCAGTCATTCATTATTAATGGACGAGATTATGCACCCTTAAAAAGACTCTGTCACACACAAAAAAAGAAAGCAGTTAGCAGGCATCACATGTGGGTACCTATAGGTCTATGCACAAAGCTGCAGCATATCTGTAAAATAAATCAAAGCAACTTGACTTGTTGTATTTTTCTTGTAGATGTTTCGTCAGTCATCTGTCCAGCTTTCTCAAATCAGAATGACTTGTACAAAAATTCTCTGGGAATAAATAAGGTGAATGTTGCTCCAATCCACATTAACTGTTCATCATAACAAGCATGGGGTCAGAGACTTACTGGAGGTAAGATGTAGATTGCATTTGCATGATTGGAGCTTGTAGGTGTTATTAAGCTAGCCAAAGAGAGGTGACATCTTAGAGGTCACAGATATACCTGCAGCAGCTCTCATTGCCATCTGCTGTGCACAAATGCGGAGCCCTTCTGAATGGGCAAAGCTCAAACACTATCAAACTCAAACATAAAGATCCACCCCGCCACCTGATTGACAGCTAGCTCTGCCTCTCTATCAGTATAGCCTGCTGTGCCCGTCCCCTCCCCTGTCTGTCCCACCAATCAGTGCTGGAGGAACAAAGAGGAGAGGGGGGGGAATGCCTGTGGGGAGCAGTGACTGACAAGGAGAAGATCGAGAACTGAGCAATCAGTGGTATGTGATCACTCAGTTCTTGATAAATAGAGCTCATGTGTGACAGTTTCAGTGTCGCATGTCGGCTCTAATTATGGGGATGAGTTTATTTCTCCCTATAGTTCTCCTTTAAGGTAGACTGAGTGAACTTTCAATTGCTGTGTTTGCTTGACAGCTATTTCTAGCTCAGTGAATACTTTCACTTGTTGCCGGAAAATATTGTTTGAAATGAACCTGTACACATGTTAAAGTGGAAGTATAGGGAACAAAAAAATTAAATTTCCCCTGGATCTTTTAGCCATAATGTGCTAGCGTGCACAACAAATTAGAAAGTTATCATAGACTTACCTGCCAAAGCGATCCCCTCCAGCATTGTGCTCCTTCCTTGCCGGTCCTCCCTCGCCTCCCTGGTCTTCTTCCAGGTCTTGAGTGTTTGGCCACTTGATTGGCCTGGGCCCTGATGATGTAATTCCCATGTATGCCCTCAGGATTTACTTCATCTCGGCATGCTGGGTCTGTTGATAGGGAGGATCAAAGTTCACAGTGGCTGATACACCCAGAAATAATGCAGCTTGGTAAAATCCTCTATGTAACCAGCACTGAATGGGACCACATGCAGCATATTCTCCAGAAAGTAGCTCATCCCTTATATACATACTATAGTTTTATAGATATAAAAGAGGGCTGTGTGCATATCTACACCTTCACCTGTACTTCATAATTGTTGTGGCCAGCTAATATATAAGAAGAGGTATCTTATCTGTTGGAAGTTCGGCAGATACTGTGGCCGAACCTGGAAGGTGACTGGAGAATACACCTATACCATGGCAAGAAATCAGAACCTTGGCACACTATTGATGAGCCAACATTGTACAGCTATTTCCAAGGACACAACAAGGCTCAAAGAAGAACTCCGGGTAAAAGTGTTCTTACCCCTTGCATTGGGGCTACCCCTGCACTGCAAGAGTTGAGTGCTTGTTTTTACCTAGGTGCTAAAAAGTTTTACTCACCCAATCCACGGAGCCAGCTGGCTCTTAGACCTGTAATAGAACAACAGTCCTTGATGGCTCACTTCCCTCCCACTGTAGCGGTCTAAGGATCCTTGAGTTATCATGTTATACACACAGGGTATAGGATGTGAGGACGTCGAGGTATATTTTTTAGCACCTAGACAAAAATGAGCACTTAACCCTTGTAGTACGGGGGTAGTCCCACTGTAATGGTTAAAGGAGAACTATGGGGTCAGGGGTTTTCCCCATAGTTCTCCTTAGGGTAACGGGAGGACACAAACTAGCGTCCTCCTGTCACCCTAAGCTCAGTATACCGCGAGCTACAGCTCGCGCTATACTGAGACGCTGCAGCCGGAGCGGATCCCGACATCGATGTCGAGATCCGCCCAGCGTCATGAGTGACAGCTGGCTCTGCCTATCTAGAGGCAGAGCCAGCTGTACCCGCCCCCTCCCCCGTCCGTTCCGCCAGTCAGCGCTGGCGGATCGGAGCGGGAAGGGGGGAATCCATCCCCTCCCCTGTCACGGCAGAGAGCCGTGACATGATCGAGAAGTGAGCGAACACCGGCATGTGTTCGCTCACCTCCCGATCTACTGAGCCGACCTGTGACAGTCTCATTGTCACAGGTCGGCTAGAACTATGAGGTGAGTGAAAAGTACTCACCTCATAGTTCTCCTTTAAGAACACCTTTGCCTGGAATTCTTCTCTATTTTATAAAGCATTGCAAGTGCAATCCCATAGCAGCCAATCAGTTTGCTGTTTTATTGATCAGTCAAGATCTTATTGGCTGCTATGAGTTACTGCATTTTGCACTCTTTCTGGGAATTTACTGATGTTTGCTTTAGTAAAAGTCAAACTTTGTCTGTGTTTAAATCTGATTTGGAGGTCCAAAAATCCTCTGTATACATGGCGGTGTTTGTTAAATTAAACTCCAAAACAAATGTTTTTGTGTCTCAGCTGTAAATTCTGTTTGCCACATAAATCCCAGATGTTCATTACTGATTATTACAATGAGTCATCAGAAGCTTCCATCACACAGCAATGTCAGCGCACACGAGGCTCCAGATTCACATTAGAGGAGAATGGTGAGTGTAGTCCATAATGTCATCACTCCATGATGATGACATCACTTCATCCATGACTGCTGGGGGATGCCTCTGTGTGACTTCTAATCACAATGCAATACATGCTACTAAGCGGTGGGAGTTTAGTACGTCTTGTGAACATAAAGAATAAACTATAATTGATTTTCTCTTTAGAGCCAAAAAATGCAATTTTTACCTGTTAAAATGTACTTCTCTTGTTTATGAGTGATGACTAATTCAGGAGAATGTGCAATTCACATATTTTTTACCGGAATATTTGCATGCAGAGTCTTCAAAGACTCTAAAGCCTCATTCACACAGCTAAGTGGCGGCCCATACAGATCCGTGCGGCGTGCACGGCTGTTTCGGGCCATTCCTGGGAAGGACAGGTGCTGCGTGTGATTGTATGCAGCAGTCTGTTCTTCTCTATGGGAGTACGCAGCCGTATGTTCACCTGAGATGCACATCCGTGTAGGTGTTCGTACTCGTACGTTGACTGGATGGTTCCTGTCTACGTCCGAGCACGGACGCCTGCACCCACACGGATGTGCATGTCGGGTTAGCGTACAGCGTTGCACGGCCGCATCCTCCCATAGAGAAGGACGGGGGCTGCGTACAATCACACGCAGCACCTGTCCTTCCCGGGAATGGCCCGATACGGCTGTGCACGCCGCAAGGATCTGTACGGGCCGGCTCTTAGCAGTGTGAATGAGTCCTAAGGGGCTGATTTATAAGTCACTCTTTCAGTGTATAGTTGGGAGAATGCATAGCTGCGCGAATGCCGTTCACACTGCACGACTGCCACTAGATGGAGCCGTGCAAATGTAATTTAGCTATACATGAAGATGTGTTGCAGTGCTAACAAGGGACATAGAGTGAGGAGTTTATCAGTCTTCTGCTTTTCCTTTCACTGTCCAGTCACAGACTGGGGGAGGGACAAGACCTGTATTTGCTACATGAACTGCAGCAGATGATAACAAGGTCTCCTTCCCTGCCAGACAGGACAGTCCTGTGCAGCAGAGCTGTGTTAATCTCAGAGCTTGATGGACAGAAATACAGTTTTGACAGATAAAACATCTCCCTTATATGTATTTTATCTGTTCAGCTTTTAGAGAAAATTGAGCTTTAAACACATTTTCAATAATAAAAAAAAAAAGATGCCAACAAGTCAAAATGCATTGTGTGTATTACTGCGTGCTTTTAAGTAAAGAGACCCTGAAAAGGAAAACATTTTGGAGGAACAAAGCGGCTGCATATAGAAAAGCGTAGCAAGGAAAACTTATTTATACTCTTCTAAAAATGTGCTAACTAACAAAAAACACACCGCATGAAAAACATACACAGAACCAATTGACCTGAATGAGCGTTTTGTGTGACACAAATCTGGCGAGCGGTAACAGGATCCACAACTATTACTACAGCAGACCAGCTCGTGTGTGTATGTGTCTGTATGTGTCTGTGTGTGTCTGTCTGTCTGTCTGTGTGTTTGTGGGGGATGTGTGTGTTCCTGTGTCTGTATGTTTGTCTGTGTGTCTGCGTCTATGTGTGTCTGTCAGAGAGAGTGTGTGTGTGTGTGTGTGTGTGTGTGTGTGCGCGCGTGTGTGTGCCCTCTCTCCACCATTGTACTAACAAGTGCTGCAGGGATGTACTAGGTCCTGGGAATGATGGTCCCCATCCAACACCAATGATGTGTTTTCCTGACATTGTGTTAGGGAATGATTTCGATGCACAGCCTCTATCTACTCCCCAGCAGAAACTAGATTGTGTTACAGCTCGTTTTATGATGCCATTTATTTGTTAGAATGTGATAGTAAGAAACCATTTGGATTAGAACCCAGATGTATAAAGAATGCCGGGATTTTCCAACGGTGGAGCAGCGCTCTGACTCACAAAAGCATTTTTCAGAAATGCATTAATGTAATCTGACTGGATAGCCATGTAGAGGCATTGAGACTCCGGAGGGTATTATAGCTATTATGGGGAAATAAAACCAGTGAATATAAGCCATGCCGGATCTATTACATCCAAACCACACTCTAATAAGATCTGTTTCTTATGTGAAAATAGCAGAGCTCTATGGCTTAAAGTGGACCGCTCACAAATGCAATATACACGCTGCTAATTTAAAGCAGAACTCAGGGCAAAAGTGTTCTTAACCCTTGCAGTGGGGCTACCCCCGCACTGCAAGGGTTAAGTGCTCGTTTTTGTATAGGTGCTAAAAATAAAAAGTTACACCCCCCCTCCCCCCCGATCCTTCGGAGCCGGCTTGCTCTTAGATCAGTCCCTGGAGCCACTCTCCATCTTCGCTACAGCGTTCTGAGGATCCTTGACTCATCACGCTCTATACATAGTGCATATGACATGAGGACGCCAAGGGACATACCATAATTGCAGCAGAGGATGAGACAGGCTTCAGAGATCAGAGTAGTAGCCAGCCAGCTTTGCGGTTTGGATGAGTATAACGTTTTAGCACCTAAACAAAAATTAGCACTTGTTGTGTCCTAGGAAATAACTGTACAATGTTGTCTCATCAATAGTGTGCCAAGGTTCTGATTTCTTGCCATGGCATGGGTGTTTGTGTATTCTCCAGTCACCATCCAGGTTCGGCCACAGTATCTGCCGAACTTCCAACAGATAAGATACCTCTTCTTATATATTAGCTGGCCACAACAATGATGAAGTACCCTCTACAAGGGTTAAGAACATTTTTTCCCAGAGCTCTACTTTAAGGGGTGACCTGTATGTCAATCCTCAGTCCTAATGAGCAGCCAGATTGGTCCCCGCAGCCTTTTCTGCCCCGGGGTCCATAGACCGCTGACATCATCACGTCTAATGCAGGACCATTGGCATGCATTGGAAGTGAGGACACCAAGGGACACACCACAGCCGGAGAGGAGGAGAAGAGAGGGGACCACTGACCACCAACGGATCAGGTGAGTATATCTGCTTTATTGGACTCCACTATTTAAAACTAGCACTTAACCCTTACAGTGCTGGGGGATCCCCATTGCAAGGGTAAGTTTCTAAAATTCCCATAGTTGTTTTTTAAAGCTGCACTGCAATAAAGTGTAGATGGAACCAAAACTCTTTTTTTTTTAACTTTAGGATTGAGTGGAGAGGAATTAGAACACCTGTCAGGTTTTCAGTGCTGTCCCTGTTACCCTCTCTATTTGTCCTGGTGACCATTATCACTGAAATTGAAAGAAAATCCCAAATTGTGGGTTGTCTTCAGAATGGGAATAGGTGGGAAATCTTCCAATACAGACTCTAGTTCTGGTGGCCATGCTGGCCACCAGGGATTTCCCTCTTACAAGGGATTTTCTTTCACTTCTTGTTGTTGCTATCAGACAGGAAGTGAAGGGAAATCTCCCTAACAGGACAGAGATGGCAAAAAAAAAAAGGCTGACTCCTTACTCTCCCTTACTCTACTTTTCGTCTACTGTAAATACACATATGAACTACATATGTGAAGGAATATGGATCATATCAAGAAAATGTATTTTCCTATGTTTGTATTTGTTTAATTTGCTTCCTAGCTTTGTGACTTTCCTTACTCAGCTTTAGCGTAGCTATGCGTAACCAAGATATATCCTGTATTCGGGAGCGCGTCGAGGATACATGAAAAGAATGCCGAGGGAGGATGCTACAGGCAGAAGATATCTTTGACTAACCAATTAGCGAGAGACACAAGACTTTAACTAACAGCTCCTCTAGTTTGCCCAATAGTACAAGACATTTAGAGATAACAGATGTGGGCATATGTGTGACAAACACTCTCCTGTTATCTGTGTATAAAAGAGAGAGACCGCCCTAAATAAAGCAGAATCTTCATAGACCTTAACCCTGTGTTTGTGATTTTTCTGGTGCACCGAACACAACATAATTAGGAACAGCAGCAGATATCTTGTGTGAACCTAGTTGTGGTTCTGATCCATTTCACATATATGAGAGCCAAAAGGATTCTTATTCCTGTCTCTCCAGTCCTGCCTGTCAGGGGAAGGGAACCTTTCTTTTTCTACTGCAGTGTCACGCACAGGTCTACTTCTCACTCTATGACTGGGCAGTGAAAGGAGAAGCAGCACACTGATGCACTCATCTCTCTGTCACTCTTCTCCTTCCTGCTATTAGTTTGGTCCTTGCACAGCAATACACCTGATTGGCTCCTTTGCTGCTTCTCCCTCTACTGTACATGGACTACAAGAGGCTTATAAGAGGTCAAACTCAAGTTCTTCCACTGTTTGTATTAAAAAAAATACATTTAAAACAGAACTCGTCTTAACTTTTTATCCCCACACTTGCAGCATGTCCTCTCTTGTGTTGAAACCGATGACTCTCAATTCCCTGCAAACTTGCATCTCCACAATATAACCCTATAAAGATGCAGCAGCTATCTTGAGCCAACTTTCATTTCCTGTCTGAATGACCTCCATGATTCACTTCTCCCCTGACCTGTAGAGTTATCCCCCCACACTTTTTTTTATTGTATTTGGATTGTACAAAACACTTCATTCAAGCCTGCTGAGGTGATCTGCAGTGCCATGCTTTGCAGAGAAATGCAGCATGTCTACATTTTTCCACACTGCACATCATGCCATCAATGTGGTATGAATGGGCCACACAGAAAACAATTGTCTTCTATGTGCCCTAACGGTGACCCGCATGTCACTGCACATAATGTGAACTTAGCCTAGCATGATCTGAGTCACTACTGGAATAACTATGGAGCTGGTAAGGTCAGAGAGTATTAGAAATCCTGATTTGCATTCTGGATCCTATAGACAATGACTGAGAAAGCACTACAAGCTTTAGATCGGTATGACAGCCAGGCAGCCAGTATTTTAAGGGGTGGCAGCCTACACAATTCTTTTATGATGCACTGTTTGCATAGACTTGACCATCACACCTATGCGAGCTTGTTGGACACCTCATTCTAAAACCATGGAAAGTTATATGGGATTGGTCCCCTTTTGTGGCTGTAACAGCTTTAACTTTTCTGGATAATCTTTCCTCAAGATTTTGGAGTTGGTCTATGGGAATTTGTGCCTGCTCAGTCAAAGGATCATTTGTGAAGTAAGGAGCCCTTGTTGGATGGTCAGACTTGGCTTGGAATGGACATTCTTATGAATTCTAAAGGTGGTCAGTAGGGTTGAGGTCAGGGCTCTGTGCAGGCCACTCACGTTTCTCCACACCAAACTTGCCAAACCATATCTTAATGGATCTGGCTTTGACCACAGGGTGCAGTCACAATGGAATAGAAAAGGACCAAAACCCAAACTGATTTTAAAAGGCTAGAAATAAACAATGGTCTAAAATATATTTGTATGCTGTAGAATTATCAATGTCCTTCACTGGAAATACCAGAACTCAGTAATTTGGAGGGTTGTCAACATACTTTTGGCCATATAGTATTGTTATGATGGTCACATATCTACAAACATGGTGTGTACTTTACAGTAATGTAAACATATTAATGGCCCAGTCATGTTTTTATTTAGGAAACTCATTACATTCCTTACCGATAGTCATGCCCTCATACATTTTCAAGTGGAACAGAAATCCTGGACTCACAGTGACCTCATTTCTGCATCCATGTCATGTAGATCATTGTGTAACAACGGTCCCTGCACAATCCCGAAGAGGTGCAGCAGAATGAACATGTTGTATAAACTTCCATTCAATCCAATAAATGATCTTTGAAAGCTTCAGCGGAGATTTATTATGTGCATTGTCATAAATAATGCTTACAATACATGAGTACAAGAAATAAATGTATATTTACTGACTGCTTGTTGGATTTGGAAAAATGTTAATGGACATTTTTCCAAATCATTTACACTTCCCATTCTACAGAAACAAATATCTTTTTTTAATTTAATAGATGTGTGTTCTAAAAAAAAAATCCTGCACAAATAACCTTTGTTTAAAACAAGATGGCTGATATTTCTAGTTCTTAGGAATTGTTAGCAATTGTTTTTTTACATGGACTGTATTACCGTCATTTGATTTCTTCCAAATCTTTGATGAATCTTATGAAAACTTGCCTGGTTTGTGGCTAGCTTTGCTGTCCCAGTAAACCTCTATAATGTAATGACAACAGCAATATAAAAATATGCTTAATTTTCCATATGGGTCAATATAACCTAGGCAGATCTCCATTACAGGTCATCAGTAATCACCTCTAGACCATGTGTATATTTGTCCATGATGGACATTCAGCAATTGGTGGGTATAAAACTCTAATCTCTTCCTTTCCAAATGTTGGATTAGATAAGGTCAGTTTTTGTTTATCACTTTCAGCTTTTAAACTTCGTGGTGCCGATCCTAATTGGTGTTTATAACCATTAGGCAGATGCTATTTGGATGCAATAACAGCTTGCAGGTTTGGATGAAGACCAGGAAAAATATTATTGTGGAAATCAGATATTTTTTATACATTAACTCCACAGTAGAATGTATGTCAAGGGAAAGAACAAAAAAAAAAAATCTAGTGTCTAGTTATTGGACTTCAACTCAGTTCATATTACAAGATCTTGTACTTATATATTGGAATACAGAAAAAAAAGTATTTCAGCATCTAGAAATTGTGAAGTACATGCTGAGAAAGCCAATTAATCCGCCAGGGATAGGTACAAAATGACATAAAAGCAGGCTGGGTTTGCACAGATTGTGAAGAAAGCTTATGTCTTATAGCAGCTTTTACTTTCGAAGAGGACATGTCATTTAAACTCTGTTTTCTCATCACGCATGCATACTGTGCTTAGGATTTCCATCTACAAGCAGATGTCTCACTGAATCCAATTTACTGCGAGGCTTTTGCCCATACTTAAATTCCTAGCCAAAGTTCCAGAGCCCATTATAATAATGATAAGTAAAATCCTGACCAGGACAAACGTGCAGGAATAACACAGTGATAAAAAGGATATGTGCTGCCTTGAAGTAAGAATTGAACACAGCCATACTCAAGCACGCTATGACTCCAGTTTAACTTCTAGCTTGTGATATGACTCTACACTATCTACCTAGGCCTGCAATATGATTCTACCTGAAAGCCACCTGCTTTGACCTTAGATTGTTTAATATCTACTGGGCCGACCTGTGACAGTCTCATTGTCACAGGTCGGCTAGAACTATGAGGTGAGTGCTTTTCACCTTCTCCTTTAAACATCACATAAGCGATGGGGCAAACCTGAGGACCACATTTTAAAGGCATGGCTCAGAGAAAGGCATGCCTCCTTTCACAGTTACTTGATAAAGACCAGACTTTCCTTCAAATCTTTGAGAAGTCCATTCTGTCTGCTGACTGCACAGAGGATGCTTCATACCATCTCTGATGCCGATTTGCCCTGGAAGAGCTCACAAAGCGTTGTAATGCTTGAACTAATGGGTGGTCACACATTCCACCACCAAAAAACTGGGCGGGATTATGTTAAAGTTTGTGACAACGTGACCGGTCACACATTCTAACGTAGTCTCAAATGTTGGTAGAACACTAGACTGTCCAGGTGAATCCCGGATGGGTGGCAACCCTAGAGACTTTGCATGTCTCTGCGGGAAAAAATACATCCCTTAACCCCCCCCCCCCCCAACAATTTTTTTATTTTACTAACTTTATTTATGAACTGTTTCCACCAGCCACACGTCTACCGCAATGCCCCATTCCTGGAACACAAGGGATCGCATATATATTGTTTCCTTGCGTTCTTGGGTATGAGAGGGTGTGGCAGTGCCATTCAAGTTGCCCACAGTACGATCGGCCGCACAGGAACGTGCGGTAATAAAACGCTCTGCGTTCCAGTGCGTTGGGATCGCAAAAAATGGTGCATGCACGTTTTTTTGCGATCCCACCGCATTGGAATGCAGGGCTTTTTTTTTACCGCACGTAACTGTGCGGTTGATCGTACTGTGGGCGGGTCTGCAGTGCCATTGACTTGAATGGCACTGACACGCCCCCGTCACACCCCAGAGCGCAGGGAGACTTTATATAGGCGATCCCTCGCGTTCCGGGCACGGGACATTGCGGTAGATGTGCGGGCTGGTGGAAACAAGCCCTTAAGTAGAACACCAGACATAACTTTTATCTGTTTTGTGTGTGAGTATTAAAATATAACACATAACATCTGTGTTCCCGACCTTCATTTCCTATTGTGTCACCTATAAAGAAATAGTGTCAGGTTTTGTTCCCCTGCCTGTATCCTTGATGTGTACTATTGCACATAAAAGATGCCCCCACAAAACATTTTTTTTGGGGGGCATGTTTAATGTGCAATACTGATCCCCCCCCTTTCCAATTAATATTGCATTTGTTAAAAATTTAATAACTTCACCCCTCCGTGTGTTTTTTTTCCTAGATACCCTCTTACATTTTTCACTGGAGTTTTCCACAATAAATATACTCACATGCTCAGAGATTCCAGCATTGTCCTGTTGTAAACTCCTGCTCCACAGCCACATGCCAGGTCCCATGCTGCTATCCTCTTTACTTATGTCATCAGGAGCTGGTTGTCCCTTCCTGGTTTGAAGTTGTCCCTTCCTTGAAGCCAACACCCTGATGATGCGAGATGCGTGCAGGTCATCCTCAGTGCAGTCAAAGGTCCACCTTCTACCAGCGCTGGTTCACCCTCCTACAGCCTCCAGCAAGCAGGGGTTGTGTGACGAAATCGCTGCTCTCCACAACCCCTGCTTGCTGGCGGCTGCCGGAGAAAGATTAGTCCGTCACGGCTCCCTCTCTCCCTGATGTCACTTCCTCCTACTACAGCCGCGGAGGAGTGAAACAGGGGAGGGAGGGAGAGTCGAGGGACCGGAAACAGCGCCACCTGGCGTCCGCTGACCGCCACCCGCCGCCCGCCGCAAGATATGCTAGTATGCAGCATTGTACCATTTGAATTATGTGCCCAGGCGGGAGGTGGGCACAGACCCGGGCACATGATTGCAAACCCGTACTGCCCGGGTGAAACCCGTACGGGTGGCAACCCTACTCACAGCCTGTAAAAAGGAAGGCATGCAGATGATTTCTCAAACTACTTTAACAATCTCTGACGATGAAAGACAGAGACTTCTAGAACAAGGCACAGGTAAACTAAAGGTAAGACAGACAGCAGAGGCAGACATCAATAAAGGCTTTATTTACTTTAAAGCAGCCCCCATTACCTTGGTATAGTCACCCACTTTTCCTTAGTGTAACCCCTCTGTCCTAATCTCCTCCAACAAAATAAATCTAGTATTTCTGAGTACTGGACACAGGTGTACTTTACTCAATACAGTGCTCAGGGTCTGAGTGTCCAAACACAAGATACGGTAATATTATTTGGGGGCAAGCGGTGCTTACCTAGCCCTGTGCAAGCACCTCTCAGGGAAGAATGGGGGAAGGAAATGTAAGCGCCAGTAAGGTTGTCCATCATAGTGATTGGCCAATAGGTTTATTATCCTGGTTCAGTTATTCACCTGTACATAAGCGATGGGGCAAACCTGAGGACCACATTTTAAAGGCATGGCTCAGAGAAAGGCATGCCTCCTTTCACAGTTACTTGATAAAGACCAGACTTTCCTTCAAATCTTTGAGAAGTCTATTCTGTCTGCTGGCTGCACAGAGGATGCTCACAGCCTGTAAAAAGGCACAGGTAAACTAAAGGTAAGACAGACAGCAGAGGCAGACATCAATAAAGGCTTTATTTACTTTAAAGCAGCCCCCATTACCTTGGTATCGGCAAAAAATAAAAGATTCTGGCCTAAGGTAAATTATTACAAACAAGGCAATCCAGTCTGAGCACATGGTAAACATTACATGCAAAATAATATACAGCATAAATCAAGATAAGCCTAATATTACCTAGATGCGAGCCCATAGTGGCTGTGTTAGCTATACTGCCTGTAGTATGCCTATGTATAAGTGGGCATTCTAGGTAGCAATCATTTATATCTGACATATTACCTTTTGCAGTATGACAACTGTTCAAATGATGTTTGTCAAAACAAAAAGAAATATGGATGAATACAATACATGATGCTGTCCTTTTGAAGTGAACCTGTACAAGAGAATATAGGCAAAGTAATAATTATGTTGTATAACTAGAAGTATACATGTGCTTGCAGTATATATGTGTTTGCACCCACTTTTCCTTAGTGTAACCCCTCTGTCCTAATCTCCTCCCACAAAATAAATCTAGTACTTCTGAGTGCTGGACACAGGTGTACTTTACTCAATACAGTGCTCAGGTTCTGAGTGTCCAAACACAAGATACGGTAATATTATTTGGGGGCAAGCGGTGCTTACCTAGCCCTGTGCAAGCACCTCTCAGGGAAGAATGGGGGAAGGAAATGTAAGCGCCAGTAAGGTTGTCCATCATAGTGATTGGCCAATAGGTAAGATGGAGGACAGCGCACAGCACTGACAGAGAAGGTTGAAATTAGCATATGGAAGTGCAATGGAATTCCTATTCAGTGCAGTGCTAAAGAAGAAATCTGGGGTACATGCATGATCTTTTTTTTTAGGGCCACTTATCTGTTCCTGGGCCTGTGTAATTAAGCACAAATTAGTTCCAATACAGTTATAAATCTGACATCAGATGCACGCTAAATTGTTCCAGCCACCTGCCCAGCATTTCAGGCACAGGGATTTAAAATGTACACAAAGCATAGTGCAAATCCTTTACTAAATAAAAAACAGCTTTAGACAGGTGTCTGATTTAATCATTATCTTGCTTGATAAATCCCTGTGTATTTGTGCCCACGTCTCTACATCTTGCTCAGTACAGCTCATGAAGGAGGGGACAAAAAAAGCTTCTGTGGATGTATAAACTCGGAAGATTCAGCCCTACTTACCGGTAGCTATGGCATGTTGAGGAAGTGGCAGGAATAGGGAGTAACTGGGTGGACTGGTGTCACTGTTCCTGAGTTCAAGAGGTTATTTGATCATTGCTGCTTCCCCTTCAAGTACTAGATGTGAGCTCACATTGTGTTGTGTACCCGGATAATTATTTTTTTTCGATCAATCACTTCACTTTTCACTTCTCTTTCATGCTCCCTGAGCCTCCAGTAGATGACTGACAGATGTGACATTTTACTTAATTTTATTAGAAAAAAATTAATTTATTTCACACCATGGTAGTCACTAGATTTTACCATCTACGGCAAGTGTCCCAATCACTTGCTGGGTGCTCTGGGTCTATTTACACCCAGCAGTCACCATCTGCTGAAATGATCTCCCAGTCGACAGTATCTGCTTATTTCTGGGGCCAATGTCACTTAACAACAGCAGATTTGGTAGTTTGAAATATGGAGTGTGTGTTGTCTCAGGTAAGTTACCCCCGAACCCAATTGATGTATGTCACTCCAAATGACCACTAACACAAGAAGGTACTTCCTGTATAATAATAATTACTGAAAGCAATATAATGAAGGCATTTCATCAAAGACACCAGGGTAATGTGGGTACCTTATCAGTGACACCAATATATTAGGGGAATTGCTCCACTGACACCAGGTGGGCACCTTACCAAAGACTCCAATATAATGGGGGAACTGCTCAACTGACACCAGGGTAATGAGGGCATCTTACCAATGACACCAATATAATGGGGGAACTGCTCCACTGACACCAGAGTAATCGAGGTACTTTACCATTGACACCAGGGTAATGGGGGCTCTTCTCCACTGACACCTGGGTAATAGGGGGAACTTCACCATTGACACCAGGGTAATAGAAGCACCTTACCACTGATGCCAATATAATGGTGGAGCTTTTCCACTGACGCCAGGGTAAATGGGGATACTTTACCATTGACACCAATGTAATGGGGTGCTCTTCTCCACTGACACCTGGGTAATAGAGGGAACTTAATTATTGACACCAGGGTAATGAAAGCACCTTACCAGTGATGCAAATATAATTTGGGAGCTTCTCCACTGACGCCAGGGTAAATGGGGATACTTTACCATTGACACCAATGTAATGGGGGGCTCTTCTCCACTGGCACCTGGGTAAAAGGGGGAACTTCACCATTGACACCAGGGTAATGGAAGCACCTTACCACTGACACCAACATAATGGGGGAACTTCTCCACTGACACCAGGGTAAATGGGGGAACTTTACCATTTGCACCAGGATAATGGGAGTACTTTACCATTGACACCAAGGTAATGGGGGCTCTTCTCCACTGACACCTGCGTAATAGGGGGAACTTAACCATTGACACCAGGGTAATGAAAGCACCTTGCCACTGATGCCAATATAATGGGGAGCTTCTCCACTGACACCTGGGTAAATGGGGGTACTTTACCATTTACATCAGGGTAATGGGGGCATTTCTGCACTAAAAAACAGAGTAATGAGGGTGCTTTACCACAGACACCAGGGTAATGGGGGAACTTCAGCAATGACACCAATAAAGGGGTACTAAATTGACTGCTCTATACAGTGTTTACATCAGACATACCCCTGGCCACTGCACTATTGCTACACTGGAAGTAGGCTTTAACAATACCCCTATAGGCCACACCTACTGTTTAGTGATCTGGCCATGCATACCTTTTGCCAAATTTTTTCTCATTTTGTGGTGCCTAAGAGCACCCCAGTTTAATTATAATACAAGCAATGCCCATTCTTAACACCCTTTAATAGAAACAAAGACCGGCATGTTTTTTTTTTTCTTTTGTTTTGCACAACAAGGAAATCTTTTATAAAATCAGTGTGTATTTATGTGACATTAGCAGAATAAAGCTCAAATCCAATCGTATATAAAACACCATTCTGATCAGTTAAGTATCCTTCAAAAAAGTAATTCAATATGTTTTGACATACAGCTAGTGTAAGTATCTGAATCTTTTTTTATAATAGCTTCCTGGAATCCCCTTGAATAGCAACCTGTGAAAGGTAGAGCCAGCACAAGTAGTCAGTACGGGTTCTACAGCACAGTGCTGTCTACACCTGACACCTGAGCATTGTGATGTATTGCTGCTCCTTCATTGACCAATCAGCAAGCTGCGTGCTGCTGAAATTTAGTAGGAATGAAAGAAGTGGTTAGGCTGTCTCTCAGGAGTGCCTGGAGCACAAGACTGGCTGGATGGAATTGCAAGTTTATTTGCAATTAAAACATTTCTTATATGTATTTCAAATTGGTATTTGGTTGCTTGTGTGGAGTACTGCTTTAGGATTATGGCTTTTAAATACTACATGGGCATGCAGATGAGAATTAGCATTGCCATTATTTATTTTTAGATCACATATTGTTCTTCTACAAAACACAATTATACAGTAGCTTATCTCTCATTATTATCCATTAAACTACCACCATACTTATTTTTTTGTGAGCTCAGGAAGCTGTAATAAAATCCCTGGAAATGTAATGGATGTGTGCTAATACTGCTAAATTCAGACTTTTAACAGAGCTCTGGCTTTTTTTTCCTCTGCCTTCCATGGAATTACGCTGTTAATTTGAGCTCCTACAGTTTCCTTTATTCAGATTCAGTCATTGGCACCACTCTTAACAAGCTCTATAAACAATAGCCTTCTTAAAGGGTGAAATCCACCGACTCAGCAATGTCTTTATTGTAGCAACAACTTTGCAGAGATTGCCCAGCCGGGAAAATCACTTGTGGATGTGGGAAAAAGTAGACTTCCTTTACTATGCGCAGAGTTATTTGTTCTTACACAAAAGTTGGTGTAATGTTTACTTTCCTTTGTTCGTGTGCTCTGCCGCTCAAGTCCAAGTTGATGCCTTGCCCATGTGACAAAGGGCAAAAGAGCACCCTTGTCATGAGTCAGGAAGGGGATGGAAACATAAGAGTTCCTGATGTTTTTTAGGAAAACACGTAGGCTTGTATGGTCAATCTGAACATTGAGGAATAGGGTGGAAGGAGATATATGAAATGTTTGTATATTCTTTATTGCTATGGAAAGCTGCCAATTTGGTAATAAAGAAGCAATTTCCTCATTGTACTTGGGTTGACCTATGTTGATGTTGTTACGTGTTGAAAGGGAAACTATTGTAAATGATAGAAAAATACACATTTGTAGGCAGGGCTGT
Organism: Nanorana parkeri; assembly: GCF_000935625.1. Taxonomy (NCBI): domain Eukaryota; kingdom Metazoa; phylum Chordata; class Amphibia; order Anura; family Dicroglossidae; genus Nanorana; species Nanorana parkeri. Next base: position 177,270 of record NW_017306352.1, on the reverse strand, counting down.
CTCTAGGGTATTTGCCTCCTGAGGCAATGTGATGTTGGTCTGGAAGGGGAGTTGCTTGAGTGCTGGCAGGGAATCGCCCTTTCCGGGGTGGTGAAGATGTTGTTCTCAGTTTTAGCTTAAGTAGTGTGGTGTGGGGGGGCGGGTGCAAGCCACTCTGTAAGTGGCTCTGCCTGTTGTCCCACAAAGCTCACTAACATCACTGATTGCCAGGAGCTCAGCAGAACACAAACCAGAGCATCCCACTTAGCTCCTGGCAACTGCATGGACCTGGGGTTGCCACCTGTCTAGGATTGACCCGGACAGTTTTGGTTTTGAATGCTGTGTCCGGATTTCATGGCAGCAGAAACCCGGACTCAAGATGACAGGCAGACAGGGGCAACCAAAATTAAGAAAGGGGCTGCTGGCCCCCCACTGAATATATTCTCGACTGTAGTATTTACATATGAATGGGTGGTACTCTTTACATATGAATAAGCCGCGACTCATTCTCCCAAAAAAATGTCCGTGCCTCGCTAGAGTTCGCTTGGTTTTCGCTTGAAGAAAAAAGCAGCGGTGGAGTAAAATTTTGATTAGCATATTTGCCATGTTTTGAAGTGTGTCCTCCAACCATTTTCGGTCATATTTATGAGCAGTAAAAGCAGCTGAATGGCAGATTGAGAAAACACTAAACTGGTCTTTGATAATTGTAAACAGAAGTCGCGTATCGTTTTCAAAAAAATGGCAGATATGGTTGGCAAACTCAAGCAAACCGGCAAAACGTAAAGTAAGGCTCCATTCACACAGGGACTTTGCTGCATTCAGGGGCTTCCCAGGTGTCACCGTTCAGATGCGGCCACTGTACCCTTTAAAAGTATTGACAGGGTGACACCGGCTGCAACTGTAAGCGGCCGTACGCATGTAATCATACATAATACGATTGGTTTGGGATAGATGATTGTTGCTGGAGGCAGGATAGATGAATGGGTATAGCAGCTGCATCTGAACGGCGACACCTGGGAAACCCACTGATGCAGCAAAGTCTCTGTGTGAATGGGGCCTTACTCTACATTCTGCCAGTTTACTTCAGAATCTGTAGGTCCTGGAGGCAGGAATCCCAAATGCAGAGTGTGAATGCAGAGTAAGGATTGCATTTACCACTATCACACTTACCGTGCTGTTTTTTTCTTTTTTTTTTTCAAAGTCTTTTTCTCCCTCTTTATCAATGTGGCAAATGTCAATTAGAGATGGGCTCGATGTTCGAGTCGAGAATGAGTTCTACTCGAACATCGGCAGTTTGTGTGTTCGGCGAGCCCTGATTGGCTAAAGCCTTGCACCTGACTACAGGTCAGGTGCAAGACTTTGCCCAATCAGGGCCCAGTACTCTGTAAGAGCCATGATTGGGCAAAGTCATCATGCCGTACAGATGCCATACAACTGTGTCACCGCTAGCTCCGCCCAATTGTATATATGTTGCCGGCATCTGTCAAAATGTAAGGCTGCTCACTCTTCCCCCCTTTCCTGCCCTGCCAGGCCTATGCTTGAATCAAGGGTCTGGTATGGAATTTTAGGGGGGACCCCATGTTTGCCCCCCCTTTTTTGGTGGTGGGGTTCCTCTTTAAAATTCCTACCAGACCTTAAGGGTCTGGTATGACGTTTGGGGGGAACCCCACGCTTTTATTTATTTATTTATTTTAAATGGGGTGCATCCTAACTTTCCTACCAGACCTAAAGGGTCTGGTATTGTTTGGGAGGGGGAACCGCATGCTTTTTTTTTTTCATTTTAAATATCATTTTTTTCTTTACAAATGTAATTTTTGCTGCAGCAGGTTTTTACATTTTACAGATCCGCCACTTTACAGGCAGTTTAATATTTAAAGGAATTTTTTATTTTTTTTGTTAAAAAATCACTGCTCCTTTTAAAACGGTGTTTTTAAAAAGTTTTTCTTTTGAATTGATACATGTCCCCCAGGGCAGTACCCGGATCCCCATACCCTTTTTCTGGTCAATAAATTGCATATAAGCCTTCAAAATGGGGTCAATTGATTTTCAAACTTCTAGCCCCATAGACTTGCATTGAGTTCGAGTTCGAGTTCAAATTCAAATTTTTTCCATGTTCTAAAGTTCTAATTCGAACCGAACATGGGGGTGTTCGGCCCATCACTAATGGCAATAACAGTTTCGACATGTTGACGGGTTTGAGTCATTATAGTTTACTTTTTTAAGGTGGCTTTCATATATTACTCGCTTGTCTTCAAACTCATGAAGTAATTCATATGCAGTTTGGCAATTTTTCCCTCAGGTGAGCATTTTTATTTAAAGTCCATTCTGATGTATTAACTGCTGAGATAAACTCTATTCCAGGATAAAGCGAGCAGTAGTTGTATTCTGCTTTGTGAATTATTATGATTCTGAGTTTACCATAGACTGACACTAATAGGAGCAGTCAGGTACAATCCCTGTGCAGCAATACCAAACAGGAAGCACAGTGTGTGTATATATAACAAGTATACATGGCTGCCTTTATATGAGGCTACTCCCACACTGAAAGGGTTAACTGCTCATTTTTGTCTAGGGACTAAAATTAAAAAGTTATACTCGCCCAATCCCCAGAGCTTGCTTGCTCTTAGACTTGTCCTTCCAGCCTCGTTCCCACTCCGCTGCTGTGGTCTAAGGATCCTCGAGTCATCACGTCCACATCACAGTGTAATAAAACATTTTCCCCAAGTTGTTCTTTAGAAGACTAGCAATTCCCTTTTATGTTAATGATTTGTTGAAGACATTAGGAGACGGAGGAGTATCTAAATGAAACATTTCCAGCCAGGAAAATATTGCTTTTAGAGCTTATATTGGGCTATGTAAAAGTCAAATGACAAATGAAGAGTCCATGTTTAAAATTCAAGTTTAGTATGGTGGTGGTGGTGGTGGGGGGTGATTGATGAATTATCCAGATGCAGACACCGATATTGGAGGTTATCAATGACAGAATTAGTTTACCTAAACCTGGACTAATAGCCAATACTCCGCAATCAACCTATTACAACGATTTACTTCAACAGACAAACCAACCTTCTCAATGAACTGGTAAAGGCCTTTGCTGGAAGGGAGAGAGAGTCCCACACCCTCTGAGGGCCCCTCGCTCCAGTCTAGTAGATAAGACCCCCTTACCAGTTCACCTAATGGCAGTGATCTGGGGCAGAGTATCTGACCTCTAAAGGCTTGGATCCTTTAGGGATGATTTACTGAAGGCAAATAGCCATTCACTTTGCAAGAGAATTTTCCCTTAGCTTAGTAAATCTGATGAAAATTGACTTTGCAAAAAACTCCCATCATGTGCAAGGAAAATAACTAAACAATGTGCATGGATGATGGAAGTCAGCAGAGCTTCACTTCATTCACTGAGCTAAGGAAAAAAGTGAACAGCCTATTGTATTGTCTCCCTTGTATGCAATTAAGAAGGATTTGTTTACCTAATTAACCTATTTTCACACCTTTTTAGGCTACTTTATTATGTAAATTGGTTAAGTTTCATTTATTTTTTTTATTAAAATTTTCCCTTTCCCCTATAGAACTAGAAACCGAAAGCTTTGTTATGGTTCTAAAAAACAAGAATTTTTTTTTTTTCAGGCTGTATTTGCTTTATTTACTGCTTGGCTCCATCTTCAGTTTGTTGGGGACCGTGTTTGTGTAGTGACAGTTGAGCAGTTTATTCTTTGGTTTGAACTAACGACCACACAGGGGACACAGCGTATGGCTTTTTGTACAGGAGAAGAATTATACACACAGGTAAATATTCAGAAACCTTTTTTTTTTTTAAGAAATAATTAGGAAAGTTAGGAATTCTATTGTGCAAAGCATGCGGCCAGAGACGACTTATATTTGCTCACGTCAACAATATACACAAAGTTACACACAGGATGAGTGACCCGTTTAGGGCCAGATAGGGAGATCTCTTGTTTACAATCAGTGTTAAAACTCTGAATAATGGAAAGAAAAAAAAAAAAAAACATTCATACAATGACTGGATATATGGTCAGGTTCGGTCATCATGCAAATGGATTTTTTATCCTGGCCATGTTAAAGTATATTTCCACTTTCCAGTCAAATATGTGAAAACCCCACTATATGCTTCTTATGTGTTCCTATTCACACAGTACAAAAATAGTATTTTTAAAAAAAAACTATTTCTTATCTTTCTAGTTGTTCCTTTGCAGCAGGCCTTTCAGCAGTCTGCAAGCTACTCTGAATTTAAAAGTTAAAAGCAGAGGGACAAAGTGGGGACAGACTGAGCTTCCCTCATTAACATACAGTACAATGCACCACCCAAGCCTGGAAATCTGTAAACCTCTTTTACACGGCATTCTGACCAGGTTGGCCTGTCAGCCCAATGTTAGTCTGTAGGCAGCCAGATCTAAACGGACATGTATCCATTTACATTCGGGTACCCCCAGCTCCAGCCAGGTCCAGAAAAACAAATGGAGTTCTGCTTCACTGGACCTGATCACAATGGTGACATCCGTTCCAATCAGCAGATGCATTGACCCCTGCAGATCAGAACTGAAGCACCCTTCTGAAAGGGGCCTTAGAGGAGAACTATGGGGTCAGGGCTTTTCCCCATAGTTCTCCTTAGGGTAACGGGAGGACACAAACTAGCGTCCTCCCGTCACCCTAAGCTCAGTATACCGCTACATGTAAGCGGGCTTAGGGTGTAGTGGCTTCACAGAGGTAATCACACATAATGGTCTTTTGAACAAGATAACGTTTATTACCGGAGAGCCGGTAGTAGGAAGAGTATTTACAATAGTAATGTCAGCAGTTTCACTCCAGGCATGGAGACACAGGTACACAGTACAGTCAGTTCTGATATCAACGTTAGTAGTATTCGTTAGCACTATCAGCACCTCCCACTAACTGGCAAAGTACAAATCCAATCACACGAGGTGTATCGGTAAAGGCGGAGAACACGTTACCCGGGAGCAGCGGTATTCGTTCCATACAGCGAGATACGAGTCTGGCACACTCTTCCCGCACTCACAGCGCGGACACAGGTTTGGCTATAAGCACTGGGAGTCTTTCATCTGACCAGAACTGCCGATGCAGGACTCCGTAGGAACCCTGAACTATCCCTCACAGGCCGGAACACTTTCCCTGAACTCTCCTAACTCTCCCTCACAAGCGGGGTACCTGTCCCTGTCTACTTTCACACTTGTTCTGCCCAAAAACGTGGTTGGGCTTCCTATATAAGATAACCACCCCAAAATGGCCAACCAAATCTCCCGAGAATTCCTGTCCTATCAGGACACCTGGCTTCTCCAAAATGGTGCTGGAGACACTTATAGAGGCTAAACAGTTCTGAACATATTTACACATAAACATATCAAAATCGGCTGAAAGTAGTTATATACACTGGTTATCCCACTTTATCCTGCAGCCAGCTAGACTGCCCTGTCACTGGCAACTGCCTACATACAGTCTCATTGTCACAGGTCGGCTAGAACTATGAGGTGAGTGAAAAGCACTCACCTCATAGTTCTCCTTTAACCCTTTGTTAGGACAGAAAATGTCCAAATCTACTTTACAACAGGGCCGTGCGGTCAGGGGAGGTAGGGGAGGCAGAGCCCCACACAGTATTATGAAGAAAAAAGGTGTCAGCTTCAAGTCTGAAGCTGACAGCTTTTTCTCCATTCAGAGTGGCTTGTTACAGGTTACACAGCAGGGAAAGCCTCCCCGCTGTGTAACCTGTCATGGAGGGAGCGCTGCCTGTTAATTACAGGCAGCGCTTCAATCATAAAAACGGAAAGAAAAAAAACAGTGGGGGCATCGATCTTGATGCCTCACCAGGCTCCTCCCTGTCCCCTCCCTTCCTCTTCCCCACACAGCTTGTTTACCAAGTTGGGAGCGGATCTTCGGCCGGGTGGGGGGTGGAGCTTCGACTGGACAGGGGAGGAGCTTTGGCAGGCTCGGGGATGCCTCACCCAGCACAGAAGGCACGGCACCTCACTGACAATGAGATCTGCCTAGACAATTCAAACAAGGCTAGTTATGGCAAATAATAACTCCCCGCCCCCTCCTTAACATTAAATAGCAGAGGAAAATGTTGAAGTTTTCAGAAAAGAGAGATTCAAAATGTAAGTAGCAATATTTTTTTTTTTGTTAAATTTTTTTAGAGTTATGCTAAGATAAAATAGGCATGGACATACACTTTAAGCCTAAATTGTGTGTTCCCCAAACATGCCATTTATTAGCAGCCCTGACTGAAAACCAGCTCATTTAGTTTATTAATAACTAGTTATAAAATCGCTGTCATCTTGTACTACAATTTCCAAAATGAGAAAGACATATAATTGGCTGCTTTTTGACTAAATTCTTTTATGCTTGCTATAGTTTGCATTTGAAAAATTGCTGAACGGCCTTGGGGACACTTTTAGTATTATGTATCAAAAAGTTCCTTTTATGAACTGAAGTAATTTAACCACAGCAAATAATCACGTTCAAACTGGGCCCATTTACACTTGTGCTTGAGGTAAGGCAGTGAAAAACATTACTGAAACACACGGTGTCTGTGTGCATTGTGTTGGGGTGGCATTCATTGTGAATGGCACCCCAACACACTATGCAGTAGAAGCCAATATACAATACAGCGCATGGTGCACTGTAGGGTAGCACAGTGGTTTAGTTGTTAGCACTTCTGCCTTGAAGCACAAGGGTACTTGGTTTGAATGTTCTCCCTGTGCTTGCATGGCTTTCATTCCACATTCCAAAGACATGCTGGTAGGTTAAAAGGCTCCTGTATCAGCCCTTTGTGCATGTAAAGTAGGGAGGTGAGATTGTATGCTCCTTGAGGGCAGGGACTGATGTGAATGTACAATATGTAAAGTTCTGCACAAATTGTCAGTGCTATATACACTGAGTGGCCAGATTACTATGACCACCTGACGTTTGTAGGCAAATTAGCTATAATTTCGTGCTGAAGTTGCTAGAGGGCCAAACCATTATAAATAGGGAATCAGGTTGTTTACCACGACAGTAGAAGTGATTTTTTTCTGAGGATATGGGTAAACAACACGATTTAACAGCCTTCGAACGTGGGATGATTGTTGGCACTCGGAGCCATGGAGCGAGTATCAGCAAAACAGCAGAATTCGTTAAATGTTCAAGAGCAGCTGTTAAGACTGGACTGTCAGCCGAAAATCTGGGTCTGAACATGCGAATTGTGGCCGCCAGCGACTAGTCAATGTTAGGGCAGAACGGAGAGTGTCAAGACTAGTACAAGACAACAGAAGGGCAACAGTGCAGTGTCAGATTCCTCGCATCACCTTTCAACATCTCGTGGAGTCACGAGACGGCCCAACAAAGTCATCTCGTGGAGTCATCTCATGGCCCAATGAAGTACTGATGGGGTGGTCATAATAATCTCGCCACTCAGTGTATATACCATTGATGGTGCCCATAGACTTTTTGCCACTGGAGTGGGGGGAGTGCTGCTTGTGGTTCACATTCCGAGGGTGGGGGAGATGGGGTTTAGGTGGTGCACATTACCCAGCTCATTGATATTACTGTTTACCAGGAGCTCGGCGCACCACCAGGAGCTGGCCAGAGCATCCCAGGTTGATAAGGGGTCTTAGCAATATGGGACACTCTGGCCGTAAAGGGGGCAACCGGCACACTGTCGCCCCCTACCACATGACCCAAAGAGACGCTGCCTGATGCTGCCTTATTATAGGCAAGCTGAATGCCATAAATAAATAAAAGGGTCATGTGAATTTTCATGTCTAGTGTGGTATAGCGGCAGCCTTTTCATAATGAATGGACTTCCATAAAACAAAGCACATTAATGAGTGCAATAACGCACCACAACTGAAAGAAAAAGCGTGAATCTGCCCTTAGGGTTGTGAGCATTAATGTTAACCACTGACTGTAATGATAATAAAAACGTATGCAAAGAAACAAGATCATTAACATATATTGATAAGATATACTGCTGATCAAATTCATATATTCACCCAGAATTAAAATAAAAAAAAATGAAAATCAATTCCTTGAAAATTCGCTTTAAATCAAATTGTCCATACCAAGAAATAAATAGATACTGGAAGACAGCACCTAATAAAACACATTGCTCTTTTCAAGATGCAAGCTACTTGGCTAATCCTTCCAGACATTGCCTCTGAGGGTATTTTGATTCTTTTGTAAATGTTCCATATCATTTCAGCAAATAACCCTGACTCATTCGCAATGACTTGAACAACGCAGTGGAGCTCATAGCCCAAAAAGGCAATTTAACTCTTCTGGCGTAATGCCTGTTCGCATAACACCAGTTGTGTGGTGATGTACGTCTCGGGAGATCGTGTCAGGAACTAAGATAATAAATAAGCCCCGGAGCTTAAATATCATTTTCATGTTGGCAATATATAACACACTCAAGTAGCAGCATGATACTACCAAGTCCCTGAGCTTGTCACAGAAATAGCCACATTCGCCTTCAGCCATGTACATTGTCTCGTCCTAAAGCTCTAGAATGAAAATGTGTCAATGAAACCATAAAGATATTACATGCGCATGCGTATCTGATTTCATTTTGATGTCATGATATGGAATTACAAGAAATGATGATTGAACAGGTTCTATATCTCGAGAGATTTCTCTTTTCTAAAAGCAAATGTTATTTTCTTTGTACATTTCCTACTTCTACTATATGGATAGCCATTCTTCAGTTTTTGATTATATTTAAAGTGTATCTAAAGCCAAACTTTTTTTGACTTTGGTTACTGTGGTGAGGGAGGAGAACCCATGTTATGGTCTCTGTCCCCACTAGGCAGATTCAGGGCTGCATGACACCAGGCCCGTTGGGCAACATTGTATAGCAGGTACAATGTGGACACAAGGCACAAAAGCTTTGCTTTGTATGTATATCAGGAGGGGAATTAGAATTCATCGGATCTCCAGGTAGGAACAACACCCAATTTGTCACACTTTGCTTTGTATAAGGCCTGTTTATACCAATGCAGTGCTTTGATTTGAGCTGTGATAAAATTATGCACTCATGATTTTATTGCATGGTGTTACAGGGCATTGCAACATGTGTCAATGTGCCTGCCCTAACACTCCATGTATATGGTCCTTGTGAGCACAGCTACTGGGATTCACACTATTGTGATCCTTTGCAGTGCATTAATGTGTGTTGCATTAGGCCTCATTCACACTGATAAGAGCCAGCCTGTACAGATCTGTGCGTATCAGGCCGCTCCCGGGAAGACAGGTGCTGCATGTGATTTGTACGCTGCAGTCTGTTCTTCTCCATGGAAGTAGGCGGCCGTACGCTCACCCGAACTGCAAGTCCTGTCTGCATCCGACCACAGACACACGCACGAATGTGCAGTTCGGGTGAGCGTACTGCCGCGTACTCCCATAGAGAAGAACAGAGTACAAATCACATGCAGCACCTGTCCTTCTTGGGAGCGGTCCAATACAGCCGTGCATGCCGCACGGATCTGTACGGGCCGGGTCTTATCAGTGTGAATGAGGCCTTAACACAATCGATTTACTATGAATGGGCTGGCAACTCATCGCAAAAAAACAAAGCAATGTACATGACCATTTTTTGTCACGGCAGTCCACTGCAATGTACGGCATGTGCCATGTGATTTACTGCTGTGTGTTGGCTGCTACTCCATAGTGCATTGGGGTGCCATTCATAATGGCTGCATGGCATTTTGTAGGACGAGCTTCCTGATGGTGAACCATACCTGCATAATGTGAGTTGAATTAACCACTTGTAGTCTCAATGAGATTTCCATGTGACAACACAAGAGCAAAGCTGGAGGTCAGTGACAGAACGTTGTCACCCTATACAATGATTTTCATGGCAGGATCTCCAGGTATCATTTTAATAAAAGCTGCAGATTAAGGGCCCACTCACACTGCTGCGTTGCACTAAGCACACACTACTGCTATTGCACAGCGCACCTGGCATGCAGTACTGTGTGCTGGCTACGTTGTGATGTTATTCATTTGAGTGCCACCCCAATGTACCTCCCGGTGGTTGTGCATTGCAGCACAACACAATGAGCAATACTGCAATACCGTGCTTCCAAGCGAGGAGGGAAAAAGTAGTGCACACAGCAATACAATGCATGGTATTGCGGTACCCTCCGATGTGCTGCGACACAGGGTAGCTGGGAGGTGCTTAGGGGTGCCGTTCAAATGAATGGCAACACAACACACCTAGCACACGGTACCAGGTGTGTTGTGCGTTAGTATACACTGAACTGATGGATACCAGAGATTAGCTCAACGCAGCAGCATGAATGGGCCTTTGAGATTGAAAGTGACATTATAATATTAAAGATTGGACTCGGATGGACAGAGTGGGCATATGACTTGGTCTTTATCAGCCTTCAGTGTTCATTCTGTTATTGAGGATTGATCTAAACGTTGACATTCCCACTACTTTAGGGTTCTTTGTAGGTGTGTGTGAATCAGAGGAAGTCCTTGCAGGTGTGTTTTCAATAACATGGTCTGAACAATGGGAATCTTTTGAATTGATTCCAGAGCCATTCAAATCCATTGTTTGTTCTGCAAGCTTTCCAATGTTATTTAATATTTCCCAACCTCACCTGCTAAACAATGAGTTTTGGTAACAGGACAAACATTTTCAGTGGGTGAAGGGCTTTGTACTCTGCAGTCCAGACATCCAGTTCCCAGTTCCTTTCTAAATTTGGGGTAATTCAGAACTTGTTTTGTTAATGAAAAACTGAATGAGTTAAACGTTTAACGTTACAATATCATTAGTGAGCCCACATATCCCAGATCTTGTTCTACATTTCCCGTTTCCCAGAATTCATTGCTGCTTCATAATATGAAACAGATATCCGAGTCTCCAAATGATTACAGTAATTCTGCAAAAAAAAACAGTCCTCTGGCTTTTGTTTCAATAAAATCTGTTAAACGTCATGCATTGTCTTTTAAAAGGTTATTCAGCTAATGTCAGTGAGAATAGAGCCTTTTAAAGGAAAGCTAAATTATGTCTATTACTCAGTACACAGAGTATTACAACATGCACTGTATATGTACAGCAGAGGGTATTTCATGCCATCATTTCCACAGCAAGGCAAATTTACTTCTTATTTAAAGGACAACATGAGTGCGGCCCAACTGATCTGATACTCACTAGTTTCCTCAATCCAGTGTTGTTTTTGCTGGGAGCCGCACATGCTTGCTCCACAAAATGTCCTTGTCAGGTCCTCTTCAGCATTTGCATGCTCACCATGACCCCATTAATTTCTATAGGCAGCCATATTCCAGGTGGCCTCCCACGGTCCTGCAGAGTACAAGACTCAGGTTTCGGGTGAGGGCTCGGGACTATGATATAAGGTGCAGTTACAGTTTAAGAACAATATAAACATATCTAGTAATGAACAACACATCTATAAATATAGATTCATATATCACACCTAATAGAAGTATATGTGTGGAGGAATGAAGAACAGAGGGATTAAGGAATAACAACAAGGAGTCTTCCTCCATAAGAAGGACGGATAGGAACTGTGCTTTTGGACCCCTCTTGATCCTGCTTTGTTCAACATACTGTTATCAACCTGGTTGGCTTTTCACAGCCTTGCACCTGAATTTATTCTAGCCTCTGCTCAATGCCTCAGACCTCTGCTCGATGCCTTCTTTTTGAGCCTGGCCTATACCCTGCTTCCCTTACCTACTAATTTGGAACGTCACTCTTCATCACAATACTGTACCTATCTACATCAGTTTATGACCAGCCTACTCATTCTAGCTCTGCAGTCCTCTGCAGCTAACCCACCACAGACACTTTTGTTATTCGCATCTTTCATTCCAGGGGTGCATGAAGTAGGGATGCAAAAGAGGCCATAACTACTCCCTCCCACTATAGGCCCAGACATGTATAGCCTTTTATATTCTTTTTAAAAAATAAACTAGCTTTTTTACTTTATAGCAGTAGCTTAATTTAGGTGCAGGATAATAAATAACATCTCAGCATCTTCTTGGTATACACATCCCTCATTACGCACATAAAACATGGGACTTTCTTAGTACTATGATGCCATAATGTCCAAAAAAAACAGTCATTTTTATTGAAAAAAATCGCAGTTATAATGAATTGTTAGGACAGTTGTGGAATTAACATGTCCAAGTGTGCTGAAGAAATATTGTGGTCTCTTTTTTGAGTTCAATGCGTTTTACCGAATGGTGCCTGTGTCATCAGGAAAATGGCGACAATTCACAATGTCCAGAGGATTATAAAATCTTATAAAATACAGATCCCCTTCACATAGTGCCTTATCTCTATCTCAAAGGGAACAGATAGAAAGGGAAAATAGGGAAAAAGAATTCCCAACAAGCGTGTTGAGTATAACCCACCAGAGGATGTCAGACAAAGAGGCAGTAGCCTCTCAGACCCTACGCCTGGGCTGTTGGAAGGAAAGGAGCTTTTTACTTTATGTGCTTATCAGGGAATTGTGTAATTTGCAGTTTTCAGTTAACTGTCTCTGCTTTAACCACCCAAGAACAATGTCAGCGTCGGTTTCACATGTACACACAGCTTATCCTCTCTCTCTGCATAGATGCCAATAGCTGTGAATAAATAAAGTTAGCTCTTACACAGCAAGCTCCATCTTGCTGTAAATGTTGGCTCCTTTTCAATTCTGCACTCAGTTTTCAAGCCATTCACAGCAGTTTTAATCATGGCGCTTTGCTCACTCTCTTTGGTAAATATATTGGACATAGTGACAAAGATTCATGCACCCAGGCAGCACAGTAATTAAATACAAATCAAGTTGTTTTGACAAGACACAGTGAAGAACCGAGGCAGCGGAATTTCTCTTGTCATTCCCGTGACCCAAAAGAAGGCGAAGAGAAGTCTTTAGTATGCTTTCCAGTGACAAGACGTTTTCTGCTATAACATGTCATGTAATTAACTCTGATTTCACTGTCTGATTGATACTCGCTAGTCAACACAAGGCAGGGAAGGAAATTCAGATATAAATGAGAGGATGTCACCATCCATTTTCCAGTTCTTTAAAGGTAGACTTCCCGTCAAATGTGAGAATTTTAGATTTGAACTGACTCCAGTTGATTGCCTCTAATTTTTTATGTTGACATTCATCTTTTCTACTAGTGGTTAGTGCCATCATATTTGGTATGTGATACCTGGGAAGATGTAGGTCAGTGTTTTGTGGTACCAGTATCACCCTCCCTCTGCTGCTTCCTCGGCTACAAACGTAGGAGCCTTAGAGAGGGTTGTGCAGCAAATTTGTGAAGCACCAGGAAAGCTTGTCTGAATGTGGAATTGTGAATTTACACAGTATATGCTAAAGGTAAACTGTGTAGCCCGTCATTTCTCATCCATTTCTCTAGCAGCTAAGTGGCATTGCAGCAGCAAAGCAGCAAAGGTAAGCATCAGCAATAGGCTTGGCTTTCATATAAACTGAATGGGTCTGCCTGACAATATCACTTTTCATTTTAATGGTGAATGAAATGATCTACCTTCTTTATTACCACCTGATCAGTGTCATTGTTCTGATAAGGAAACGGGCACTGCCTGCACCTATTTATTAGTTTAGGAACCGTTCATGTCCTAGACACAGGTTACCATATTGCAAGGAAGGGACATTTGAATTTTTGGCAGTTTTGGTAAATCACAGCAACTGCAGATTAAATGTGTCTGTTTAATAATGGCTTAAGTAGCAATTTTATTTGATATATCACGTTTTTAGCAAAGATAAAATAACCTGTGATATGCCCATAAAGGAAAAAGCAATATGTTTAACTTAAAGATGAACTTTACCCTTATCTTTAAAATGACAACAAAGTCATCTTTAAAAATATTTAGTAATGACATTCTACAAACAGATTCTTATAGATGATTGCCGTCTTTTTATTCTTTGCATTCCTGATATTTCTTTTCTTCCCCATTTTTCTCACAGTGGACATTTTTACTAAGGCCAGATTAATTCATCTTCCTTTACTTCCTGGAACTCTGGCACATGTAACTAGAACATGTAACCATGCACATCATCTCAGGGGAGGAAAATGCCTTTCCTTAACATTTTGCTGTTCACAGATGAGATTTATCAGCAATGCGCTGTGATGTACCCTTCCCAGCATGCATCTCTTAGGCATGGGCTGCATCACTAATGCCTAAGAGAACCAGGAAATGGAAAAACAGTAATTGTAAGTAAAAGAAAAATATGTTTATTTAATGAATGTAAGATGCTTTCATATCAGCATGCAGAGTTGAATGCTGATGTGATTTTTAGGGTAAGGGGTAAAGGTCTGCTTTAATGCAGATCTTCCCAACTGCATATACCTATCTTTCTCTTGCATGCTTCTTCATTCAGCTGCCAGGAGTGAAAGAAAAGCCCTGTGTATGTTACAACTCATTGGAATTTTAGCCTACGCAGGGCTATGGACTCCTCTGTCACAGTATTGTCACATGCTCCTCCATACATAGAAGTCCCAGGTATTTCCTTCAGCTTGCAGTGCTGAATTGGCAGAAAGAAAAATAAACATGGGAGGGCTGGGGGAAATAAAGTAAACCTGTTGCTTTTCCTTAATTGGACAAATAACTAGACTGGAAAGCCGGCCACTCTGGTATCACCAGAAGGACTTATATTTCTGTGCAGGTTTGGTTGCTGGTAGAAGCATCTATGAAATACAGTGGCATAGTGGTTAGCACTTCTGGCTTGCAGCACTGGGGGTCCCTGGATGGAGACCCAGCCAGGTCACTATCTGCAAGGCGTTTGCGTGGGTTTTCTGCAGGTATTCTGGTTTCCTCCCACACTCCAAAGACATGCTGGAAGGTTAATTGACCCTGCATGTATGTGAGATAGGGACCTTAGATTGTATGCTCCTTGAGAACAGTGGCTGATGTGAATGTGTACTGTGTAAAAACAAACATTCCCAGCACACTCACTAGCCAGCCTGCAAAACAATTTACACTGTCTGACTACTAAGGTTAAAAACAGAGGTTTTAGTTGTACAGCTTTTGCAAAACATGTGGAAGCCGCACTGCCTCCTCTGTATAGTGCTGTCCTAACTCTAATCTAATCTATAGCAAACGATACATTGGGTGCAGGTTCGCCAAGAGGTAGCTCAACCTCCCTAAAGGCATAGGGACAACAAGGAGCCCCGCACATCACAATGGCAGCTGAAGCCCCCAATGGGCCCTGTGTACATTTTTGGAAATATAGAAATATCTTTAATAAATAAAAATAATTAAAACAAAATGGAGCCCACTGTTTCAGTCATCCTTGTTTTGAAAAAACAACAGAATCCAGAGCAACCAAGCACACTGGGCCTTATGCATTAATATGTTCATGTTAAAGCTCACCATGCAAGTTACAAACTGACCATACAATCTTTGTAAAATTAACTTTAGATGTACCAAAACTATTTAATATGAGGACCTACATTCACTATCCAATCAATGTATATCCAACATTGGTAGCCCTTACACTACATAGCTGTTGATTGATCCAAAGGAAATTGTACATTGAGATTGTAAGGTGTGGTGAGCTTTAGAACTACTTATCTTCAGCCACCAATCAGCATCTGGCTAACTCTAAAAGTCCAGATCTGGAAAAATGACTTGAGAGTAAGAACATTATTTACTCTTAATAAGAACATTTCGATATGTGCCAAGATGATAACACAAAATTTAGCCCAGTTTTTTTTCTAAGTAAAAGCATATTATGCCTAGTTTCTGCTGGCTGCAGCCTATGCCATGTCACCTTTGTTTAATCATATTTATTACCATTCTATTCATTTCATCCCGTGACATTAACAGAATTATAATTCCATTCAAATTTTACCCAAATTTAACTAAACAGAGAAAAAAAAATAGTTCATCTTGACATTTCATAAAATTGCTTTGTAGTCAAGGTAGGAGTGGAAATTAGGTTGACATTTTAAAATATGTAATGAATGCCCTTTTTTCGGTGGCTCACCATTGAATTTCAATGCAACAAATCAACATGATGTGAGAGCGTTTGCAAACAATTCTGAAAACCAGAGTCGCTTTATATAGCAAGATAGTGACATTTTTATTAAATGGAAAACACTTCTAGGCTTTGAAAGGATGTCACTTCATTTCACAACGCTAAGAAGATGACCGCAGAACAAAAGCATACTGCTCTCATCTATTTAAGTATTATATTTTCTTTTATGAGAATCATGATACATTTTCTTCAAACTGTGACAAAATAATACTCAAATTTCTTTAAGGTTTGTGCAGATGAGTAAATGCAGCATGCTCCCAGGTACATTCAGCACGTATTTGTGCTGCTTTTGACCTTCTAAACTGCTTTTGCATTCCTATTGAGTTGCAAGAGGGAGGTGGCAACAAACAAATGCCCTTACTGCATTGTGCAACACAAATACCATTCTGGAGCTATATGCATCTATTTTGTTTTCAAGCACACCCAGCTATTTTAGATATAACTCTTACTAGGAGAGGATGGGGAGGCAAACCCAACCTCCTGGCACCTACATGGTAGAGTTTCCTGTGGGTTAAAGAAAGGAGTAAGTTAGGTGTACAGCGATGGGTGTCCATGGTGTAAGTTGGAGGTTGAACATGGTTTATTGTAACACTGTTTTTCACAAGAGGGGGGATTGTAAGAAATGAATTGTAAACAAGGAAGTATTTTATGAGCTGAACAAGATAATTGTTGCTCTATGGAATTGATATGGCCTCACCTTAATAAAGTTCTAAATATGATACCATGTCATTATCACAAATAATCGTTATCTTTCAGCTTCCTTAACAAATGAGCACATTTCACAGTTCAATATTTTTCAGCATTAAAAGAGAACTATGGGGTAACCTTTTTATCATATAGTTCTCTTTAGGGTCACGGGAGGACATATACTAACCTCTTCCCGTGACCCAAAGCTCAGTATATAGCGAGCTATTGCCTGCTATATACTGTGAGTGCCGCAGCCAGGACGGATCCCAACAATGCTGTAGAAATCCACCCAGTTGGCTGATTGACAGCGGGCTCTGCCTATCTAGAGGCCGAGCCAGCTGTGCCCGCCCCCTCCCCTGTCCATTCCTCTAGTCAGCGCTGGAGGATCGGAGCAGGGAATCCCTGTGGGGAGCCGAGACTGACAGTCACCGCTCTCTGCAGAGAGATGATAGGGAAGTGAGCGAGCGACGATATGTGTTCACTCACTTCCCGATCTATTGAGCCGACGTGTGACAGGTCGGCTCTAACTATAAGGATGAGTGATTTTCACTCCCCTCATGGTTCTCCTTTAACTTTCTTTGTAACTCTCTGCATTCGGTCACAAGACATCTCGGAGCCACAGAGGAAGTAGATGCTGGAAGACTTCCCTCTGTGATCCCAGGTCTGGGCAGGGAGCATATGGCTATATTATGCCCAGGAGCTGTCACGGACTGCAGGGCCTGCTCTGATTATGGTCATTGCTTGTACTGGCCCAGAGTGAAAATGCCTTTTTTTTAAACCCCCCCCCCCCCCCCGCCCCATTCTCCTCTGACTTTTGCAGTGCATTCTTGTTTGTTCCTGGAAGTCCAGGTTCTGAGGCAACAGCTCAACACTTCAGATTTACTGGTGGGAGACCAAGAGACTTCAGGTCACTCGGTGATATAGTTTATCTCCAGAGCCGTCTTCAGTTGAACACACCTGGAACAGCTCCATTGGCTGCATCCTAGCTGCATGTCCATTTCAGGGCATTTTAATGTAGTAGTAAAATGAATATTTGCTTCAGACTCTCCAGCAGCATTGCTGATAATAGAACCTGGTCGTTGAAGCTGAAATCCAGGCTTATCTTCAGTCTTGCACAGTTCTACGGGCTCCTCTCCTGCACTGAAATTGTCTACTCTAATTTTACTCACTGCACACTTTGAGCTTCTCATAATGTGCATTAGAAGATGCAGAAAGTCAGATCCTGGTTGGAAGATGTCCAGCATTATCTAGTCCTTTCCTCCCCAACATTACTGTTCCTGGCCCACCCCTTTCATTCATTGGATTTTAGCTTTTTATTTTCAACCCATTAGGCTCCGCATCACACGTGGGCATTAACTAAGGCAGTTTACATGCATATGTAATCAGCCTAGCAATGTCCACTCCTCCAGACTGACATCCACCTATCAAGGCATATTAAAATGTACATACATTAGGCCAATGCTAGCATCAGGGCTGGGGGCTCTTTAGAAAATACTGAGGCAGGGTGCTGTGATGTGTCCAGGAAGCTATGTAAAGCACTCTGCCAGCCACTCCCACCAGCCATGATCTGTCTGTATTTCATACAGAAGCACAGAGACCAGGAAAGCAAAAGATAAACATATTAAACGTCTGCTGTTTTATTACAGTTTATATTTCAGCCAACTGGAGACATGGATAATGGATATGGTTAGCCCAGTGATTTCGCCAGTGCTGTGAGTCCATTTTGTTTTTTAAATCACCATTGATCTATTGGCTAATATTTGGTAAAATATTCCTATTTGCATATCTCCAGTAACACTGATCAGCCCACATCTGGTACTAAGAAAACATCTGCTCATTCCAATGTTAAATGCTTCAATCAAAGTATATTGAATGCCAGTGTTACCACAGAGTTGATACATATGGATATTCAATACACTTTGATTGGAGCATTTAGCTTTGAAGTGTGCAGCTGGCATGGTTTAGATTTTTTTTTAAATTGCAGATATTCTCATTGTCAGACTTAACACCTAGATCATACATTTCTGTAACTTAGTAAAAAGTGTAATGTACACCTGGAGTCAGCTTTGGATAATTCAATATCAATGGTTCATTTCTCAAGCTTAACTAAAGGGGTTAGGTGACTGAACGGGTTACTTTGATAGAAGACAAAACTGCAAAAGTATATATGACTACCATGTGATGTTGGCATAAAGTACACGCAGTCCCCGAGTTACATAAGACCCCTGCTTACAAACGGAGTCTATTACTGGACAGCAGGGGGCCCCATGACAAAGTGTACAGTGCAGCATTTCAGTAGTTGTAATGTTACCGTGCTCATGCCAACAAGGAATGCCCGCCTTTTTGGGTCTGGTTCATAGTACTGTATGTACATTACAGGAAGTTGGCTCTTGTTAGATGTGCAAACAAGGGGTGCCCGCCTCTTCTTCCGGGTCAATGTGAGGTTTTTACTGCTGTGTGTATCCTCATTAGAAATATTTAATCTTTAGGAAATCTACCCCTAGGAAGGGATATTCACTCCTGTAAGAGTTATGATGGGAAAAAGGTGTCTCCACTGAAGCTTCATCACCAGTTCTTGTTTCCACGACAACCCAAAATTTTCAAAATCCATTTGTCACAGGAACAGAAAGTGAGGCGAAATCTTCTGAACACGGGCACACACAGCAAAACAAACGTTACAGGGTGTTAACCCTTCCCTATGCTATCCAAAACTAAAAAAAAATTGTGGGCTGGAGTTACACTTAAAAAATTTACCTGTTCCAACTTACATACAAATTCAACTTAAAAACAAACCTACAGACCCTATCTTGTTTGTAACCTGGGGACTGCCTGTATAAGTAATAAGGCATGAGCGACACATTCGAATATCCGAATCTCAATGCATCCGAATTTCGGATCCGGTCCCAATTTCGTTCAAAAACTAAATTGAATCGGACATGTGACTTTTCTGGCCAGTCAGATGTGTTTTTCAGTTTAATGCATCCGAATGGGTCTGAACACGAATTTTCGTTACAGCAATATGGGAGCCATATAGAGTATATACAATACTATAGCTTAGGCTCCTAGACCTGAATGGCATTCGCTATCCGAATTTCGAAATGCAATTCAGAAGTGTTTTGTTTTTCAGATTTCGGATCCGAAATTTGATTTGGTTCTGTATTCCGATTTTGGATCCATCTGAATTGTCATTTCGGAATGATTTGAATTTTAGTTTCAGAACAAAGTCACATGACCGTGCCTGTAATGCAACTCCCAACATCCAAAACAAACTGATTGGCCAAAGAACAGTGTCCGAATTAGTTTAGTTTAGAACGAAATTCGAACGTATCCGAAATTTTGTTAAACGAGCATTCGGATTCGATTGCATTCAGACGCATCAGAATTCAGAAAGTCAGATGCATCCGAATGTCCAAATTTAACGAACTTTGTCCAAATATGTATTTGAAACAAAATGAAATTTACATGTCTATTACACAAGAATTTACAATTGAGTAAATAATATTTGTCGATATATATATATATATACACACACTAGATCATGTTAAATACACACAGCTAACAACTGAATAGCCATGGCCATTTGTTGACCGTTGCTGCATTGTTTAGTTAAGGAGTTTTTAACAAATAGCTGAAGCATATACTCCAGTGACTTAAATATATGTATTTATCGATATATCCCTCCCATGGACCAGAAGTTGGCAACTTGCTTATTTGTATAATGATTAACAAATTCAGTACAGTATTATCACAAGGAGTTCCTTCATAATCTAACTTGTCTTAGGGCAACATGCCGAGCAGAAACTGGTGTACTTGCTAATCATTGACAATGAGTGAGATTTGATATTAGATTGGATAGTCAACAACATTTTTGAAAGGGTTAGTTCACTTTTGCAGTAAAATGCACTATGCATTCATATCTGGCTTCCTTTTGTGAAAATACAACTGTAACCTCAGAATGTTTATGTATCTATCTTTGATAGATATCTGTCTGGTGACTATTTGTAGTACTGTAGAGGGCAGTGTCTTACTTTGATCAAGGTGAGTGCAGA
The DNA here is from genome assembly GCF_000935625.1 of Nanorana parkeri. Lineage (NCBI taxonomy): Eukaryota > Metazoa > Chordata > Amphibia > Anura > Dicroglossidae > Nanorana > Nanorana parkeri. Next base: position 156,527 of record NW_017306352.1, on the reverse strand, counting down.
GTTTTTTTTTTACAATTGGCCATATGACCAAGCTTCGGAGTCAATGCACCAGGTAAAAAATGACGTGATGCCCTCTTTGGGGTGAAAGGCACACGTAGTATCTGAATTATCTTCTATTCTCCTTTGACACTTTTGACTTTTTGTTGTATAACTTGTCACCTTCGCTAATTCATTCTTGCTTTCCAAATTCTGCAATTTGCCTTTAAGTGGTCTGTCTTTTTTGCACACACAAGACATTCATGTGTTTCACACTGCATATTATTACTGTTGCAGTCATTGGTACTCAGTACAGATTCTGCTGTTGGAGCATTTTCATATAGGCTGCGTTTAATATATTCCAGTGTAGGCTCATCATTCGGGTGAGCATCAAGTGCTGTAACAAGTGTCTCATAGCTGTCTGGGGGACTACTGAGTATTACGTCTGCTATATGAAAGCATTTTCTTTCTTCTCCTGTAGCTCACAGGAGTTCCATTATGTGCTAGCCTTTCATCAGCTTAGTCTGATATAGCTTTCTACAATAAATTGTGAATAATTTGCTCTCTTGTATACTTTCTGTAGATCCTAACAAAGTTATTTTTCAATTTCACACATATGTGCACAGTTTGATCATCACCTTTGCTCAGGGATATAGTACTTTGAGCTTTTTCATATTTCATGGCCCACTTATCTATAGCATGCGCATGTGCCTGGTCTCATTCATAGAACCGGACCTGGCCACGCGCTTCTGTGTAGATGCACGGACATGTGTATGCTTATACTCCGAACAGTGGTGCCAGTGCCAAATGGGCTATTCTGGCTGTGACATCCTTTCAGTGCAGAGTGATCGATAGGCTCCCTGTATTCACTGATACCCTGAAATTCTGAACTTGCTTTCCAAAAACCAACTTGGCTTGTTTGACTGCTCTTCTGCTGGTCTGAAACCTTCCAACCACGCCTTGTCTCTTGATCTCGCTTTTGCCTGCTGCTTGATACTGTATTTGTCCGCATGTTTCTGACCTCGGCCTGTATCCTGACTTCAATCCTTCCTGCTGATTTGGTACTTCGCTGACTGCATGTTGACTACCCAGCTTGCATCTTACCACAGCTTTTTCTACACTGCTTCCACCAGTGTGAGTCTCCTGTGTTTACTTTCTGTCTGAAGTTTGCCTCAAAGAGTACTGTCTGCAGCAACTCATCCTGCACTTGTGCCCCTCCGTGCCCTGATACACCTGTTCCTCTATCCAGGGGTATTAGGACTGGAGTTGCAAGAGGGGCTGCCCTTGTCACTTTAAGCTCCCCTAAGGTATGTTCCAGGACTCTTTTATACACTTCCAGGTATCGTCTATTATCAGCAGCACCTTCATTTTAAATCTCCAAGACTGGTAACTTTGGTTTGTCAGAAAAGCGACTGAACATTTTGAACACTGTTAGTAGCCTTCATATATGTGTTCTGACATTTTTCTTTAACAGAGCCTGTTTTGCTGTAATTTTGAGCTATATCTGTATCTGCAGCAGTGTTTAGTACTTTGGCTGTAGCTGGGCCCGTAGCCTGTTTCGAAAAGCTTCTACAGATATGAGTCTTTACCAATTAGAATAGTGTTGAACACTACATAGTTACATAGTTACATAGTATTTGAGGTTGAATAAAGACATATGTCCATCAAGTCCAACCTATTGTGTGTGTGTGTGTGTAAAGATCCCCGTGTCATCTCGTTTTTAGGAGTACTTGTACCCCTGTATATTACCTTTTCTCAGGAAATCGTCCAAAAGATTCTTGGACGATTCCACACTATTAGTTGAAATCACTGCTTGTGGCAACGAGTTCCAGACCCTAACCGCGCAAACTGAGAAGAACCCCCTCCGCCCCTTGTGTTTATATTTTTTTTCTACCAGTTTCATGTGGTGGCCTCTAGTCTTTGTTACGTAATTAATCGTAAAGAGTTTGTTGCTAATGTTGCTTTGACTATGGAACATTTTGTACATGAAAATCATGTCCCCCCTTAATCTCCTTAGTTCCAGCGTGAACATGTTTAAATTTAGTAACCGTGTCTCATAGCTCTGGTCCTCCATCCCTTTGATGAGTTTGGTTGCCCTTCGCTGGACTTTCTCCAGTTCAAGGACATCCCCTCTGTGTACCGGTGCCCAAAACTGCACCGCATACTCCAGGTGAGGCCGAACCAGTGATGTGTAAAGTGGCAAAATTATAGACTTATCCCTGCAAAAAATTCCCTTCTTGATGCAGGACAGGACTCTACTAGCTTTGCTTACAGCAACCTGGCACTGTAATCTATTATTGAGTTTATGGTCTACAGTGACCCCCAAATCTTTCTCCATTTCAGATTTCCCTAGCGGCCTACCCATTATTGTATAACCCATTTGCGTGTTTTTTGTCCCAAAGTGCATAACTTTGCATTTATCAACATTAAACCTCATCTGCCATAAAGTTGCCCACTCTCCTATTTTATCCAGGTCCTCTTGTAAAGTTATACTATCTTGGTTTGTTTCTATTACCCTCCCAATTTTGGTATCATCAGCAAACACTGAGATATCGCTGTTTACTCCGTGCATGTAGTTCCACCAGAGAGAACATTACACTATGCAAACATCAAACACAACACCACCAGCCAGGGGCGTATCTGCCACAAAGCAAACAAGGCGTTTGCCTTGGGCGGCACTTTCCAGGGGGGCGGCAAAACTGCCGCCCCCAAAATAGTCAGGCGAGCCGAGCTGCACAGATTTCAGCATCCTCGGCTGCCTTATCGAGCAGCAGCAGGAGGAGCAGTAGGAGCAGCAGGAGGGGTGGGTCTGGATCCCCACAGCTCTGTTCAGGTGGCGGAGGAAGCTGGGACCCGGAAGAGCCATCGGGCAGCAGAAGAGGCCAGGACCCGGAAGCGCCGTCGGGCAGCAGAGGAGGCCGGGACCCGGAAGCGCTGTTGGGCAGTGAAGGAGGCCAGATCCAGCAGCGGGCAGCTCGAGACAGCAGATGCAGGTAAGGATCACTTTGCTGGTAAAGGGACCCTGCAGAGACCAGCATACATTCTGCACAGCCCACCTGGGAGTCTCAGGTGGGATCTGTGGGGTCTCAGAGGGTCTGCAGCGCTCACCACAGATCCTGCACAGCTCCCCTGACGCACAGTGGGCTCTTGCAGGATCTGTGGACACTAGGGTTTTTTTGGACCCCTGATATCACCTTAAAGAGTATCTGCCACTGCCAATATGCTATCACATGGAAGGCTTGTAAGCCCCCCTATGTGATAGCAATTAAAGTAAAAAAGGAAAATAACAGTTTTAAAAAATAATATTAAATGAAATAAATGTAAAAATAATTAAAAAAATGTAGAGCCCCCTGCGAGCACACGCGTCTTCATGTAAACACTCGTCGGGTGCGCCTACGTACGAAAACGATGTTGGGTATTGCCACGCATGCCAGAGTGGCAAAGCTTCGTCTTAAGAACAACATACACCAATTGTACTTTTTAAAGATCTAATTTTCTTCTGGTTTGCCTTTCCTAAGCTGTCTAACTGCCCCAGCTGTTACTGTGTGCATGTTGTATTTTCATGATTGTTTTTCATTTCCGCTCATCCCGTGCATGCATCAGATGATTCTCTATAATGGAGTGAAAGGTGACTGAAACAGAGCGGGAGCATGTGTGGCAGTAGTGCAAGGCATATACAAAAAAAATGTAATTGAAAATTAGGATTCAATTGAATAATGATTATAAACGTGTGGCCAGCATAAGGAGTAAATTACATGGACGATTTCATCTCATGCTCATGGGCAATTTTATCTCTTAACAACCAGCTCATAATTCGCAACACATTAAAATCAATGTGATGCAAATTGTGATTGTCAGCAATAGGTTCAATCTCTCATGAGCATGAGAACAAAAGTGCCTGTTAATTTTAGGTGCAAAACACCTTTGAAGCGTAGCATGACATTCATTAGACATGGGCACATTGGGGTTGATTTACTAGTACTGACTGTTTATAGAACATTGAATGTTTAGAATGTATAGAATGTTTGCTGAGCTTTGTAAAGAAGATTGAGGTTCACTTCAATTAACCAATTATGTATTAGCAAAAATCATATATATTTGTTTTTAATTTCTTTTGCACATGATTGGGGATTCAAAATGAACAGTTTGGTGAACAATGAGATGTTCACCTTATTTACTATGTTTACTTTGAACCACACATGATATTCTAAAACTGTTGTTCTGCCCAAAGTGTCGCTTTATGCAAAAACATACTTCTTGAGACCCAGTCTATATGGAGAATATAGCAGCCTCCTGGCTAGCAAACTTCCACAGGCAGTGTAACTCACCAAGAAGATTCAAAAGGGAAATCCAATGTAGTTTATTCCAGCCTAGTTCATACAGAGGAGGATATTCAGATTTTCAAGTTAAAAGACAGTTTACCTCCAAAGCTTCCTCAAGGTTAATGGAAATAAATGCTGATTAGCAGCATCGTGAGGCCGGGGGGTATCAACTAGGGGCTGTACTAACAGTATTATTATTATTATTATTATTATTATTATTATAGAGGATTTATATAGCACCAACAGTTTGCACAGTGCTTTACATAAGAGAAAAAAAAGAGCAGGCTACACAGGAACCTACCAAACATAAAAACTCACAAATAAAAAAACAGCTTGCTTGAGGCAGCACGACTGTCAAAAACATTTAAATTACAGTTCTTTGCAACCATGACACTAGTACCTTGAGTACAGGTCTTTGCAGCTATCCCATTGCCTATAATATAGCTGGTTGCCTTCTCTTTTTTTTATACATCTGCACAGAGATGGAAGTTGAATGGTAAGATACTTTCATCATGCATAAGTAAAACAATGATGCTGATTGCATCTTTATATTCTGACTTTTCCACTTAGCAATCATTATGAGGAAAGAACATGGCACAGTGATCTCAAAATCCCACCTTGTGGTTAGTTCAAAAATGATTGTTAGATAGTTCAAAAACACTCCTATCACATGCCCCTTGCTGTCTCTCACATGTAGCTTAATGTAAAGAAAATATCAATACTAAGGATTTGCTTCCAGCCACCAATTAGAATAAAACCTTCACTGGACATATGAATGTGATTGGTGATACAGGAAGAGAAAGAGAAAGTCACACAACTCAGACTTCCCAGTGATCCCGTGAGGTGCTCTCTTCATAGTAGCCCATTAATAAAAACTGGATGAAAGTAAAGTGGAGACATTTCATGTAGAAAGCAAGGCTTTCCTTTATTGACCTTCATTACAAAAATGACAGATGCAGTTTGATTTATTTCTTTCCAGTTTATCCACCAATGTTCATAACATTGTTATGGCTTCAGGGACATGAGACTGAATGTGGATTTATAAAGATTAACAGCTTGTTCACACCAGCCAGCTGTGCTCAATGCAGAGCCTCAGGTGCATTTTGGGATGAGCAGTGCTGATGTGCTCATCCGGCACAGCGCACACCACTTTTAGATTGTAAGCCCTCATGGGCAGGGCCCTCCTTACCATCTTGTCTTGAATTGTATTGTAATTGTAATGTCTTCCTTATATTGTAAAGCGCTGCGCAAACTGTTGGCGCTATATAAATCCTGTATAATAATAATAATACAGTGTTGTCCACAGTAATCCCCAGTATTCGCTCAAAGTTTATTTTTTTCACTACAGGTTGAAGAACTAAAGCTTACACCTGATTGGTCGTTTGAGCCAAATCCCTCTTTTTTTTGGCCCAGTTCATAAAATGAATAGCTAAACCACCCAGTATATTGGCAGATGCCAAAGAGTTAAAACCCACTACTAGGTCACATGCAAACTGTCATTCCTTGTTTCTGTGGAGAGGAAAAATAGTTCATACCCTTTCTGTGTAAAATGGCAGTACAGCAGTTTGAACCAATCATGATAAACATAAAGGGGCAACGGGGTGGGGCTTGTAAATTAGGGCAGATTTTAGAATTAAAAGATCCCGACATACTTTTGAAATCTTTATTATGGAGAATATATTTGTTAAAATTGAAACATCCCAAAACACTTCTTTTGTAGCATTTGGGATCCAATATGAACAAAAATAGAAACAGGATCTGTGGCGAGGAAATCTCGCAAGTCCGAAGATTCAGCCCACCAGCTTTCATCTGTAATTAAAACGTCACTTTTGTGTGGACAGTCCCTTTAAACTCAGGACATTTTTAAACATTATAAAGTTGTTAAGCAGCAAAGCATAAATTAGGTTTTTACAACCAGATATTCACACACCACACCAATTGTAAGCCATATCTATGAATCATGATACTATTGTATAATATCTGTAAATTCAATAAAACAGCCGGGGTAACACTCCACAGTCTGGAAAAATTATGGTTTTATGTGCAGCTCACCATCCTAAATCACTGCCATAGATTTATACTGCTGTCCTCACCTCTGTTAGCTTCCATGCCATGTGTCCATTCATCACTGTTCCCCAAATACCTCTGTTTCTACTCTCTCCGTTATTTATTACATCTTTTATTTATTTCACTTTCTCCACCTTCTAAAACTGGCCCAAGTGTCAGATTACTATCTGAGTTTGTTGTTTCCTCTAAGTCTTTGAACTGAACAGTATTGTTTTATCAAAAGTATAAATCACCTCAAAGCTTCAGTTTGGAGAGTGAAGGAATTCATACAGGAAAGTGTCTAATTGTTCCATTATATGTAAGATCTACAAACAATTGTTTCTTCACTCAGTGTGCACAAACGCTACTTAAAGGATAAGTGCACTTTTAGACAAAGTGCACTTATTGTTTTTGCCCCTTTGCCTTGACCTAAACCAACCTGCCCTCTCCCCTCCACAGGTGCACACTTACCTTGATCAGACAGCCATGGACTCTTGAATATTTGTATCCTGGCCCAGCCTGCACGTTAGAGTCACCTAGACTTCTAAGGGGCTGTCTCCCACCACCTCCCTTCCTCTCTGGCCTTGGGGCACAGCCCCATGGAAGTCTATGGGGCTATAATGTACAAGCCTTGGGACACAGCCCCACAGAGGTCTACAAGGCTATAATGTACAGGCGCAGCCAGGAGAATGAGACTTGCAGCACTGGATGTAACCAATCACCCGCGGGCCCCGACTGTCAGATTGAGCTGAGAATGCATCTACGGAGGGAGAGGGTGGGTTAATTTAGGTCAGAGCAATGGGGCAAAAAGCAGAAAAGCACTTTAAGACAACAACTTGAAAGCAGAGCTCCTATATGTTTCAATCAAAGATGGCACCATCCTCACCTCTATATAGATCTGCATCTGCCATGATGCTTCGCATGTGATCAGCTATGACAGCCATTTGAGGAATCCCTACAGAAGGATTGCTTTAGTCAGAGCTGTAGCTAGCTCCTTTTGCGTCCGAGGCAAGAACAAAAAATGTGCCCCCCAACAACAGGCGTGTGACGTCACCCAGCGCTGCACGGCGTCATGTGATGCCATGCGCCCCGCTTCCAGGATTTTTTACAATATTATTTATTTATTTTTTATTTATTTTAATTTTTTTCTTTTTTTTTTTACTGTTGGGGGGCTAAGGGGAAATATTAGAAGTCTAAACAGCCCCCTGATATTTCCCTTGTAAAACAGAAAAATAAATTGAGGACACAGAGTCCTCAATCTCTTTTCTGCAGCCTCTCTTCTAAATGAATGGAAAGTACAGAGTTGCCCCATTCATTCAGAAAATATTTACTATCACCAGTTTCTGAATGGGGAGAAGCCTCTGTACTGAGTGCTACTACCCATTGAGAAACTCATGAATGAACAGGAAGTGAAGTAAAGCACTTCCTGTTCATTCATAATTGGGGACACATAGTATTATGTGTCCCCATTAGGTATCCCCATATGTGTCCCCAGCTGGGCGGATCCAGACATAATTGTCGGGATCCGCTTCAGCTGCGGCGTCTCAGTACACCGCGAGCTGCAGCTCGTGGTATACTGCGGCGTCTCAGTATACCGCAAGCTGTAGCTCGCGGTATACTGAGCTTAGTGTGACGGGAGGATGCTAGTTTGTGTCCTCCTGTTACCCTAAGGAGAACTATGGGGAAAAGCCCTAACCCCATAGTTCTCCTTTAAGTCCTGTCCTAGGGTGACAATCCTCCATAGATACAATAGGGTGAGTGAGTGTTTTCACCATAGGGCAAGAAGTGAGTTACTGGCAGCATTACCAGGTGAAAATAAATAATGAGACTGAAAATGAAAACAAATGCAGTCACCACATCAAAGGACCTGGTAAGCTGCAATATATTAAATTTTTATACTTACATTCAAATAGACTTTAAACACTATATACAAAAACAAGATTTTGAAAACATCATACACATTGGCAAGATTATGTATATCACTCCCTTTCAGCATATAACTAAATAGATATTGATATGGCTATAAAGGGAGTCAAGACAAAAGGAGAAAACAAAGAAATTACAAGAATAGGCCACCTTTCTGGCCATGATTCATGTTACACCCATATTTAGGGTGTGAAGTGAAGCATGGTCATATTTCCCAGCCTCCACTCTCAAACTGCCTCATATTTACCGGAATGGCAGGATTTTTCTACCTGCAGGCTTCTGTTTTTGTATGGATTTGGCACAGCTATACCTGAAACGACTAAAAGTCCCATCTGCCACCTCAACACAACACTTGCAGTCCACTGATTATTTCCTCCAGCCCAATAACCGAAGATCCGGGTCCATTTGTTCATTCTTTTCAAAAATTGGACTATGCCTTTAAGTCAGTAGGCTTAACTAGGATGACAGAAACAGCAGAGGATGCATTTAACTTACTAAAGCCAATAAAAAACACACATGATAGTTCTAATTCTATTGAAGGATGCTAGATAATAAGAATACTAGTTTTGCCAGAGAGAGAGAAACGATAATGGACGCTAAGAGGTTTCTTTGTCAAAGAAGAGTGAATCAGTAATTGGATGCAAAAGGAAGTAGACAGATGAGACAGCAATTAACAAGAGAGGTGGGGTCAGTAAGAGGTTATGTTGTCGTTATAGAATCTAGCCTACGAACTAAAAAGTAGTTGCCATCTAATGCATGTTTTTCATGTGTGAGTCAGATTCCCTGAGGTCATGACATGTTGAATTCAGAATGCATAGCCCTGTTCTCTGAGCTCCAAACTGCAACCTCCTGGATTGCCAATATCTCTACAATGTTAGGAACAAATCAGCCTAAAGTCCAGCGACCTCCTAACTTCCTGTAGTAAGCTGCCCACATTGTCATTAAAATCCCAAGCAGTGTGGTCAGCCCTGCCTGCTCAACTACAGAATTCTGTATTCCCTACCTCTCTCCATCCCATCTACATGCAGACATTGATTTGCCTTGATTCCTAAGAGTTCTGGGGATGTACCTATACCAATAGGAAGTGAGCTACCAGTAGCTGGGAGCCCACTAATGATGTCACAGGAAATAGTAGTAAAATTTGGTTCTTGCTGGAGGAACATGGAAACAAGGAAAAAATAATGCTGGGACATCAAGAGGGGGAGCTTTGAGCTTTAGGGGTAAATTTGGCTAAATCCCAGACATACACTTTAATTGCATAGAGTAACATTAGAGACCACTTGCCTGATTTAAGTTGGACAGGTCTTAGGAACATGTCTGTATGCTGCCCTTGACAATGGCCAACATGCTAGAATTTTCTCAGGGGGAAGTTGATCAGCCAAAATAGATTTAAAGATTTTAACAGATAGATAGATAGATTCTAATTTCCGTCCTCTGTGAGAGGCATATAATAAGGCAGATATAATAAGCCAGCATGTGATTTACCACAATGCAAAAAAAATTTCCAGCACAGGTACAGGGTTGGTGTTTCCTATAAAGCCTCAATGTTGGAGGATATATAGCAATCAATAAATTAAAGGCTAGTATGCCTGGAGATAGCCCATTGCTCCTTAAAGGTGCAAGTACTTACCTTTGATTATAAGTTATTGGCAATGGTCCTAAGCCCAAATGAAAGGTTGCCAGCAAAAGGTTTTCAAGAGTTCTTGAACCAAACCTCGCTTTGCAAAGTCCGCTTATTTAGTGTGCTCCCCTTCCCCCTTGGTAAACTCCTGCATTAAAATGGAAACAATCAACACCTGTGGGGGGGGGGGATATGTTAGTTAATATACTCACCTTTCCCCCCCAAGTTCTATAATGCAGGGGATGGTGTCACCATACTTCCAACCATATCCAGGGGAATGCTGAGTAGCCCAAAATCTCAGAGAATGCTGAAGAACAGCAGTGGATCTTCTTCTCATTTCCTGTAAGGGATGATGACATCACTCTTGCCTAGGTGCCATGGAAGGAAGCTGTGGGAAAAAAAAGTGTATTAACTAACTTATTATCCCAACACTTTTTAGCAAGTTTTTAGCAAGGGAAATGGGATCCACACTTGTTTAGTGCAAGGTCCGCTTTAATGCTTTATAGATTAAAAACCTACAGGCTCTGCATAAGTGTCCTCAGTGCACACAAGAATGAATACAAGTGTTAACTACAAGTGCCATTTTCCTACATAGAAAGGATCTGGTAATGTACATTTACTGGTAATACCTGCTAGCATTTTAACTCTATCCCATTTTGCATACATGAGATCAGCAGTGATTGTAAAGCATGTAGATTGACTGATATCCCAATAGGACCAATTGAGAATAGGTTGCACATGTGCACTACCGCAAGATCCTGCTAGCTCAGTCAGTAAAGGACCAGAGTGGCATCTGACCTAAGCCACAACTCCTGTAATGGGTTACATTAGGGGGAGTGAGGCGGCTGTTAGTCTTAGTATATTTGTTTTTTAAATGATAATAGAAGCTGGCTAGGGTTGGTACTGTTCATTTTTAACGCAAACGCCTCATATTGATGTTTTTTTTACCATAGGCCAGTGAGATATATTGCAATACATCTAGTAGATAAGCCTCACATTACAAATTGTCTAGGCTACGTATTTATTTACACTGTTCTGCAACTATATTGGTTTTGAGTCAGTTTTATTTGAAGTAATTTAAATCTACATCATAATTTAACATATGTGTTATTTTATTTACAAATAAACATTGAATAGAAAGTGTGACCATGACAGTGGTTTTGCTAAACATTCTGTATTTTCTAAACACAAAGTACAGTAGGAACTTCTCGCTTTCATACTGTTTCTCTCTAATGGAAACTCCATACAGAGATGTGCAGATCTATGAGAGAGGGAGATGAGTAAGGGCTTGTTCACACCAAATGCAGATCAGATCTGCATGAGTTTCTGCACACGCAGTGCAGTGGGTTGTGCCGCGTTTTTGGCCATGTTTTGGATGCGTTCCGGGCCGTTTTTGGTTAAATTGTTGTTTTTTTTAGTTTAGAATGGGCTTTTAGTGCGTTCCAGGGCATTTGCATGCGTTTTTGATGTGTTTGAATGCGTTCCAGAGCAGGTAAAATAGGGCTTGCTGCAGTTTTTTTACATGCTCTGGAACTGAACGCTGCGATGTGAACTAGAGCCCAAAATACCATTGGAATACATTGGATGCAGTTTTGATCCGGTCTGTAACTGCTCTGCTCCTGGAACGCGCTTGGTGTGAACACGGCCTATAACTATGATTTTGCCTAATTTGAGATTCTGTTACTCAGCTCTGTAAGCAAGCTTTTATAATGAAAAGCAGTTAATGTTAGCCTGATAAACATGTATTGTTGTTTTTTCTATTCAGGATTTACATAGCGCCAACAGTAAGCACAGTGCTTTAAAATATAGGGAAGACATGACAATTACAAATCAATTCCAGACAAGATGGTAAGTAGGGCCCTGCAAGTGAGAGCTTACAATCTAAGAAGGAGGTATTATTGGTATTTATATAGCACTGACAAGTCTTACACAAAGCTTTACATACTGCACAGTGCACATTCACATCAGTCCCTGGCTTCAATGAGCTTACAATCTAAGGTCCCTATCTCATATACATACACATATTAGGGCCAACTTTAGGCAGGAGCCAAATAACCTACCAGCATGTCTTTGGAGTGTGGGAGAAAGGTGGCGTACCCAGAGGAAACCCACATAAGCACAGGAAGCACATGCAAACTCCATGAAGGTAGTGTCCTGAGCACAATTTGAAGCGGGGATCCCCAGTGCTGCAAGGCAGAGATACTACTCACTAAGCCACTGTGCTGCCCATAATAAGACTAGAGTTCCACCTGCTTTACTGAACTAGAAATAGTAACTATGAATCATCCATGTATAGTACAACATTTTATATTTATACTGATACAATCAAATAAAAATGAAAACAAATCTTATTTTTGAGTCTTGGTTGTAATAAAGAAATCTACAGTATACACACATACTCCACACAGATCTTTAAAGTTCAACTTTTGTTTGCAGTTTCTGGCAATTGGTCTTAGTATTTCTCTAAAAATTAAGACTGAAATTCCAAAGTCTCTTCTAATGATCAAGCATACACACAAAAACGTGCTGAAGTGTATTTAATGAGCCACCGCATTTATATAAAATATACATCAAATAAAAGTGGAAGCATTTCATACAATTCTTATAAAAACCTAACAATTGAGTTTCCTTCTCAGAGGCTATAATGATCTTTACAAGTTACTAAGTTACTGACTAAGCACAAATAGATAAATATGATTTAAACCTCATAAATTTATAGAAATGCATTAGAGGTTACTTGTCATTTGTACAACGCTGTCATCTCGGATGCTTTTATTACTTTGTTCCTTACATTTACATTTTATGGCCATTTCTCTGTAAAATAGATACTGTTAAAACTCTCTGCTAAGATCCTCTAAGCTGTCAAGTAAGATCTCCATTAAAGCGGAGAGTATCTGGCATTTAGGCTTTAGCATAACAGCAGATGTCTCGAGAGAATTCACTCCCTTAATGAGAGCCAAGAACGGGGAAGCTCTTGGGAAGCGCTATGAGGAATGGAAATAACACATGATTACAATAAAATTGAACTCTAATTTGAAGGAAGGAGACAGAGTTTTTCTGGTAGCTCTGAAGATGAAGCTGCTAAATGAACAGTTTTAGTAAGAATAACATAGAATTTAAAAAAAAAAAAAAACACAACCAGAGACAATACGAGCACGGTTATACAGGAGTTGTAAGCAGTTTAAAGACCTCCAATAAGCACTATTCACATAACATAACCAACCTCAATACATTCTTGGAAAAATAAATGTTCCTGTGACAAAGGAACTTCCTGTTTGTGCAGTCCTCAATTCTTTGATACTCGTGCACATGTAAAAAAAACATAATGCCTAAAACATAAAACAAAATAAATTTCAGCTTGTGGTGAGGAGAGGCCACGTTAGGACATTCTTGGTGGTATTGTCCCCCAAATCAAGCCTTTGGGGATGAGATTTTTCATATATTCTATCTAGTAACCTCAAGTTTAGTACCAGCAAAGCCTCAGATTGCACTGCTCTCGATATTTCTAGACTCTATTTACTGATGTAAGAAAGGTTTATTACATTTTTTCCTGTTGGCGGCCAGAACAATTTTACCTTGCCATTGGAAATCGTCAGTTTGTCCTAACATTGCTGAATGGGCTGCAGAAATGGCTCATATTATGTGGATGGAGCATTTGACAGCACAAACCCATGATTGGACTGAGACATACTTTGCACCTTGGAGCACATAGCTCTAGCTTATGGATGTGGATGCTTTCACATCACTTTTGGTGACAGATGCCGGCTTAGTTGAGCGGTGAGGGCACCCTTATGGGTTCGACTACTGAGGTTGTCTCTCTAAGCACCAATGGGTTTGTTTCTTTCCTTCTCTACCTCTTGACTGCTTTTTCTTGCCTTTGCTTGCCTGGCCCTGCTTTTCTTTCTCACCTTCGAGCCTCTTCTCTAAATAAACTAGGAAAATGTAAGTTCTGTTTACCTACCATAGCAGTTAGTTTTCAGGATATCTTATGTTGGTTATTTTTCTGCTGCTATGCTTAACCAGAATTTTCTACTGTATTATGTGGATAGTCTCTCATATGGGGGGGGGTATGTACATTAGTTTTATTTTTATATGGTGCATTAGTTTTATTTTTCTTTCTTTCACACATCCAGTCCTATGAAAACAACACTGAACCACCCATCTGTTTCAAGACAGGACAACAGAAATAAGGTAGAATTGCAGAAGCATACCCCTCTCCAATGGTGCCATAACATAGAGGGCTGTGGTTCTGTTGTCCTCAGAGCTATCTAAGAACAAAAACAATAATATGAAACTGAACATCAATCAACTGTGAATCTTAAACTGATCATTTGCTAACAACCCTCATCTCATCTCACATTTGTGAGTATCGATAATCAGAACTTGTTTTGTGATTTCGGATACTCCCAACTGTTTTTTTTTTTCTAAGCTGACTGATGTTCACCTTTAATTCTGCAGCATTATAATAGTTAATAACTAGGAGCATGACAAATAAGATATCTGCCCAAACAAAATGTTATACTTTTTCTAATTAAATCATAATAATAATCCTTTTATGAATCAGACTGATAAATCTTGAATTTAAACCACCCGCTGTGATTTTGTTCATCATAGTAATGAATGTTAATGTTATCTTGAAATTAGGATTTGACAAGTTGTCTTTTCCCCCAATAGATGATGCTAAGGATGCACAATCTAATTTAACATACAATTTAATTACCCAGCTTGCATATTTATTTGCTGGAATTAATTCTGGTGATCGGTTTGAATTATGAACTTGCGCGGAATGATAAATGTGTGTAATACATGTTATTTTACTATTCGCAGAGCGGGGCACACCCTCCCCTCTCCTCTCTGTGACTTGACAACAATAACTGCTTTCACCATTCAGTCACTATTACTCAGTGCTTTCCCAAAGCCTTTCATGCAAATGGAATGTCTAACACACCCTGTTCTCATCTCTATTTTTAAGGTTTTGCTACTGTTCTTTTGACTTTTAGAAATATCAAAACAGGCAGACCACAATTTGAACTTCCACGGTGGAGTGGAAAGGGACTCTGTCGCTGGAACAAAAATGTAAAGTAAAGTGCCCCTTGCAAAGAAGACATTTAAAAGGTATCTATCAAAAAGTAAACATAAATATGTTTTTCTATATTGAATTTCCATGAATTCAATCCCAATCCTAATAACCATATCCATCTAGAAGTTTGTAAACCTCTTATTGAAGATGCCCATAGGATGTACTTCCTCAGTGCACTGACACAATTTCACTCAGGCCTGGGAATATGCATTTTCGTGTGTCACAACTTCTTAACTACAACTGTATCATAGAAAAAGGTACAAGTACCTTCTTTTTGTGATACACAATGCACGTCCTGGGTGCCGTGCGGTCCTGCACAATGCAGGCAGCGATTGCTGCACGCCCCCATTGATTTCAATAGGGTGACATCCGCGCAGCAATCGCAAAAAAAGGTACAAGTATCCTTTTTTTTGCAATACACGACGCGCGGCTGTTTTAGAAGCACGAGTGGAATCACGGCGGGAAACTGAGCGATGCGCTCAACGCAACTGGGGTGCCATTAGAAAATAATGGCACCGCAGCGCGATCGGTTCACACTTTGGTTCACACTTTCGTGCACGATTGCTGCGCGGTAAGGTGTCGCCTAGGTGTGAACCTAGCCTTAGTACAAGTACTTGTCCAAGTACTCACAGATACAAGTACTGATACATTTTTGTTTAGTGTCATGTAAAAGTTTTTGTAAAATAATATAGATTCATAATTTCAGGACAGTGGTGGAGCATCAGGGCCCTGTCACAGCTGCAACCTCTGCAACTCTGGTAGTTGTAGTGAAAATGCCAAGTATCAGCACTGGTTCCTGAACTGGTATGTAAACATTCCTAATATGTAGTCTTGAGAAATCGAGATTGCATCATATCAAGCAGCAAGGAAAGAGATGCAAAGCACACTGGGAATCCAGGAAGTTGGTGAACGTGATGGGCAGGCAGAGAGCAGCGCTCACCACATAAAAGGGATGTTTTTCAAGTAAGCTTTGATTGCATTATCAAAAACAACTCTAGTATGTGTTCCTATGTGACCGGGCATCTTTTACTCCTGGAACTCTTGAATTCTGAAAATACCGAAAGCCAGATGGTCAGCAAAAAAAAAAGATGACAACTAGAATTCTCACAAAGAGATCAAACTTGCAGCCAACATATTCCTTTGAAGAAAGCTTTACATTAAACTCTGTGTAAGAATAACTTATAATATAGTATTTATATGATGTTTCACAAAGGCACATGGGCACATGGGTAGGAAAGTGAATGCATTACCCACAGCATTAAACCAATACTTAGCATGGTGGCAAATGCTGTAGTGTTTCAGTGTCTCAGGAGTTTTCTGTGATTACTCCAGTTTCCTCACACCAAATTTAAAAACATACTAGTTGCTCAATCAATTTTAACCTAGTGTGTCTAAATGATGGTGCTTCTGATAATACAGGGTAAGCTCTATGTGACCTAGACCTTGTGAATTGTATGTTGGTTTAAGCACAGAAAATATGGAGATGGGAATTCCTCTGCACCTTAACCCCTACCTTTACCCTCATTTTTGGGCTGACACTAACACTAACCTATCCCTTACCTTAACCAAAAAAAAAAGTCTAACTAGTAGAATTAACCGTTATCTTATCCTTAAAACTTTAACCTAACCCTAAAATGTATTAGTTAATCCCTTTTTATTACTTGCAGGTAGTTTGTTTAATAAAAGAATAATCTCTGTATATTTATTTAGCCATAAAAGCTCTCTCCCCTGCTAGCAATGTTTTCATAATTGAGAGCAGAACTTAGTGTAAAATCTCTGCATTCTCTGGGTGAAGGGACAAAGTCATTCTTGTGTACATGCCTCATGGAGTTACGCCATCCCAGGAAGGGCCAATAGAAATGGCTGGAAAATCTGATCCCACAAAGACCGGGAGACGATGACTAGGAGAAGTTGGCAGTGGCTGCAATGGAGCGACGAGGGAGAGAGCTACAGAAGGCCACTTTAAGATGTAAGTATCCCATAATGTATGAATATGCTGTGCATACTAGACATGTGCATTCAGACGAACCTGCAAATCAACGAAAATCAGTTGATTCGGCGGTTCGTCCGAATCCAAAATAACAAATGTAATATATGCTCGAATATACTAAAATGATATTCAGGCATACATAAATTAGTTTTAAGAAGACGCCGGCTGCCGCCGTGTTCTGTGCATGCCCGGCGCCATCTTGGAGGTGACGCCTATGACATCACATGACGGTGACATCACGCGCTAAACAAGCGGTGGCCAGAACGTTCTGCACATGCGCACCACCATTTTTGAGTAGATCTTGGTATACACCAAGATGACGGCACTCGAACATGTGAGCACCACCATCTTGGTATATACCAAGATCTACTCAAAAATGGTGGTGCGCATGCGCAGAGGCCGCCACTCGATCTGCGGTTTCAGTGTGCGTTTTCGGATTCGGAGGCCCGTTGCCTCCGAATCCGAAACAACATAACAATTTCTTTCCTTTGACGAAACGAATAAAAACGTTTTTCGTTTTCATTTGTTGCATCTGGAAACAATTTTTTTTGTTGTGCACATGTCTAATGCATACTTACACATTATGACAAGAACCCTTGCGGCCCAGATCTGTTTAGTTCTGCTTTAATCCTTAACCTCAGTCTAGCCTTAAGTCTCAACCTAATCCTAAAATTCAATACTTAACCCTAATTCCTAACTCTTAACCTTAACAGGCATCTGTGGCCATTGTATGGACACTCAAGTATTACGATATTATTACCAATTAGTACATTTTCTGTAAAACAAACACTGACCTCGGTAGCTGCAGGCAATGTAGGCAATTCATCCTCAAATTTCACAGCAGAAGCATTAAAGTGTATTTCTACTTTTGCAGCCAAATTGGTAAAAAAAAAACCTATTTTATATTTGTTACATGTTTCCATTCACATCACATAAGATTAAAAAAAATGCTTCCTGTAGTTTAAACTGCTTTTACTTGGATTTTAAGAGTTAACGTTTATACTTGCTTCTCTTTCTTTGTAATGTTAGGAGAAGCTGTGAGAGGTGAGGAGTTTGAGGTAGTTTCTCCATTGTATGGTAATAAAGATAATAAGAGAAACAAAATCCCTAAATTTCAGTCCTAAGTCTTTCTATTAGAGAACAGGGAAGGTGCTGAAAAAAAAGCAAAAAATCTAAAAGGTAAGAAACATTTTTAAAGCTTTTTTTCAGTATGTTGTGTGAATAAGAACATTTAACGCACATATAGAGGAATGTTCTCAAATTTGACCGCAAAAGTGGAAATACACTTTAAAGTAGTTATCTCTCAAGCAGCTCAGCTGTCCAAGCATCCCACTCTCAGCAGTGACATTGCACCCCCCCAGCCCCTACCATCTGTAATATAAAGACAAACCAGGTACACAAAAAGAGTACAAGATAAGCTGTGCTGCTGGGAAAATGACTTGAAGACTTCTGTGTTTACGCTGTGAACTTTGAGAATGAATTGCTCCTCAGTGCCTGGAGCTACAGAGGTCAGTGAGCATGTTTTAAAGCTCATTTACTTGAATTTCCATAGCCTGGCGACAGATTCCCCTAAATCTGTAACATTAACCTTAATGCCTGTCTCCATAAAAACTCCAGTGGGGCTACGCCCACACCACAAGGGTTAACTGCTTGTTTATGTCTAGGGGAGCTGTGTAAAGAACTTTTACTTATCTGATCCATGCTCCTGCAGGCTCCAGGACCGGGGCCCATCTGCACTTCAGCAGTCAGAGGCCCGCTGATGTCATCATCTCTAATGCAGGGCCCATAGACCTGAATTATACATGTTGATGCTGAGGAACAGTCCACGAACTGGAGGGGAGATAAGTAAGCACCGACTGCCAGGGGAGCAGGGATCAGGCAAGTAAAATTTCTATTACACATATACCTTAGTCATAAATGAGCAGCCAACCCTTGCAGTGTGGGGGAAGCCCCCCTGGAAGGGTAGTTTTTTTTTTTTTTTTCTCCCCGGGGATAGGCTTTAACCAAAGCCCTAACACTAGATTACCAATTTCAATCTGCACTTACATTGTAGTGGAGTTGCTGGCACTATATAAAACAGTTGAATAGCAGTGGGACTGTTAATATAATACCATTTGGAAAAAAAAGTGTTCAGAAAGCCCAAATGGTTTTCATGAACAGCTCCCCTCATCTTCCTTTCAGTAGCTTTGCCAGGTGAATACTGTACTTATGTAAAGCTTTCCATAAATTAAATAGACCATGAGACAACATTACACCAGGGGCTATTACTACAGTCATAGAATATCCATTTCTATTTCTACATGCTTAATGTGTATTGTATTTGCACATCAATAGGTGGATCTCGCACTCAACCATTCAATACATAACTGTAGCAAAAAAACAAAAATCACATCTCAGCTAAACTGATAAACTACGGCTCCTGTTAACCACACAGTAATAGATTTTGCATGTTTATTATGGTAATACAAAGAGCAGCAGAGATGTGCAATGCAAAATATCTCATTTTTAAAATAATTTAGTGTCATGCATAACCACAAATTTCCATTATAGCGCATGATAGAGATATCTTATTCTCAGATAGAACAAAATTATGTTTCAGAGTTCAATGAAAAGCCTGATTTCCCAGTGAAATCTGTCAAGGTCAGAACAGGCTATGGAGATATGGAATATTTGTTACAGCTTAAATTCGTATTCATGAAAACAGGGGCATACAATGAGTGACAGAGATAGTCTACATATAGACATCATGCCATGTAAATCTGCAGTCTATATGAAGGGTTTATCAAATAAAGAATAACAATATGCTCCATCCATCTGAATGAACACAAGATTGGAAATGAGTGTACAACCAAGTCTGATTTTAAATATCTTTTGTGCAAGTAGCAACCTAAATATTTTTTTTGTACATGCACGGAACGTTATACTTTTTTTTATTAAGCCTTGAAAGACCTAAGAGAGGCAAAAAAGCAAAGTGCAATGCAGAACAACCCAAAACAACCAATCAGAAATTAGAATTCATGTTCCACAACTTAAGCTGATATCAGCTTTGTTGTCGTTGGTTATTCATTTCTGCACATGAATATTGACACTTAATCTGTAAAATGCAGTAGTGTTAATCAAACAAATCAACAAATTCTAGCTGACTTCCCACTTTTCATCCAGCTGTACAAAATTATGTGGAATCTGAGAGGTAACTGCTTCACATGCCAACCAGAATCACCAACACTTACTGGTTAGATTGGTTAAAGGAGGAGTATTGAGAGAGTAAAATGTACTCGGTTCAGTAGTTTGAGCCGGTATGTGACACTGAAGCTTTCACACGCCAGCTTTATATTTCGAGCTCTGCGTTCACAAACCGTTGATTGCTCAGCTGATGGCTTCTCCCTGCAAAGAGCGGTGACTATAATAATTGCAAAGAACTTGCGCTAATGGAAATGCTAAGAATAATAAAATATAAATAAAAGTTAGATTGGATAAAACTGGATAAAAATAAATAGATACAAATAAATTGTTCTAAAAGGGTAGGGGAAGCCGCTGAACAAAAGGCACTCAGCCCCTATTAGGATGTTGTATTTCAAAAACGTACAGCGCTAACCGTCCTTCAGAAGTGCATATAAGAACTCCGACGTTCAGGTCAGGATTTAACAAGAGCTAAACATTTTTTTTTACAATATTAAAATATTAAAATATTAAAAAATTATTTGATATATGATAAAATGGTATTAGAACATGCAGATGTGTCATAAAAAATGCAGATGTGTCATAAAAAAGGGGGTATTATAACATGCAGATGTGTCATAAAAAAGGGGGGGGCGCTTCAGGGCTTTTAAAAGGTAGAACATGAGGCTTGCATAGTGTACTGATCAATCATTTCTCAAAAAACAATTTAAATCATATTCTATGTTGAGACCCTTAGGCGTCATTGTGTCAAGTAAAAAAATCCACTTCGATTCGTTTTGGGAAATTGCCCTAATGAGATTGGATCCCCGCCAGTGGCCCTGAATTTTATCTATCCCTATAATCTTTAACCCACTGGGATCCTTATTGTGAAACTCTTTGAAGTGTTTTGATACACTATGTTTATGATAACCTTTTTTAATGTTATTTATATGTTCTTCTAACCTCTTTTTTAATTCTCTTTTTGTTCTGCCCACATACTGTAACCCACATGGACATTCCAATAAATATGTTACATACTTACTTGAGCATGAAATAAATTCATTTATTTTAAAGGTTTTGTTGTTAATATTAGATCTAAAACCTTCCACTTTCTTTTTGTTAGCTCTAATTGTCCTACAGCATAGGCATCTTCCACATGGAAAGAAACCTTTTCCTTCAAAGCGTTTAGGTGGATTAAAGGCATTTTTTACTAGTTTGTTTCTGTTAGTCACTGCTCCCTGCAGGGATTCCTCCCCCCTCTCTCTGTTCCTCCAACGCTCATTGGAGGGACAGACATGGGAGAGGGCGGACACAGCTTACTCTGCCGAGGTGTAGCCAGCTGTCAATCAGACAGCGGGGTGCATCCCGACAATATGTTTGGGATCTTTCAAGGCTGCAGTATGGCTTTACGCTGTCAGTAAATGTACTCCTGTGACCCAAAAGAGAACATAAGAAATAAAAAAGGTTTGGCTAAAGTTCTCTTTTAGGCCCGTTTCACACCAATTACAGTGTATTCCAGTTCGGTTAGCTGCTGGAACGCACTGTATTGCATATTGAACTCCCCCTGCCCACAGTGCGATCACCCGTAACAGAACGAGTGGCACAACAATGCCTGCGTTCCAGTCCAGTGCAATCTCAAAAAATAGTGAATGCAGCATTTTTTGCCACACATTCTGGTGTGAGCGTTCGTTCTGTGGGCAAGGGGGGGCATGGCTGCAGTGCCAATAACATGCATGCACCACCACACCCCCTCCTGCGCCGGAACACAGGGGGGGGAGGGAGTTAGTATGCAATGCAGTTCATTTCAGCAGCTAACTGTGCTGGAATGCACTGTAATTGGTGTGAACCGGCCCTTAAAGGAGAACTCAAGTTTTTTAAAGCTGACTTTCTCTGACTCTTGGGGCATAATAGCTCTTGCAGTACATCTGAATAGGTTCACCTTCCCAAGAGTCGATATGTTGGCCAAAGACAGGAAGCTTTCGCATGAGGTTTCTGACACAGCCCAGAAATCCTCCATTAGATACTAGTAACTACACACAGAATGTTATATACGGTAGTAGTGTCTACACCACACATAAAATCTAAGGTACATTTTTGAAGTGGGTGTAGCATCAGATATATTTTTCCATGTTAAAATGGACCTGAATTCAAAAAGTCAATATTTGCTAAGTTATAGGGAACATCTTGAAATGTTAATTGTACCAGTATGTGTTTGTGTATGTGTGTGCGTTAATAAAGACTGGTGCATGTTGAAAATGGCCTATTTTCTATTTGCCTGGTAAATTAGTGCCTTCAGCAACAAATTAATAAAAGTGGCACACACCATTTACTCCGGTGCGAACCACAATTTTGGCACAAATCTAAGGTAATCTCCCACTGATATCATCCTTAATCTCCTCCTTCCTGCATTGGTGCACCCTGCTGGCCATACATACACATCTCTCTATCCTATCTTGCAATGTGCTGAGGTAGTACAGCCCATTAATTTGAATGGGCTGTCTACTGCCGCTAAGTTGCACTCAAAGAGGTGCTAGCACCTTTCTTTCAAATTGCACTACATCACATGGTAATAGGCTACCATGAGATGTGGTGTGATACAATACACATGAGACGGCTAAGTGAGGTGGGGTGCCATTGAGAGATAATTGCACGTGTGCACATGCAATTGTGATTGCATGTGCCATCGCACACACTCCGGCACTGCAAACATGTAAATGGAGCCTAAAATGTAAAATGGTCCAAAAGACTCTTTCACCAGGGGCAGCTTAGTGGACATTCAGGTACCTACAAAACAGCAACTCTGGAGTGAAGGTATATAGTAAAGGAAGAATCCAGCCTCACCCTGTTCCACGCTGAATCAGTTCAATTGAAAGTTGGTCAGTGAATGAGAGTCCTGCCCGAGGCACACCCCCTGCTGACATGTTTCACTTAGTCTTAGAGTAGTCTTAGACTGAGACCAGGATTAGGTGGACTGGAGTGCAGCCGGATTATTCCTTTACTATATACCTGTTTTGTTGGAGTGAGTACACACTCCTGCCGGCGAGCACCCGGCTATCTTTCTCCTGCTATAGCTGTGGAGGAGCGATGCTTTATTTCTATGCTTTGGTGTCTAGAGGGGAGATAATACAAGGGATTTTATGTTTGTGATCCACTCAAATAAGAGTTAGTATTCCACATAGCACCACTAGTGATGGCAAGTCTAAGTCAAATGTTGAAGAACTCCTAATAAAAGAATATAAAAAAATAACTGCATACTGTAATGCACACCTAAAAAGAAATGTCCTCCCAGATCTTCCATATCAAACATGTGAGGGATTATCATGGCCACTAGTTCAGCTACTTAGGCCATTTGGCATATGATCTTGTTGTTTTGATTTTTTTTTTATATCCTTCTAATAAAATTAAGATTTGAAGAAAATGTGATTAGCCAGTTCAAATTTACTTCCTTTCTCTTAGTAACAGAAGACTCAGTTTCTGTGCAGAAAGTGAATGTCTGACTTTTTTTCTGTTATAGCAACCACGGAACAAAGACATGGTTTGTCTTGTGGGATGGGAAAGTGGTAAATGATTTATATACTTGCTATGCAATCTCTGCTTTCTAATTTTATCTGGATGATGAGATGAAACTTGAAACACTGAAGTTTGATAGACTTTGATTGTGTGTCACTAGGGGTGATGTGGGCAAACAGAAAGAAACAATGCAATAATCAGGATAGGCTTGGCAAAGAACTTTGGCATAGTGCAGCATAAAACAGCATAAAACAAAGGTTACTTAATGAATGCATGCCCTTAATTGTCATTGGTGTGTATGTGATGCATGGGACTCTGGGAGTTTCAGGGTGAAAAATGTGGCTGTAGCCTTAAAAGATTTCACAGGGCAATCTGTCTAGACATAACTCGTATTTTTATATGTGACGAAACGCAATAAATCAAATGAGCATTTTTTTTTGCTAAAACAGCAAAGTTGCCCTGGGATGATATCAAAAATGCAAAGTCAGCTTCAAGTATCAATTTAGCTGTATACAAAAAAAATACCAAAACTTGAAAGTCATTTTAAAGGAAAAAATAAAACTTTTTGAAAAATATTAGGTACACTGCATCGGGTTTGATGCTTTCTGTTGAGCTGGAAATAGCATAATAGAGCATCTACCGTACTATCCATTTGTATCAATAGTAAGAGGTAAAGTCCACCTTTAAAATATGGGTGTAACATGAAACATGTCAGAAAGGTAAACTTAGCCTTTAAAGTAACTAAGCCCAACAACACAAATACAATACAATGCAACCTACCAGTTCTGAGATGTATTGTCTGCATTAGTTTTTTTTAGGCAAAGCACATTCTGAACAGCTAGAGAAGATATTTATTGATCTTATCAGAAGTGCAGAGTCCTTGTCACTTCCTATGAGCTCAGCTGAATGGTATTTTTCTTCTGTAAACTCTTAATCTCCACATGCTCCATGTAATAGAGATGAATGAAGGCAGACAAGTTTAAAGTTCAGCCTGGGTGACAACAATGACTCCCTCCATAGTTACAATGGAAGAGTAAGAATAGCCACCCAATGAAATGAAGTGTGTTTTTCACTGGATTACCAAATTAATTTTAAATTTAAAAAAAATGTAATGCAGCCACCGCATCTAAAGACTGATAAGCTGCAATATATTCAATGTTAGTTTTTGGGTTTAGATACACTTTGTGTGAGTAGTCCAGTTTCAATTAGCTATTGAAAATGAATCATTTTTGTATTCTAATGCAGTTTTGTAAGTTTTCCAAGATATACATGTAAACAAATCCACTGATTGACAATTGTCCAGTTATGATATGATGCTCTTATGTGCTAATATGCACGGAAAGAATGATTTAAGCTGAATGCACAAAGGTATGAAGGCTGGTCTCTAGACTGGGTATGCAGCTGTACTAAGATTAGTATTGGTGTTTGAAGCATGCAACCTTCAATCAGCCCTGTACAGAGGTAATCATCCATACACAGTGCAGCATATTACAGCTGCTAGAGCCGACATCAAATGCTGAGTAGAGGGGTGCATTGATACTTTAACGGGAGGACACCCTTAACTTAAAGAAATGATAGGGAATAATTTATTTTTGCCTCTCTATCCCCGCACAGCCGCTCATACATGCAGAGTGGCGGGGGATGGAGCGGCGCTATCTGGAGGGGGGGGCAGCACAAGGAAGCTTTTGGGCCCTGTGCTTCCTCTCTGCGACCGTTGTGACCCTGGTAGTTCCGCCAGTGTTGCTTGTGTAAATCAATAAATCAAATGAGCATTTTTTTGCTAGACAAATCAATTGGGGTTGGGGTTCAGAGAACCGATCGGGTGTTATTTAATGAAGACATGTTACTGGCTAAAACTACTTTTACCGTGCCAATGACATGGCGAGCTGAGGATAGGAAATGTCAGATGTATGCGGATGGGGGGCTCCCCATGGCACAATGCTTCATTCATGGGATGAGATAACCATAGATCGGAGCGGATAACCATAGATCGGTTAACCATAGATCGGATCGGATAACCATAGGTCGGATGACAGTACATTCTGCATTGCTGGGATTTGTAGTCCTCTATAGCTGGAGCCATTCTGTATTGCTGTATAATGTATTTCTGGGATTTGTAGTCCTATATCACTGGTGCCAATCTGCATTGCTGTATAATGTTTTGCTGGGATTTGTAGTCCTCTATCGCTGGTGGTCTTCTCCATTGCTGCATAATGCATTGCTGGAATTTGTAGTCATCTATAGCTGGTGGTATTCTGCATTGCTGTATAATGTATTGCTGGGATTTGTAGTCCTCTATAGAGGGTGCCATACCGCATTGCTATATAATGTATTGCTGAGATTTGTAGTCCCTGAGTCAGTAGCTGAACTACCAGGGTCGAAACAGTTGCAGCTGTGACTGGTCCCTGGCACTCCACCACTGTTCTAAAATCATTAGTCTGTATTGTTTTAGAAAAACTGTCACGTGGCACTAAAAAAAAAGGTAAGGGTAATTGGTATCGGCGGGTACCTGAGGAAAAGTATCAGTACTCGTACTCGGTCTGGAAAAAATGGTATCAGTGCATCCCTAATTTAAAGAAATCCTTTCATGACCAGACATATGCAGCTGGCCGCTGCTGGCTTCTCCTACTGAAAATGCTGGTTGCCTGGCTGTTATTATGATCAAATTATTTATGTACTTTTGATGCCCTTGAACAAATATTTAGATTGGCATTTAGATCGGAGTTCTGTTTTTTAGAGAGTATGAAAGTTAGAAGCCTGAGCTGTTTCTTGGGAATACAGTGGACATAACAGTACACATTCAAACAGCTTCTGTAAAAAAATATATATATAATTTGACTGTGCAAGCATGTACTCTAAAGGCACACTCCAGTCAAACATTCTGACCCAGAGAATGTGGCCTCTCTGCTGAGTGGATATAATTTTTAACCTGCCATGAATTTGATTTATGCACTTGGCTAACCCACTAACTAAATCACCAAGGTTCGTCATTCTCCTTTGTTCCCTGGTTCAAGGACAGCCCTGCCTGAAATCTGTCTGAACTGGATTTATATAAAAATCACTTGTTTGCAATGTTGTCTGGAGAGAAATAACAGTCATCTGCTTAAAAATTGAATGAAAAAAAATGAATAAATATATACATCTATATATATAGATATATATATACAGTAGATATATATAGATATGTATATATCTATATATATCTATATATATATATAAAATATATGTTCCCTTACGACCCAAAGCCACACGATGTACGGCTGATTTCAGCCGCTATATGGCTGAAATCAGCAGTACCAGCCTGAAGTGAATAGCCGAACAGTGTTCGGCTCACTTCGCTTTAGGTCGGTCATTCACTCGGCTGCCTACGGCAGCTTATTGAACAAACCCCATAGAGTTTGACCAACTTATGGCATGATGCCAAACATAGTGGAAGATAAATGTAGGGGTTGATTTACACTTTAACTTCTCTTCTTTACACCACTTTAATGTTTTAGCGATCTAAGTGCTTCTATGTGGTGGGCATCTATCACTGATCCTAAATCAGACCTCCTGTAAGAGCCTTCAAGCCTGGCCCCAAGGACTCAGCCTGAGAACCTTCAGCACAGATAGCTATATGGCTAATTTATGCGTGTTTAACAATAAAGAAAAAGCTAGTTCCAGCTTCAGAAACTCTTTCTTCACAAAGATAACATACTTACTGGGTGAGTCACTCATTTGATGCATAATCTTCCATTTTCAAGACGCTGCAGGTTTTGCACATAAAACACATGTAGGTATGAACTGTCAAACTGTGAACTGAACAACTAGCTACTTGACTCCTAATGACTTCTATAAATATAACGGCAGCCTCAACCATTAAAACATTTTCTGTGCTAAAATGATCTTGTGACAATGTAGAATGTGCATTATTATTTCTGCTTTAACAACTGAGCCATGTATAATTAATACGCAGCTGAATTTGTACAATTATGGGCGAAATGGTAACATGACGAATACTTGGAATTAGAATCGGCTGAACTTTGTTCTTCTTCTGTCATTAATCAAAGCAGCTAAATATAAAATGTGTATAAAGGTGTATAAATGTGTATAAATGTATTTATTCTAGCAGGGAAATGTTAAAGTTTTAAACCCCTGTGTCTTATAAAAGATAAACGTTTAAGAACTTAATGAAGACCTGTCCTCCATTTTAAACTCGTAATAAATAAAATCCTGCCTGAGACCCAATAGAATGTAAAGTTTGGTATTATTAGACAAAAATGCTTCTACTGTGCTCCTCTCTGATTTATTTATTACTGGTATTTATATAGCAGCAACAATTTTCACACTGCTTTACATACTGCACAGACACATCAGTCCCTGCCCTCAAGGAGCTTACAATCTAATGTCCCTATTGCACACTCATACAAGATCAATTAACCTTCCAGCATGTATTTGGACATGCTGGAAGGTTAATGTCCAAAGACACACACGCATAGGGAGAAAATGCAAACTCCTTGCAGAGAGTGTCCAAACTGGGGACCCCCCAGTGCTGCAAGGCAGAAGTGCTAACCACTAAGCCACTCTCTGCTTGTTACTATGTCAATCCCACCCTACAAGGATAAATAGATGACAGGAGTTTCTGTGGTTTACTGCCCCTTCCATCTCCTTGTGCAATCACAGAAAGCCTTGCAGTCAGTGAAAACAAAACAAGGCTTTCTGTGAATGGATGAGAAGAGAAGACTGGGGAGAGCGAGTAACTCTTTTCTCCACAGTACACTAGTCAGAACTGATAATCGGAGTGGTAGTGGGTCACGACTGACGGTGGTATCATGCAGGGGTAAAACTAATAGGAAGAACATGCAAACTCCATGCATATATTTATCACTGAAGTTTGCGTCTTGCCTGCTCTTTTTCTGTACATCTTACTTGATCCATTGTCAAATAAATGGCTTTATCTTACATCTGTATGTATCTGTGCACTATATCAATGAGCATATGCTGTAATTAGAAAAATACCAGGAAAAGAAGCTGTTTCCGACTTTCACAAGCTGGCTCTCACTTTAGGAACTGTGGGAGGAAATAAGCAAATTGCTCCTTGTATGCCCCTTGTGTGACCTGTGCCTGCAGAATGTGACTGAACAGCGTAGATCCAGCCCCGAGAAGGAGAGATTGTCCTAGTCCTCTGGCTATATCATGTTATAATGTCATTAACACACCCTCAACCCACGCTTCTTCTGGGATTAATTGAGATCATTTTGTGATTCAACCCTCCTAGCTGAGCGCCTCAAATAGGTATCCGGCATATGTCCGGCATAAAAGTCTTGCATGCAAATGATGGGAATCTCATCTCTACATTTTAAATGTAAAATCTGCTTGGGATTAAAAAAAACTTGTTATAAAAGGCTCCAGGCTATATTTAGAACTGGGCTGTGTGTTTTCTGCATGTACTGTATATATTTTGACTATATGTAATGTTTATCTTAAAGTGTATGTAAACCCAAATAATCAGCATCACTTATTTGCTCCATTTAGATCTGTTCAATATTCCAAAAAGGTTTGGTTAAATCTGTTCGATAAGTGCAAAAAACTACCTCTTGATCCTGCCAGTAATCTAGTGCTATCATGGGGTCTATGCACGTGTTATCTCAAGTTATCTAATCAGCCTTTCCCAGGTTACCTATATGAATCACATGTTATGTAGATGAAGAGGAGGGGTGTTCTGCGGTCCTAGCACACTTCCTGTCCTAGGATAATTCTGCTTCTCCACAGAAACCGTACAGTGAGTGAGCACTGTCATCCTGGGACAGGGGTGTGTTAGGACTACAGACAAACAAAAGCATGGACAGCGGCACTACAATATTGTAGTATTGGAGTGCCGGTGTCCATGATTTTGTTTATATGACGACTACCATCCACCGACTACTGTTGCACCCACTTTATTGCATTGGATCAGCGGTTCCTCAGTGCGGTGGGTATATGGACTGTGTTAGCACTACAGAACCCCCCTCCTATGTTATGGCAGGAGGTGTTCGGTGGTTCTACAGCACAGTAAGCATTTGTTACCCTGGATCAGAAAGTGTGTTACTGGCAGGATTAAATCACTCCTTGCATCATTGCATTGGACAATGGATTATTGGAGGATATCACATGCTCCCCATACCCAGAAGCATCGGGTGTTTTGCAGCATCTGTGAGGGAAGGGAGTGCTTTGAGGATAAAAGTGGGTAGGGCGTAAAAGACTTGCCAACTTTGCCCCGAATCTTTAAAACAAGATGTTATCACAGTTTATGGAATAACCTCTCATATGAAAGATTGGTGATCCAAGGAACTGGCCAAAAATCTGGCCAGAACACTCTTGTGTGTATGGCCAGCCTTGCTGAACATCTGCTGGGCCACCCATAAGAGAAGTATATTGTTTTCACTGAGTCAGGCCTGACTGGTAGACTTGCATTGACAGCAAGAGTTGTAAAACAATAACACATACTAATAGCATATTTATATTACAGAGCTAAAATAAAATAATTCAATAGTTTGTAGCATCCCTGTAGATTGACACGTCAATGATATGCATAAAAACGGATACACTGCCCATACTTTCTGAACAGTAAGAGTATATTCACACTTTTCAGTGCAGTTGCTATGCACACATTACCATAGTCCCGAATGCATCAAAAATAGGTATGGACATATTTTTGGAGCGTTCTCAATCCAAGTTTGTAGTCATATGTACAGACCATGTGTTTCCAATTCAAACTAGGAGGACACATTTCACAGCCTGATGATCTGTTGGCTTGGCAACACATCCAGCAATTCAGCAATCAGGATCTTCCTGTCTGTAAACAGTTTTAAGTCCATAACCAGGATCATTAAGTAGCATTAGACCTCATTTATCAAAATGTAGGAAAAGTATCTCTGAAGCAAGCAGACTCTTCTCTTAACTCTTCCAATCCAGGTTATGTAATGCAAGAAAGGATTTGATAGGTTACTGTGGACGACTTATTTATGTCACATACTAATATTACATAACACAGTATTATTACACATGGAACATCAATGCAAGGCACATTTATAAAAGCATTCTATGTCCAATATTAAAACTAACCACCATGAAAAATACCACACATAGGATTTCCTGACACATATAGGTAATATGACGGTTAACATTATGATTGGATATAGAAGTAATACCATTTGATACAAGAAAGGACTCTCTACCATACTGTATAATTGCTGTAGACTTCCTTGCCGCTGTTAATCTGGGCAAAATAAATTGTTGTAGGTTGGGGATAGTATTGATGACACAACTTAAAAATAAATAAATAAAAAATTATATATGACCCTTACTATTTCCCTATTGTGAGATTATTTCCGATATTTGGAAGGTGCTGTTTATTCAGACAAAGGCTCCCCACAGGGCAACACGGCAAGCAGTTCATTTTAACAGTTTTTATTATTAAATTACGGAATCCCTTTAAAGGAGAACTATGAGGCAAGTGAAAATCACTCATCCGAATAGTTGAGCCGACGTGTGACAATGAAACTGTCACACGTCAGCTCAATAGATTGGGAAGCGAGCGAACACATAACGTCGCTTGCTCACTTCTTGGTCATCTCCCTGCATAGAGCCGTGACTGTCACTCACGGCTCCCTGCAGGGATTCCCCCCTCCCCTCTCCGTTCCTCCAGCGCTGACTTGCGGAACGGACGGGGGAGGGGGTGGGTACAGCTGGCTCTGCCTCTGGATAGGCAGAGCCAGCTGTCACTCACGCAGCTGGGTAGATCTCGACAGTAATGTCAGGATCTGTGGCGGTCTCAGTATACCGCAAGCTGTAGCTCGCGATATACTGAGCTTTGGGTCACAGGAGAACTATGGGGAAAAACACTTACCCCATAGTTCTCCTTTAACCACTTGAAGACCAGGTGTTTAGACCCCCTTCCTGGCCAGGCCATTTTTCAGTATTCAGCGCTGTGGTACTTTGACTGAAGTTTATTCCGTCATACACCGCTGTACTGAAATGAATTTTATACCATTTTTGGGGGACAGATACAGCTTTCTTTTGGTGGTATTTAAACACCACTGAGGTTTTTATTTTTTATTATAATTAGGAAAAATTACAGAAACTTTTGAAAAAAAAAGTTTCTTAAAAGGTATTTAAACACCACTGAGGTTTTTATTTTTTATTATAATTAGGAAAAATTACAGAAACTTTTGAAAAAAAAAGTTTTTTTAAAAATTATGTCAGTTTATTGTTATCAGTGATTGATGGCCCTAGAATGATTGCTCTCACTGTGACGTTCGCGGCGATATGTAACATGTGCGGCGTAATGGGCGCAATCGTCTTGCAAAATATGTGACAGGTCCTCTTTATGGACCCCTAATGTCAGGTCTCCAAGACCCCTAATGTCAGATAGACCATGTTCAGATAGACCATGTGACAGGTCTCCAAGACCCTGCTCGCGCTTTACGTTTCCCGCTCGCGCGATCTAGAGAGCTCCGGGCCGGCCGTTTTTTTTTACTACGGCCGGACCGGAAGTGGTTAAGGACCCTTTTCACACCAGTCTGCATAATGCATGCCGGTCTGTGTTGTATGGGTGTGGTGCAATGCATTGTTACAACTGATCACACTGTTTCTTTTTTTCGTAACCTAATTGAAGTGTCACAAAATTACACTTTGCATTGCGACAGTAAAATTGTGCTGCAAGCGCGCCACGCATACTTGACTGGATAACTGATGCAAAAAATATAGAAATAAGTAGTTAAAAAACAAAAAAACAAAGGCATTATTACGATCGTACAAAACATTTAGCCAAAGAGCACACATATACATTTTTCAGACAATACACATCCTGTTTCCTAGTGTCTGAAATCACACTTTTGACACAAAATCACTTTTTTGGTCCTCCACAACAAAAGGTTACAGAATTGAATCAGCCCATAATTGATTCCTGGCTCCAGTTTACGGGACAAAGATCATAACCCAAACCATGAGGAATGCAATCCGTTCTAGGGGAGGATAAATCAGCCATTGTATATCTGATCTGCAGTATCACGCTAGTTGAACACACACATACACTTATGGCCATCTAAAACACAAAGACCTTTATATAAATTCCTACAGTGCATTGAGACCTCCGTCCTTTATCATTGGCCTGTTTCCTGCTTTCTGCCGCAGTCACCCTTTGCTTTTGTTTTGGCACCACAAGAAATTATGAGCCATGGGGTGTAGCAAACGTACGGCTATAACACTGAACATTAACCAAGATGCTTCTAAAAACACAGCTATCAATTTCACAGTATTATTATTGGCATCATTATTTGTATTAGCATCTGTAGTGTCTTCATATAATGTCACATCGATGGAAAAACATTCCATTATATTAGCTGACATGTCCTGCTTTAGCCATCTCCTATTTACTCGACAAAGTATGGGTGCTCTATACAGGACTACTGATGAAGGTTTGTGAAATAAATGTTTTTTCTTTCCTATTTCTGAATAATTCCTTGTACCTTTGCTACATTATTACCCATTTAAGTTTTTGGCAATTTATAAATACTGACAGGGTAAAAGAAGAATCAAAAAAGATGGAATGTGCATAAAATTACAATACACAAATTACAATACACTAGGGTAACAATACACTGTATAGATCTATCTATCTATCTATCTATCTATCTATCTATCTATCTATCTATCTATCTATCTATCTATCTATCTATCAGAGTTGAAATATAACAACAATAATGAAGATGGGAAAAATGCACTATGCAGCTTTATAAAAATGTAGAAAGATCAAAAATGATAAGTGTCTTGTTGATTAAAAACTGTGAACAATAGGTCACACTATATCTATGGAACTTCATGTTTGTTCTCAGCAGTGGAATCAAGACTGTATTGCATCCCTAACAAAAAAAACAGGACTTGACATCCATGAGGCCCTGTACGTAGAGAAGAGAAGATGATTCATGTTTTTTTTAATATATTTTCTTTATTTATTATGGTAAGGACTACAAACTAACAAGAATTAAAATATTTTTTCTTTTGAGTCAGGAAATTATGCAATATGAACACACATTTGCTTATATGAAGCCATATACATGTTCAGATAGACAGTGGCAGTCAAAGTCAAGTGAGCAGGCAGTAGTTGGCTTTCTTATTAGAAATCCTACTTTCTTTGCATTCTGTTAAATGTCTGTACAATAAAATGATATAAAAGATCATTTTATAAAGTCGTAAACCTAGAGTTTTCATTTTGAAGCCCTACTCCATGTAAATTGGTTGAAATACCAGATTGAAACCCCCTTCCTGTTTAACTAAAACAGTCAGACACCCTCTCCACAGTCCAGCTCAGCCCTTTATGCCCTCCTCCACCACTCACTTCCTCTGAGCCCAGGGCATCATGGACACAACCCCTCGTGGATGCATCCTAAGGCTAGCCTGAGCCCCATGAGGAATGCTGCAGGCAACCCCACTCATGTCACTGGGTGACATGATTCTTTGCAGCGTTCAGGATCACCCACTGCTGAGGAGAGAGGAAGGGGACTGAAGACACCTGAAAAAAAAAAGAATGCATTCTGAAAATGTTTTTTTGACTGTTGGAGATGAGGAAACTTTGTGGGGTACTACATCTGGAAATGGTCTTAAATTACACTAGAATCTCAAAAATCACAAAACTCTTGATAAAAAGGTGTGTGTTCTCTTAAGTTCCTCCAAATAGTATGATTATTGACACTGTTTTACCAGACTTGCAGTAGGACTGGTTTCATTAATGGACTGAAGCCTCAGCTCTGACAGTTAACAACTGCTCTGTCAGGTACCCTCTATATATCTATCTATATAGATATATAGATAGATATATCTATATAGATATATATATTTCCTGCAATGTACAGTATAAACCATTCCTATCTACATGATGGAAGCCCTGCTGGAGATTAATGTGTTTGACATGGTTTAAACGCATTCATGTCAGCACACTCTCTGCAGCTACTGTGCAGCTAAAATGCCATCTATTTCCCGGAGCTACAGAGCCAATTTAAATTGAATTCTTTAGCCGTTCACACTATACAGTAATACAAGTCTGTGTAGTTACCGTTTAATAATGTATTTATAAATACATCCTTCCTGTAAGTAATAGTACAGCATATGCCAAGAACCATTAACATGACCTATGTTATGAAATACTTAGCAGCAAGGTGGATTTAACTTAGGGTCAATTTTAATGAGTATTTAAAATGGAAAACATTTACTAATAGCCATCTTGTAAATAATTAATCTTCCAAAACGTGGTGGAAGGTTGGACTGAGAAGCAAGTTTTCCAATTTAATAGGTCACAGGTTTCCAACTAAGTTCTACCACTGAGAGTTTTTGAAGCTGGTGATAGTATTCTGGTGTTATGTGGAATAAAAATGTACACAACTGAAAATGTAAAACACATTTACAGTAAATCTAAAGCCAAAACCTTTTTTTAAAACCTATGGATTGAGTATAAAATGCTGAAACCCCTGTCTGTCATGGTGTCCCTTTTGGGTAGATGCATCCTCGCCTCTATTTGGCCATGGTACCATTGTCATGCTGTCACCAGAACAAAAGTAGAGGAGAACATTTACAATTGGGACACTCAGGAGCTGGCGTGTTGTTGATTGGAGCACTGGGCAGGGGGCTGTTTTGAACTGCTGTTGATCCAAGCTGCGGCAGGGAAGGCATCTGGATCTCCAATATATAATATACAGTATGTAATACTGTAGTATATAAAATATATGATATAATACATTTTTATTTTTAAAAACTTGCATATTTCTTTGCTGCATGACTGGATAACAATAATACAATCATGGTTTTAAATGTTCTTTAAAGTGAATGACAGGGCCAAATTAAAAGGAACATATGCAGTATATCTGTACAATACATGCTCATTTCTCCATATTTTGTCGCTTTAGAGACCCTGCAAAAGAATATCTTTTGATAAGATAGCTGAACCAATAACTCAGTCCAATGCACTCCAACATCTGACCACTTTCAGTGTCAAAACTTTATTAGAATAAGTAAACATAAATGAAAAGGGGATCATTTTGCAATTATCTGATTACCCCATACACCACATGATATGATTGAAATGCCTCTTCTCCCTAGAGCTCTGGCATTCTAAAGACTTTTCATGTCTAATATAAGTCTGTGGATGGATGGATATACCACAGGCCAAGAAGAAAGAAGTGAACGGTCACTAGTGCAGAATGGAGGATTTGGTGAGTATTACTTTATTTTCGCCTCTTGAGAAAAACGAGCAGTTAGACCTTTCAGTACAGGGGTAGCCCCACTGCAGGGGTTACATTTTCTAAAACCTGGAGTTCTTCTCTAATTAATTTTAATCTTTGATTGCATGGATTGGATTGGATTGAACAAACATTTCTTCAAAAACAACAATGATTGGGTTAGAGTACTGAAATTATTGTTCTACCAAATGATCAGATACATGTGAGTATGGCCAGCATTTGTGTTCTGTGAATTACAGACAGCTTCTG
Source organism: Nanorana parkeri (assembly GCF_000935625.1). Classification (NCBI taxonomy): domain Eukaryota; kingdom Metazoa; phylum Chordata; class Amphibia; order Anura; family Dicroglossidae; genus Nanorana; species Nanorana parkeri. Next base: position 120,397 of record NW_017306352.1, on the reverse strand, counting down.
GAATGCAGTTCGGAGGCTGGTTTCCATATATTTTAAGCAGAATCTTTCTGCTCTTAGTGTATCTACAGGAAAGAAAAAGGTGCTTTATCTGAATGAGTTCATGTGCATCAGGCCCCCTTTTGAGTTAAAAAAGTAGTTGCTGTCATAAAGCCAGCTAGGGATTTAGTCTTGGGCAGAGCTACGCAGGAAAGACATGAGACCAGAATTTCATTTAACTTTCTCCTTAGCTGCATCCTGAAAGAGAGGGCACCTTTCAAACAGCAAATCTGCATTCCTGTCTTGTTTTCCTAACATCCATACTAACTAATCGTCTGTGTTAGAAACACTGGTGCTTGTTGCTGAATCAGGGTCTGCCATAAGGTGTAGAGTGCTAGAACTGCATCTACCAGGGCAGGAGGTAAAAGTGAATTCACAAACATTTTTATTTTTGTTTTATTTCAATATATTACAGAGCACAACTGTAACAGTTTCCAAACCATCATTTCACTTCCTGCATACGTTTTGCAGTCTGGATGAACTGACCAATTAAGGTACAGCTGTCCCAGCTAAGATACTGCCTCCTCTGCATAAATGTATAGTTAATGCTATAGTTGCATTATAGTATATAAATATACTCTACTTATTCCTCTATGAAGCATCAAAGGCTCTAATTTCCCCTTTTGCAGCCAAATTTTGATAATACCTATTTTATATTTGTTATATGTTATCATTCACATCACATACCTTGAAATAAATAAAAATTGCTGCATACATTTTTAGGTGCTTTTTGCTAGCTTAAAATTCCTACCTAGTTCCCCCTCTATGTAATGTTAAGGAGGGGACTGTGGGAAGTTATGTTTACTCTAATTAACCCTGTCTGTACTGTGCTGGCAGATTTCATCATCATTTGTAACTAGATTTGAACACTGTCTGCCCTAACAACGGGTGATCTAGAAGCAATGAGAGGAAGCTTAGTCTGTCCCTCAGTTTGTCCCCCTACTTTCACTTCCAAACTGCTCAGAGTAGCCTGAATTCTGCACAAAGGTCTTCAACAAAGAGAACTCTAAAAGATATGAATATTATTTTTAGGTATGCTGTGTGATTGGGAACAGATAACAAACATAGTGGGGGTTTCTCAAATTATACTGCAAAATTGGAAATACACTTTAAGCTAGACAATCTGCGGTTCCATTATCCATACAATCTCCTTTAGACCTAATAAAGCTTTGTGCTGTGAGGGCCTACCTAAACAATTCATTCAGTTTGCTTCCAGTCAGGAAGGCCCTTGCACTATACAGTTGATGATAGAGGGAATTGTACAATCAGATTGTAATCATATGGTGTAAAGTATGGTCAGCGTTACATAGACTAAACACAAACTGATTATCAACCATTTCTCATAGAGATGCTCTCCTTCATGCACATGGAAACATATATTTAAAAGCAATAGTTGTTTTTCAGTATTCGCCCTGTTCTCTGTTTTTCAACACAGGATGACGTTTTCTAAACACGATAGCAGAAATAACTATTTTGGAATGACTCTTGGTGACTACATAGGAGAACGAAGAGACTGTCAGCTAGAATATTTACCTTTTTTGGAAGTTTAGTAAATAGCATGTTAAGCCATTATCTTGGCATATCACGTTCCATATTTTCAATTTCCCAGATTACTTTCTTGATTCGCAAATGGTACTAGAATTGGCTATTTTTACATTTGCTTGGAGTTATAGATCGTTTTTAACCTTTTCAAGTCTACTAAAGGCCAATGACATCTCATACTGATCACAGTATTTCCTTATCACACACTGTCAATAATCAGTCTCTGATTGGTATGCAATTGTTCCATTGAATACTTAAAGTTTCTTCAGTATACTTAAAGCTTCTGTATTTGCCTACCACCTTTGGTTTTACTTTTTTCTCTACTGAGGGGTTCAAATCACAGTAGTAAAGTTAACCCTATTCTTAAAGTAGAACTTTGGCCTCCCATTAAAAAATGTGTGTAATTATACGTTAATCTGCACTATTTCCTCTTAATCCCCATGCAAATTCTTAAAAATACCTGTCAGTGAAGTCCATCTAATGCAGCTTCCTGTGATGGTGTGGCAACAATGCTGCACTGCTTCTGAAATCAAAGCAGAGTTGCCACTCTCATGTAGGCTGTGTCTGCTTGCACTACATTGGGATTGTAACAAATGTTGTAGGGGTGTGACAATTAGCATTGTCACTGCTGATTTGCAAGCCTGTAGCTTGTCAATGAACACCTGGTCACACAAAGTCCTAGCCGCTGCTTTCTAAATTGGCAGCACTGGTTCTTTTCCTGAAACCCTCCCAGAGTGAGTTGCAGTGTCTGGGAGGGTAAGCGTGTGAGACACAAATGAAGGACATTGGATTTGTCTCAGTCAGAGAAAAGGTAAAGGTAGTTTTGTGTTCCCTTTTGAGGCTAAATAAAGTTACTAAAATATCTGTGGAACAGAGATGTCAGTGCTGGGACAAGGGACACATATAGCTGCATTTTTAGAGGCTGAGATTCAGGGCCATGTAGAAAATAAGGATACCAGCAATAGAGGCTTGCAGACACCTAACCATCACACCCAGTTTATGACCAAAGGTAGGCAGACAAAACTCCAAATGACTAAGTTCAGGTGTTTCCAGTGAAGGGCACTGTTAATGTTACAGAATACAAAGACAGTTAAAACAATTATTATTATTATTATAAAGGATTTATATAGCACCAACAGTTTATGCAGCACTTTACAATATAAGGAGGACATTACAGTTACAATACAAATCAAGACAAGATGGTAAGGAGGACCCTACCCATGAGAGCTTACAATCTAAAAGGGAGGGGCAAGTGATACAAGAGGTGGTAGCTGTGTGGGGTTGAATTGTTTGACAAAATGATTATTCAGTGGTTAGTTTGTGGCAGAGTCGGCTTCCTTAAAGACAAGAGTTTTTAGGGATCGCCTAAAGGCAGTCAGAGTAGGAGATAGACGGACATGTTGTGGTAGGGATTTCCAGAGGATGGGAAAAACTCTAGAAAAGACCTGGAGGCGAGCATGGGAGGAGTTGACGGATCTAGAGAGCAGGAGGTCTTTGGAAGAGCGGAGGGGATGGTTAGGGTGGAACTTTGAGACAAGGTTGGAGATATACCCGGGGGCAGAGTTGTGGATGGCTTTGTAAGTGGTTGTAAATATTTTAAATGTAATCCTTTGGGGTGTTGGGAAGCCAATGGAGGGATTGCCAGAGGGGGGGGGGGGTTTGCAGACACTGATTGATTGGTAAGATGGATGAGTCTAGCAGCAGCATTAATGATAGACTGAAGGGGGAATTGCCTGTGTAGAGGTCAGCCAATGAGGAGGGAGTTGCAATAGTCGAGACGAGAGATAACAAGCGAGTGGCTGATGTTTGTGGTTTCAGTGATTAGGAAGGGGCGTATTTTGGAGATGTTACAAAGGTGAAGGTGGCAGGATTTGGATAGTAATTTGATGTGGGGCAGAAAGGTAAGGTTGAAGTCAATTGTGAACTTTCAATCTTGTGGCAACAGTTTGGACAAGGCCACTTTTTCAGCATGACTGTGCTTCTGTGCAAAAAGCCAGGTCAATAAAGACATGGTTTGACAAGTTTGGTGTAAAGAAACTTGAGTAGCCTGCTCAATGCCCTGACCTCAACCCTACTGAACACCTTTGGAATTAATTGGAATTAGATTTTTAATGAGATTAGAGTTTTCTGAGGTTATTAAAGGCATCCAAACACTAACAAACCATGGCCCAGTGCAGACCTAACCCTGCCATTGTTTGCAGTGCTAGAAGTTCCAACCACTCAAACATATACACATCAAAAGAAAGCTGTATTTTATGTACACAGTACAATGACAGATTTAACCAATACAATGAATGCAGCTGATTACTGAATTTACAGCTCCCTTTCCCACTGATATAAGGGGGAATCTCAGTTTTACTATATAATGATGTCGCAAATATATTCAGGGGTTTCTGGTTTTCCTAGAAATTGACTTAAATTGAGTCAGAAAAATATGTGTCAGGATCCTGGAAAAAAACACACTTAGGTATTCCCCACTTTAATTTCACCACAGGCAGTAAAACACTTCATTGTCTAGGTGCACAAGAGGCACATATTTCATATTGTCATACACAATAGATACGCTGTAATTAAAATTGGCAGGAGAATAACAGGGAACTGGCAACACAGCCATGATCTACGAGGAAGTAGTTATTTTTAGGTTCTATACTTTAGAAGCCCAAAATATGTGTGGTCACTGAAGTCTTAACACAGAATCCGAGAAACAAGTTGTAGCAGGAAGTATTAATAAGAAATCGCCCGGATCAGAGTCTCCACTTAAAAATGTACTTTTACAATAAAGTATTAAAACACTGCACAGAAAACTCACTGAAAGCCTGCCTGTTTGCTTAACAGCTGTTAATGTGGAAAGACTCTGGTTTATATACCCAGAGGTATAAAGCATTAATGAGAACAAAAATAAAGTTAAGGCACTAATGGAGAATGCAAACAAGTAAAAATCTCTTCCAATCTGACTGGTATTTAGTAATAGGATGTACAGCGGTATACTGTATATACCATAGAAAATTTCAGTTAATGATCAGCTACATTTCTTTTTTTTTTTATACAATGATAAAGAGTTAATCTCTGGTCTGTATTTTAATAAAATATTGTAATTTTGTTACAATATCACAGGCGCTTTCTTTCTTTTACTTTGACATCATGCTACCTGGAGGAGGCCCCATGCTCTTTGTGGAGAGCTGCCATCCCTGGTGTTAGATAACATTTATAAAAACAAAAGTGTATTTGTTCCTTTAATGTGGTAAAATTCCAAAATCTTAAAAACATTATGGCAACTATATCGATGATTAGCAGTATGAGGTATATTATGTACTGCACAGTACTTAGTAGAGTGGTCAAGCTGGTGTTTTCTGGGCCGCATGAGGTCCTCTATAGCCCTTAGTGGTTTAAGGATTTGCAAAACAAAATAATGCACCCCCAGCTGTGCTCCAGTTCATAAGTACATTTCCTTGAAAAATGTTGAAACAAAATACTTCAGGAAATGTATAATGGACACTTTCTCTGGGATCACATATTGCAGATTGCACGTTTTACTATATTGTTAAATTTCGAAGCTCCATAATCTTTTTCTGGAATTAAGTAGGCGCAGCTTTCAGTAGACATAACGCAGCCCCCTCCACAATTCAGTCCTCTTATTTCAGCCCACTGTTTCATCTGAGTTTGACATCCCTGCTTTATTTGGCACAGAGTGGAACATTGTGAAGTATACAATGTACAGTACAGCATACAGAGTGTTGCAGTTCAGAGTATGTAACTGCAGACCATGTTATGGTGTGTTATGGTGTGTGGCAGTCCAGAGAATGTAGCACACAGTGCAGAGCATGGAGTGTGGCACACCGATGTAAGTCATGTACAGCATGATGCATGAAATGTGGTGCTCCGAAGAAGTGCATGTACAGCACAGCTTATGGAGTGTGCCTGTCAGGAACCCAGAGCCAAGATTCATGCTCCGTGGTTTGTGCACGCGCCCGGTGCAGCCCATAGAGTTGTACCAGATGCAGCGTCTCTGCATGGACGTGTGCGCGCTCGTGTGCATGAGCGTGCGCATTGCCGCATGCGCACGAGCATGCGTCAACATGTTTTTTGAATGTTTGGCGCCCTCTGGACTATAATACTTTAACTACCGATCCTCCTATGCTGTCAGATTTGTCAGCTTCCCTGTGTTCCTGTATTCTGTTCCTGATCTGATTATCCGTTACTGACCTGTCTTGGCTTGACCTTCTGCTTCCCTCCAGTGTTCTGACCCTCAGCTTGCTCCTGACGTTTGTTCCTGCCTCATCCCTGGTACTGCATTGCCTGCATGTTGATGACCTCCGCCTGTCTTGATGATTCTTCTGTATCTGTTACGTGTTTGGATCTTCATCCATCACTGCATCTACTGCTTGGCGGATTCATTATCTACTGACACTCCTGCCCCTCTGTGCCCTGGTGCCCCTGTACCCAATCCAGACAAGATGGTAAGGAGGTCCCTACACATGATAGCTTACAATCTAAAAGGGAGGGGCAAGTGATACAAGAGGTGGTAGCTGTGTGGGGTTGAATTGTTTGACAAAATTATTATTCAGTGGTTCGGGACCGGAGCTATGTGAGAGGCCGCCCTTGTCACTTCAGACTCCTCAAAGGTATGTGACAGTGCCAGTCCTACCTATGGAGGAGAGTCCTACTGCACTCCTTACTGGTATGTCCCTTGCAGTGGGTGCTGAAGTGACTGGATGGCGCCTCTTCAGATTCAAGTAGTAAAGTATGTCACCAGCACACTGTGGTTAAATCTTCAAGAAGTGATCATTTTATTGATTGGCACACATCTTGTCACATAGTTACATTTCGGGACCACTCAGGGTCCCTTCATCAGGCATGATGAAGGGACCATGAGTGGCCCTGAAGCGTAGCTATGTGACAAGATGTGTGTATATCAATAAAATGATCACTTCTTGCAGATTTAACCACAGTGTGCTAGTGACATACTTTACTACTTGAGTCCCACCTATGGGGTGCAACTACTGAGAGCACACAGCATTCATAGAGTGTGGTGGTCCACAGCAGGTAAAGTACAGCATAGCATATAGTGTGTGGTGGTCTACAGCGCAAGAGACATGAAATTAACAACATCAGTTCACACCTACATGGAGCACAAAGCAACTGTCTGCCACCAGGCTAATGAGGAACTCAGTGCAGCACAGAAACAAATTAGTTGTATATTTTGAGCTGAGAAGTGGCATGGAAACCCCACAGTTAGGCCATTAATGTTGATATAAAAATAAATTAAAAAGGTATGAATGTTATTCCTAGCTCTACTATGAAAACAACATGAGGAAATGTGATTTGGGGTAGTTAATCATGTCAGATATACTGTATCTCCTATCAACAAAACTTTAACTGTATTGTATGTTTCTGTATTTCCTACAGAACTGTAAAACTATAATGTAACATACATTGGGACAAACAATACATTCACAATCTTGTAGTATGGAAGTAGATAAAACAGAATTTTTACTTTTGAATGCTTGGCCTTTTAAAGCAAACACCTTCTCATAATTCACTAAGCTAAATGAACATTCTCTTTGTCATCTTTAAGAGTCTGGAAAATGAAAGACAGAATCTGATCGGTGATCAAAGGCAACTTTTTCTCATTTTTTTATTGCATTATTTAATTTTGTTCTATTAATCTGTAACCTTAACTGTAAACGTAACCCCTAATCTAACACTAATTAACCTCTATTCTGCCTTCACACCTCATTTTGAGCTGGAAAGTCTCTGCACCGATAGCATACAGCAATAAGATCCTGGTGACTGAATAAACTGAATCTAGTGTCTTTTTACCCGACGTGACCCCATCTTTTATATTTTACCAAAAAATTGGGTAATAATAAATGTTTTATCATTTAATATAGGGGAAACTGTTTTTTTTTTTTTAAATGTTTGGTAATTTTACCTTAATATAGTAAAAAAATAAAAACCCCAGTGGTGAATAAATACCACCAAAAGAAAGCTCTATCTGTCCCCAAAAAAGGGTATAAAATTCATTTCAGTACAGCGCTGCATGATGGAATAAATGTCAGTCAAAGTACCGCAGCGCTGAATACTGAAAAATGGCCTGGATGGGAAGGGGGTTTAACACCGCGGATGTCAACTGGTTAAAGTGAATTTTTATTTTTTTTACTGGGTACCCACAGAGGGCAAAGGATTAATTATCAATATAGCCTGTTAGCTTTTCCTCATTACTAACATATCATGCCTTTTTTTTTTGTGAAGAGGTGGCCATCTTGGTAGAGGAGCAGAGCTTTTCTTCTGCATGTTAAAGCTGCCTGACGACTGGTGATCTGTTGATTGGTGGGATAATTATCAGGAAGCAGCAGAAGAAAAAAAGGAAGCACAGCTGCACAAAGTGAAAAACCAAAAGCAGGGAGAGCCTTGCACTTCATGTACCCCTGTACTGTACAGCTATCTCTCCAGTAAGAAGAACAGTGAGCAGCACAGTAATAACATCGCTAAATCTCACTCCAAATTTCCTGAGACTAGAAGTCATCAGTACCTTAGATCAGATGTTCTCAACTTGTGTAACCTCAGGACCCACATTCGTCCTTGGTCATTAAGTCGCAACCCAAGTCTGCAATGTCTGCACTGCAATGGAACGCACTGCATTAGGGTACCGCACGTTCCGGTGCGGGCGTACGAACTGTGGATGGGAGGTGCGTTTGGGGTACCATTCAAATTAATGGCAATGCAACATACCTCCCACACCAGAATGCACGGTAGGTGCGATTGCGTGGTACAGTGCGTTAATCGCATGGTACTATGTGATTAACGCACTGTACTAGTGCGAATGGGCCCTCAAGAACACTGACAGACACATTCTCACACACACACCAAAATATATATATTTTTTTTTTTAAGGTCCACCCAGTCTCCCTACCTTACAAGCACTGGAGTGGATCCTCAGCCTGGGGTCCAGTGTGGGCTGCTGTGCCGTGATGTAGCTCCATCCATATGTGCATTGCTAGTACAGCTCCCTTGCGTGCCCTGTATAGGTGACGGGAGCCAGAATGTGGCATCACTCCGGTCTAGGCACCTCTCTTGGACACGTGAGGGAGATGTAAGCAATGCACGTATGGCTGGAGCTCTCTCGTGGCCATAGCCCCATCCCACCTCAAGCTGACACTGGGCACCAGACAGCATATTTTGAATGGCTGCTTGGCACGAGAACTGATGGTGTTGCGATAGGGGGAGACTGAGGAGCCTCTCACCTAAAAAAGTGAAAGGCATGCGGCGACCCACTGGACACGAGCTCGCGACCCACTTTTGGGTCACGACCCACCAATTGAGAACCAGGGCCTTAGATGATCCCGCACTGCAGCTATATAGCTATGAGCTTAAAGAGCTTACATAGAGTGCCTCGGCAAAGTCACATGTCAGGAAGTGCCCTGCAATTTTCAGATGGAAGAAAAAAGATTTTACAGGCTACTTCTTGGCAACAACCAAAATTCTAAGGTATTCCCTATAAGACAGCAAATATTTACTTTTTAGCTATAGACCCACTTATTAATGCTATGAAAGAAACATCCCTCAACATATATTGGAAAGATTTTAATAAGCACAGTCCCACCTGCTGCCTGCCCTTTGTGTTGCAAATCACCCAGAGCTTGCACTCACTCCCTACTACATGGCTGCTGTGTGGGGGATCTTCCTGAAATAGTCACATGGAGCAGTACCAGTGTTGTTTTGCTGTAAGTAGAAAAATTGCATAAAACAACAATGAGCCAATCTCCCCCATACAAGGAACCCATATTTGAACTTCTTACTATCAGGCTATACCTGGCGGGAGTGCAACATTTCCTTGCGTTAAGTTACCCGGATAGGCAGTCGGTTTTTGCCGCACATCCCGTACGAGCCATTCTTAAGGGCATACAGAAGTCCGGTAGCCAGTCATCCAGCACCAGGTTACCTATCTCTGGACGGTTGTTTAGGGGAATGTCCTCCATGTTGGACAATTCACCGTTCGGGGCGTTGCAAAGTTTAGTCATAAAATCCGCCATCTATTTGACTTTCTATGGGTTTTTAAGGCCAGGTGAGGTTACCGTGTCCAGTTCCAAATCTTACCCGGTGCTCAAACAGAACTTGGTTAGGTTTCCTGAATATTTCCTGTTGTCCCTTGAACGCTGCAAGACAAATCAAGTAGGAGCCCCCACGGAGATAAAGCTGTTCCCATCCGGTAATGCTTGGTGCCCAGTCTCTGTGTTAGATTGCCTGATGGATAGATTGTCCCTGTCTCCCCCGCATGGGCCGCTGCTGCCCTTTCTTAATACCCCTCTGTCGTCTCAGCAATTCATCTCGCATGTTCGCTTACTTCTGAGGCAACTGGGGGTTGACCCTAGATGCTATTCCGGGCATTCATTTCGTATAGGGGCAGCCTCGGCAGCTTCCAGACACGGAGTACCTGCTCATGTGATCAAGAGGTTAGGCCGGTGGAATTCGGCTTGTTTTAACAGGTATATTCCAGACCCACATGTTGAGATGGCTAAAGCTTTTTCTAACTTGGTGATGTAACGCAGGTTATGAATAAAAATGTTTTCCTAAAAGTTGTAGTTTTGCCCCCTTATTTGGTATACTGTCCAACCAGACCATGGCACACCTCAGGTCAGTATATTGTGAGTGTATGTTTTATTCCCAGGGACAAGTGGTGGAACGTCTAGGAGTCAGAGGCTGGCACTGGTGGTATCAACTCGGGAAAGTTTCTACAGACGCAGGTAAGCAGACTCTGATCACAAATATATATATGGTTTATTTTTATTTTTCACTTTTTTCACACACACAAAACAATTATTTTCATATACCGTATATATTTTTTTTTAAAGAAAAGTCAATTTCTCCTTTAAACTTATGTTCTGTGCTCTACTGTGTTGCTTTTACTTGATGCCATTGTCTGTATTTCTTTATTTCTGCTGCAGTCTAATTTGTAGTACTAGCTGGTTATTTACTATTAAATAATAATAATAATAATCATAATAATGTCAATGCATTCACCATAATTCAGTAAGACTCTACATAATCACTTTCTAACACTGCAGTAAGTCGTCCATAATATATACATAAGCATGATGTGAAATAAAGGTCAGGCAATGTAAAAAATAAAACCTGTGTCAGTCAAAAAAAAGAAAAAATACCAATTTTTCTTTGACCTTTGCCAATGCAGATTCCCAGCACAGCACATGGAACCCCAACTGGAACTTCATTTAAAATGAATAAACAAAGGAAAGAAAACCTTCAGTCAGTATTCTGTTGCCATGGAGACAGGATGGATCCCTCTACATTGTGTCACTCAAGATATGAGCTTCAGATCTGTGCACATTTTCACCTAGATCCTCATGGCAACTCAAATTCCCTGAATTTAGGATGAGCACAATTGCTGTACAGTGCATAAGCAGTGGATTTTCTTTATTCCCAAAACAACATATGAGTACTACATTCATGATTTAAAAAAATTTAAGCGCAACTCAGATTTTGCATAAACAAACAGAAATGATAATAATAATACAGTAGGAATACATTTCCAGCACAGATCCTAAAAGCTTGTTTTTTAAATACATTTTATTAAAAACTTTGCTACATGCAGTAGGATTGGCATCCTTGCATTGCAGCAGCTCTGGGGTTTTGGGTTCAATTACTCCAGGAAAACCAACATTCTAGCATGTTAATTGTTTTCTGACCTTGGTGACCCTATGCTTTGCATATGTTTACACAAGTGTGTTAGGGACTATAAGTTCCTGAAGAGCAGTTACTAATGGAATTTGTTCTATGTACTCTGTAATGTAAATAGGTAATGTTGAGCAGAGGACAAAGAAAACAAAGGAAGAAGCGCTACGACCAGATGAGGTATTAATGCCAATGGACAGGATTGAGAAATGGCTAGAAATGACGGTTTTGCCTGTTGCTATAGGTAAATGTTCACGGTGTCTGTTTCACCAAGCATAGGTGTCTGTTTCACCAAGTCTGTTTTACATATGGCATACATATGGTCCAATATTTGAATACTGATTCCACAATTATTTAAATGCAGTTTAAGTCCCACAATGTCATAATGAGATAGCTCCAAAGTGGTAGTTGGCACATTGATGTTTCTCAATGCATTTGGCCATACATGGCTTCTTCAGGAGGATGTTATGACAAGTATAGACCTGTAGAAACAAGGACATGGACTGAAGCTATAGAGGCATGTCTGGACATTGGCTCCCCCCCAGGGGGCCGCAGGAGAGGCAACCACCACGCAAGGAACATAACAGCAGAAGCACATCTTATGCTGACATGGGCTTGGCGCATGTCCAAGGGAGTAGTGGGAGTCTATGACATTTCAGCATAGGACGTGCTTCTGCTGTCACTTTCCTTGTGCGGTGGTTGCCCCTCCTGCTGCCCCCTGGGGGAAGCCGGCATCCGGACGTGCCTCAATAGCTCCAGTTCATGTCCTTGTTTCTACTGGTCCACACTTGTTGTAACATCCTGCTGAAGAAGCCATGTGTGGAGAACCGTGTTGAAGAAACATCAATGTGCTAACTACCACTTCGGAGCTATCTCATCATGACATTGTGGAACGCAAACTGCATTTAAATCATTGTGGAATCAGTATTAAAATATTGGACCTAATGTATTCCATATGTATTTCATGGCTGACTCTCTGATGTTTAAAGCTACTGTAGTTTTAATTGTTATTAAATAAGTTTACTTTGTTTTAATTGAAGGCCTTGTTTGCATATATGTAAAGCCCCTACCAGGCTATATGCCTGTTTTGTTGTGTCTGTACTATGTACTCTGTAAAACACTGCAGAATATGTTGGACCTATAGAAATATTGGGATAAAATGGGGTCCAAGAGAACTTTTGCAAACGTTTTTGTGCTCCTGATATGCATGTTCCAATTGTTCATCACATTTGTAAGAAAGCATTGGACTAACAGCAGGAAAACCACATGATTATCTGTGCTTATGAAAACAAACCCTTAAGGGGTATATATTCACTGCTAGGGAATCATCCTGGTGCATGTGTTTCAAATTACGGTATTGATTCACCTGCTGTGAATGTTGCTGAATGTCACATTCACTGCCTTATAAATATGCCCTTTAAGTAGACTTGGTTGTTTTTGTTTTTTTTTCTTCAAAGGAGTTTATCACTGGCTTTTGTTTACTATAAAAGCATATGTAAACCCAATCATTAAAATTAGGGATGCACCGATATAAATCGGCCGCCGAAACATATCGGCCGAAAATGGCACTTTTGGCATAATGCCGAAAGAGCCATGTTTCGGCCGATACATCGGCACATCCGTATTTTCGGTTTCGTTTCGGTTTTAAAATTTCCATTTCGGTGCACCTCTAATTAAAATGTTCAATCATTTTTAGGATTATCATTATTATACAGGATTTATAAAGCACCAACAGTTTGTGCAGAGATTTACAATATAAGGGAAGACAGTACAGTTACAATACAATTCAAGTCAAAATGGTTAGAATGTTTAAAATTAATTTTCAATATGTTTTAATTTGCAGTTTCCATAACATTAATAAAAGAGGATCCTGTCATGAACACCTTGTTTCGGAAATTTCCTGTTATAGGGTGACAGCCTTCTGTCCCTTTCTCCCGATTGTACTCTTGTGTTGCCACCCCTGCACCCCTTTGCACCTCTGATAGAGACTAAAAGTGGCCATGCCGACACACATTGAACAGGCATGTTTTGCCATTGTCACTATAAGGAAGATGATCCAGAGTAATGATGTGTAGCCAACACTGGAGCGTATGCAAGCAGACAGGAAGTGGCTGAAAGAGGCTGAAGGAAATCACAGAGATGGAACAATTTGAAAGCAGTATTTCATGGGGGAAACAAACATGGCAACTGTTTATGATACACTGTGTACAGCACACAATAAATGTCATCCTGTTAAGGTTTACATCTACTTTAAAAGAGAGCTATGGGGTAAGTGTTTTCCCCCATAGTTCTCTTAAGGGTCATGGGAGGACATAAACTAGCATCCTCCCATGACCCAAAGCTCACTATATAGCAAGCTACAGCTCGCAATATACTAAGACCGCCGCAGCCGGGACGGATCCCGACATTACTGTTGAGATCCACCCAGCTGCGTGAGTGACAGCTTATTTTCACTTAAAAAAAAGATCCCTTTGTATTTGTGTGTTTTGTTGAGAGGATAGTTTTTATTCTAATAAATACTTCTGTTTAAATTACAAATTGCATTTTTCCTACTAGAACGCAATTGGTATTGTACTTTTTAGCTTGAAATAAACATGCCACTTTTAAAAACCTGATTAATTGGATACATTAATAAAATGTGGGTACGTAGAAGTGCTTAGACAAACCTTGGCATTTCTTCAAAGGAACACCAGGAGCCACGAAACATGGTTTTAATATAGAAATGATGAATTCTTATTGCTTAACTTGAAGGTTGACCCAACTCTATTGCACTGATGAGTTGGGAGATGCAGGAAAACGAAGGGATGGGCCAGAGCTTGACTTCAGCATGGAAGGTTGGAATTTGCATGATATAGTGTCAACGCTTCAAATGTTTAAACTTTGGTGCCAGCGCCTCTAGGCATTTCATTTGTGTAACAAGTTAAGCAGGTTTTAGAAATGGATTGGTTATCTTAGGTGGTTTGAAAGCAAACACTGGGGAAGGCTTAATTGTTTATATTGCTTTACCGATTATTATTATTTAATTTTCAATTAGTTGTGTCATGTTCATCGTTCAGTGCCCAAATTGTGACTATTGGGTTGATTAATTGCAAAATATGTCCATTCCTGACTGCATCAATGGGGTCCAAGTTAAAAGAAATTATTTATTAAAGGCAAGTAGGCTGCTCACTTAAATTGGTCATACACAATGTGAAATTTGGCCAGTTCTTCATGAACTGGGTGCCGTTGTCATCACCCTTCCAGTCGGCATCCCGATTGATCAGCTTATCGAAGGAACCAGTTGGAAAATCTTTGCAGCAAGCACCGTTTGTGCATCCTGTCAGCGGCCGGCAAATACAAAGGAAACAGCGAGGGATTCCTTGATCAATGCTCATAAGCGTTGGTGGAGAAATCTGTTCTATTTTTTTTTATCATTCAGCCTATGGGTTGGCCAGTTTTCGCAAAAGAATTTTCACTTTGCAAGGGAATTTTCCCTTAGCTTAGTGAATCGGGGGAAGCTCTGCTGACTTCCATCATCCAATCATGTGCATGCAAAAATACTGTTTTTTTATTATTATTATTTCCTTGCACGTGATTGGGTATTCTTTGCAAAGTCTATTTTCACCACATTCACTAAAGTAAGAGAACATTCCCTTGCAAACTGAAAATCATTTTGCTAAGTGAGCAGTCTATTTGTCTTAAATAAATCAACATCAATGTGTCCTATTTCTTTTAACGTGGACCTCAGGAATGGACTTATTTTGCAAGCACAAGGCAGTTTCAGGCAACCAAGTTCCATGAACACCCCAAACCTATTTTTTGGTGCAGTTGTGTATCAGATTTGGAATAAAAAAAATGGAAACAAAATTACATAATCCTGAAGTATTCCATCTAGTACAATTTGTATTTATCATTTAAAAAAGGATAACTCTCAGACACAAAGGACTATTTCTTACATCATGCTGCTAATTCATAAATAAACTTGGCTGAAGATCTCAGCATTTTAGCAAGATATTTGCACTTAAAAGAACAAAATGACTAAAGTTGATTTATAAGTATACTCTTCAGTACAAAGAGTGAAAAGAAACAGACGTATGAGAAGAAAAAAAAATCGTAATAATAATTTTTTTAAAAAGCAAGTAAGTACAAAAAGAATTTGAATTTAAAATAGAATAAAGAATAAATGGGGTGTGTGAAGGATAAAACGAGGGAGTGGGAAAAGGCAATGAGAGGTAATTTGAAGGACACAAAGGGTCACAGCCTTGATACTTTTTCCCATGCTAATAGAAAAGAAAGAAAACAAATACTCATCCATGGAAAGTAAAAAGAATAAGAGAGGCTCTAGAATATGAAATCCCATTCTCACAGTTCACACAGCTGATCAATCCAGTGCTTGAAGCCTTTGTAAATGTATAGGGTGCAAAGACGCTAAAAGCCTATTCCAAGCAGGACTCACAACTGCTAAAGAGAATGACATAACAGTCAGCAGTTTATGGGTTTTTTTTCATCATTCTCTCTTTATTGAAAGGATGTGATTTGTATGAGCTGAATTCTAGAGAAAGAAAAAAAATTCCCTGAAAGAAAAAAAAAGTCTACCATACTGGGACTGATAATCTAAAGCAAATGATCAAGAACAAGAATTCATTATTATGGTATGCTTACAACTCTGTTTTGAAAATGGGGCCAGGTCAGACCCGAAACGATGTAATGGTTTGAAGAGCGTTTGTTATAACTACTGATATGCTGCATGTTGAGGTGTGTAGCATTAAAAAAATAAAATGTATGCTAAAGAGACCCTGACGCCAGACCGGTGATCTCAACAAAAATCGTCCCATAATATTATACTGTATGTGCATTTAACATACTTCATGCATGTTATTCCCCTGTAAAAGCCTCCCTCGTGTAGGCATCCAAAAGCCGTGAGACTGCTGCTATGTACATCTTGTGATGTCAGAAGCCTCAGAAGATTCAGAGCTGCCATTCAAGTGACACTCTGCAGTATTCCCCTTCTCCCCTCCCCCAGCAGCTACATAAAAGTATATGAATGCAGGCAGGGGCAGAGGAGCTGGGCCAGCAAAGAGAATAATTTGTACACCTCTGTTTTATTGTATGATTTTGTTTTTATAAACATATATAAACATATATAAAGGGATGCACCGATACCATTTTTGCAAGTACAAATACTGATACATTTTTTATTGTCATGTGACAGTTTTTCTAAAATAATATCCACTAATGATTTCAGGACAGTGATGGAGTGATGGGCCCGATCCCAGCTGCAACCCTGGTAGTTCTCATGAAAATGCCAAGTATCGGTACTGGTATCTAAACTGGTATTGGTGCATCTAGTTTTAAAGACGGTAACTTCTGTTTCTGCATTTTTTAATCAAACGTTGAGATAAAGTAGTCTGCACTGTGCCAATGTAGAGCAAAACAACAGGTTCATGGTAATCCCCCCCTCCCGCAAAGCACATACAGTACATTTAATTTGCTCCTTTCAGCTGCTTGGAGTGAGAAAAGGACGCCCCATTTAAATTCTTCCTTTTACAGGGGTGAATACTCTCTCACAACCCCCATGTGATAGCACTGGGCCAATCACCAAGTACCAGAACTGCCACATGAAATTTACCTGGGTGTACCAACTATTTTCTTGACTCTTGGCAGATAATAGGGAGCAGCAAAGAAGGAAGAATGAATATGTGCTGCTGGAGAGGAAGCATTAAAACAAGCCTGTTACTTTGCCTGCAATGGTGAAGCACAGGTTTGCATTAAGGATACATAGGTTTGCTGACTAAGTAAAACTATCCCGCCTTGAGTAAGCAATTCGAAAGGTTGCCAACTCATCCATTTAATTACCGATATTTAATATTTACACAGGCTCTATGCCTGATTAGATACTGGCTATATACAGGCAGACCTTGCACATGTTACGACTGGCAACAGGGTAAACATACAAACTGGTATTCCAACTGTACTTGCCATGACAATTCAGTGAAAAAAACTGTGGGGCTCTGTGATCCTTGACTTTTATATGCTGAGAAAAGCACCTCTGCGGTAGTGGGGGGGAAGGTGCTGCGACATTGACAAATATTGAGCATTTTATGGCGTCATAAATATCTGTGTGTCAGAGCGGGCGTTCTGTAGTGATATATAGGTTATAATTAGAATGATGCAATAAAACAACTCATACCCACAATTGAGAGACAAGCTTTTTTAGCAAACACACTGCAAGCTACTTAAAGCCAGTATCTGCCTTTTTGCTGTGAGCTACTACAATCTACTGCATTTTCCAATGTGTGTGTGTTGGCCTATCCAGGCTAATGCCTAAGATAAATCCAAGTGATATTAAACTCAAAATGTTTTTAAGCTATTTCAAATTCATGTTAAGATCACTTACAATGGATGCTGTTCCTTGGTGTTTCAAAGTTTTAGTTTACAGTAGAATCAGCTGGTCCCCTGAGCACTGGCCCTGATATCCTGTTTTAGGGTGGCTCCTTCACCTTGCAGGGTCTTATGGAGGCACCCTTGTGTATGAGTAAGCTGGGTGTGTCTCTACGAACACAGATACAGCAAGGCAAGCCCCCTCCCTGCTCATCCTCCCTTCTTCAAGCTAATAGATGGGGAGCTGCTGTAGACTGTTCTATCCCTTGTGATCTTGTACTCAACAGGATGTTCAGGAGAGCTGAAGAAAGTGACTTACATAGAACACTTACCTTCCAAAATGCTGCAGCAAACAACTTTGGTTAGCTCTCCTTTACAGAAGCCATACAGCTCCAGGTGAAAAATATTTTGTTACTTCTTCATTTTAACAGGATTAATTAACTGCCTCCCGGCTGGGTCGTTGTTCAAAAACTGGGCGGGTGTTTTTAACCGCCCCGCTGAGCACGCCCACTTGTGTGCGCCGCGCGAGCGGGAAACTGCCATAATGTAAAAACATGCAGCGATGCCTGTTTACATTAAAGCAATCCGCCGGCTATTGAGCCAGCGGATCGCTTGTAGAACGTGCCAGTATGTGCGCCCCCTCCACGGCCCCCCCTCCCGCTGGTCCTGAGTTCCACTGTGCCCGGTATGAGCCCAGGACCAGTATGGTGGATCTGTGACAGGGGATCAGAGGGAGATGGGTACACAACTGGTTAATGATCTCTCTCCGATTCCCTCTCCGGTGTCAGTATATTACATCACTTCCGCATTCTGCTGTCACTTTCCAGCTTCAGAATCTGAAGAGAAGCTGATAAAGCAGATCTCTGCTTCATCAGCTTCTTTGGGGGTCCCTATGTGACATTATGGGTCTTGGAGACCGCTGATGTCTCCATAAAGAGGACCTGTCACATCTCTTTGCTATCCCATAGGGCGGTTAATTTTGGGTATGGTAGTTTTTTGCAATTTAGCGGGTGCGCACAATTTTAAAGCTTGACATGTTTGGTGTCTATTTATCCAACGTGACCCCTTATTTTATATTTTACCAAAAAATTGGGTAATAAAAATTGTTTCCTAACATAATGTAAAAAAGTTTCAGTAATTTTTCCTTAATATAGTAAAAAATAAAAACCCCAGTGGTAATTAAATACCACCAAAAGAAAGCTCTATCTGTCCCCCAAAAATTGTATAAAATTAATTTCAGTACAGCGTTGCATGACGGAATAAATGTCAGTCAAAGTACTGCAGCGCTGAATACTGAAAAATGGCCTGGCCAGGAATGGGGTGTAAACACCTGGTCTTCGAATGGTTAATAATCTTCAGTAATTTTTAATGCACTTTCAATTTATTTTCAGTGAATACTGACTTAAAATTATTGGTTAAATTCCCAATGAAATGTGGTGCTGGCCACAGTGCTGAACCAGTGTTCCAGAAATATCACATTTGGAGAGATAGTTTGTATTCCTTTTATTTTATTCCCTAAAAAAAGAAACCAACAAAAAGTGAGTTTTTCTCTGGAGAAAGGGAAGAGGATATTGATCCTTGCCATGTTAACAGTAAATATGCCCTTTAGTATTAGCGAAAGAGAGTACACCAAAAAAGGGGTACCCCTATCAAAGCATACATGATCAATAGTTATTGGAACATGCAGCAATCAGCACAATCAGGGGCAGACTAACAACACATGGGGCCCCCGGGCAATACAATATTATGGGGGCCCCTTGTGCTCCACCCATATACAAGCCCCACCTACAAGCCCCATCTGCATAAAAATTATTGTGTTACAGAAATTATCTCTAAACACTTTTTTCAAAATAGTGGGCCAATTCACTAGAAGATTGGTAGGGAATTGGTAGGAAACTTTAAAAATGTATACCAATATAGGCAATTTGGAAAGTGAGCTAAATGGCAGAATGCACGGCAGACCTCTGACCAGCACCAATGCACAGCAGACCTCAGACCAGCACCAATGCATGGCAGACCAAAGACCGGCACCAATGCACGGCAGAACTCCAACCAGCACCAATGCACGGCAGACCTCCAACCAGCACCAATGCACGGCAGACCTCCAACCAGCATCAAGGCATGGCAGACCTCTGACCAGCAACACTGGACGGCAGACCTCAGACCAGAATCAATAAACGGCAGGCTGGGCAGTTAGAATGATGCTTACACAGTGACATCTCCAGGATCAACAAATACACACAGTCGAATCCCCGTGGGAAGTCACCCGTACACATGCATTAATGGCAGCTCCTAACATGCCAGTACATGGGTGAGTGCTCACCTTCAGCAGGTCCAGCGGCCGGGTGCAGCAGATGTGGAGGGTCCCACCAGGGGAAGATGTGGAGGTTCTCAGCAAGGTAGATGAGAAGGGTCTCAACAGTGGCAGATGTAGATAGTTTCAGCAGGGACAGATGCAGAGAGTTTCACCAGAGGCAGATGTGGTTGTTCTCAACAGGGACAGATGTGGATGTGCTCAACAGGGACAGATGTGGATGTGCTCAACAGGGACAGATGTGGAGGGCCTCAGCAGGGACAGATGTGAAGGGTCTCAGCAGGGGCAGATGCAGATTGTCTCAGCAGGGCAGATAAGGCGGGTCTTATCAGGGGCAGGTAAGGAGGGTCTCAACAGGACACCATTCCTCCAGTGGGGGGCCCGGGACCCCTGGACCAGCCTCGGGCCCTCGTGCAGCCGCACCAGCGGTAGGTTTGCCCACGACTGTACACCCCCCACCAAGCATAACACTTCCGCCATCTCTATGCTCTTTTTGGCCGTGCCACTGCCAAACTAGTAAATGTGGCTGTGTTAAAACGGCAAAGGCACTGTCTGGTGGGGCCACTGCCATTGCCGCTTCAACACAGCTGCATCTCTTAGTTTGGCAGCAGCGTGGCCGAAAAGAGCATGGAGATGGCACACACAGCTGTCTCTCCTTTCATATGGGCTGGAAAAGGCAGCAGGGGTGGCAGGGTCAGTGATGGGCCCCTTCCTGGCAGAGCCCAAGTGCCTGAATGGTCAGTGCACCCCTGAGCACAATCAATCTCCAGGTGGGGCATCCTTGTTAAAAACATGTTATATTTTTCAAGTGAACATGAGCTTTGTCCATGTGTCTCATAATAACAGGTTGATTTAACTGTCATCTTCTGGAGTTGCACATACTCATTTCCCTTTGCTCTTCCACTGCTCTGCTCAGATGCTAGGAGCAAAGAGAAATTCCGGGTACATCTATGTAAAGGGAGCATGTGACTCACTCCCCTGTTTTCCACACAACAGCACTGCGATGAAATGGGCAAACCACAGATTTATTTTGCCTAAACTTTTTTTTTTATCAAAGTGACTCTAAACTCGGGAGTTAAATCTTAAAAATGCATTCAAGTACCTTAACTATTAACAAAAATGTATCTTATCTGTGTATCACTCAGCTATAAATCCTCAAATCATCTCTGAATTGGTGCTGACACTGTCCTTCCTTCTGGAGGGTGGCTACTTTTGTTCCCTATGTGTGTGTAAAGTAACCACCGCTCCAAGCTCACTGCCGTGATGGACTACAATCACACAGTTAATTTATTAATTTCTATTGCGATTGTAGTCTTAGTTTCACATTGAGTCTCCTTTGAGAACAGGGTGCACGGGCTCTTGTTTTTGTCCACACTCCATAGCAGATAGAGTGTAACTGACCCACTTACCACATGGTCATTTGTAAACAGGCTCCCGCTGGCCCTTTAAGCGAACATTGTGATTGGCTTTCAAAGTGGTGATGTGATCGGGAACCCGTCCTACTAGCTACCATTAGTAAACATTGAACAGGAGCCATGATGTTCTGGGTGCTGCTTTAGTAGTGTCCCCTCTGCATACTGAACATAGGATGTCATTCTTCCCTCCTCTCCACCTTCAGTAAAACACCTTGTCTTCATTGAAAATAATAAAAGGCATTCTCCGAATGGTGGCAGTGTCAAGTGAGTGACTCCCGATGTTAAGTCCTGTATGTGTCCCACAACACTCCTGACCGGTATACCCCTTGTTAAATGGGTTAACTGGGTGCTGGAGGGGCTGTGGATGGTGCTGCATAAATCCAAGAAGTGCAATATGTCATCAGCACACCAAGGATCTGTGTCCAAAATGCCTTTGTTGATGTTTGAGCATTTTGTCAAGAAAATAGCAATGTTTCAGGGCCATGCAGGGTCCCTTCATCAGGCATAATATGACAATAGTGCAATAACATATAGCCGTATATACACACAGTAAACTTACAAATCACTAGTGAAATAAAAAAATGTGCTAAACGAGCAACTCCCTGTGTTCAGTGTGCAGTGGGGAAGGTACTGGAGTGGCACCCGGAAGATCACGGCTATAACTACCGGTACATGTAGCGCTGGCTGCTACAGTGATTTCCGGCATTTCCAGCAGCCGTCTAGACATCACGTATGAATACTTAGAGAATACTTACAGAAAGCCAAGGTTGGCCAAAGCACGTTTGCAAAAAAGATAAAGTTCTACTTTAGGTTGTGCATATACTTGAATAGGTGCATGCCTTCCATTACTTTCCTTTAATTAGTCTTTATAATTGTAGTGTTACTTTATGGAGTAGCTGAAAATAAACAGATGAAAGGTCTTAGAACTGCGGTCTGTTGGTGCCATTTTGACAATAAATTCTGTGTCGGTTTATAGTGATCTCTCAGCTATTTATGGCCTACCATAAAGCACGCAGGTATTTTGCTCTTTGCTATAATGCTGAAATCTTGCTCGGTGAGGGCGTTGTCACATAGCAGGACAAATTGCACAGCTTATCAGTGTGTAAATACATACGTCTCCCACCCACAAAGTCAATTGATCACTTATTTGTGACTTGATAGCACATGCTGCTCAGTGTCGAAGTTTCGAGCAGAACTATGATATGACTGTGCACTACAATGCAACCCCAGATTCACTAAAAATATGATTGAATTCAAATTAAGACTTGCCCAACCATTAATAAATATCAAAACAAATATGCCAAGTATATGATCCAGTGTATTTGGGTGTTTCCGGCTTACAAGTTGTCCATGGCCCAGTTGGTAAACTTAGGGCTTGACTTACTAAAGTCTAAAGATAGGAGAGGTGAAATGAACCTTGGCCTTCTTTAGTATTGTGAAGTGGATCTGTGTTTTTCAAATTCCCCGCCCATGATTGGATATGTTGAACGCTTTACTTCACCTTGCTTTTGCATATCAGTCCCTTTATCTATATTCCTAGTGCACAAATTTACACTACACAGGACAACTCTGGATGTGCTAACCTTGCACCATGGCCTTAAAAAGCATTAGCAGTCTGTTAATACCATTGTTACTAGCTGAGAACTTTTGCTAAATTAAATATTTTTTTTTAGTAGAATAGGGGAAGCGCTAAAACCCACATCAGCTTGTTATTGCTCAATGTTCTGAAATAAAGGGTGCCGAACCAAAAGGTGAAAAAGTCCAAATGTATCTAAATGTATAATATAGTTGCCTCCTATTCAGTGGTGTCACAAGGGGGGTGCGGGGGGTGCAAGCGGCCCGCACCTGTGTGACACCATTGGAGGGGGTGACACCAAAATGACTGACAGTCATTTTGGTGTCATTCCCTCTAAAAAGTCGGGCACTCGGTCATGGACTGAGAGCCCGACAGTGTCAGGGGAGAGGAGGGGACCCGGCGGCATACCTCGTCCTGCTGGGTGAACGTTCCCTCCTCTCTCTGGTCAATTAGACAGCCGCACATGCGCGATGACGGCATCACAAACGTGCTTGGTGACGTCGCGTGCATGCATGATGACGTCACGGCGAGTGTCACCCGGTCACCGCTACAGGTGACACCTGGTTTTGGGGTGCCCCTGCTCCCATTAAAGTTACAATATTGGAATAAATATATCCCGTTGACCTACATCTCCCCCATGCAGGCTCAGCCATGGGACGCCCCCAAATGTTCAGCAAACAGTAGACCGGGTAAATACTCACTCATAGCTCCCAAACATTCCTCACTTTTAGAAACTGTTGCTTTTTTGGAACCAAATCCCTCTGTGCCTCTTTCCTCCTCAGTTGTCCCTGTTTTGGGCTTGATGTATGGACCTCTATATTAAAAAAAAGAAATTTGTTGTACTGCACTAACCCTTTCCTACGACCTCCAGAAGGTGCATTTATTATTGTGAAACATCAGTATAAATGAAAAGTAAAGTTGTCTCAGTATACCGCGAGCAGCAGCTCACGGTATACTGTGGTGTCTCAGTATACCACAAGCTACAGCTCGCAGTATACTGAGCCTAGGGTGATGAAAGGACGCTACTTTGTGTCCTCCCGTTACCCTAAGGAGAACTATGGGGAAAAGCCTTAAACCCATAGTTCTCCTTTAAATGAAACACTGCTGAGTTAGACCATTAATTTTTGGTGTATTTATTCTTCATGCTGCACAGAACTGGGGGTGTGTCCTCTGCCTATACACTTTGTACCAAATGGTGTCCCTCTTTCTCATCTCATAAAGTTGGTAAGGTATGACTAAAGCTGGCCATACACAGAACGAATTTCAGCCAGATCTTGATATTTACACAAAATTTGCTCTGTGGGTGGCCCTGTTGGTAGCCTAAAACCTTGATCTTCAATCTGTAAATGAGATGAAAAGCCCAAAGTGAGCGCCCCTCTATTGAACTGTGAACTACTCCAGCAGCATAGATTGCAGATCCCGTCCTTTTTGCACCCTCCTCTCTCCATCTGAAGTGCCCAAGGTGACTGCCTCTTCTGCTTACCCCTCAGCCCAGCCCCTCAGCTACCACATAATAAGGAGTAAGAAGAACCTCACACAGTAGCTAGATGTCTCATTTCTCCTCATATATAAAGTGTATCTTTTTATTTTAATTACAAAAACTCTTAAACTGAGGCTCTGTATGGAGACATTTTAAGGTAACATTAAAGTCTGTTTGTTTTTTTTACCTTAATGCATTCTGTGCATTAAAATATAAAGCACCCAGTACCTTTGTCTCTGCCCCCATCCCCTTCCTTACCTGTCACCGCCACTTGCGATCCTCCGTTCCCCGTTCTTCCTGGTTTTGGGGGAGGATACTGATGGCAGAGGAGCCAGAGGCTCCTTCTGCCATCAATCAAACTGTTGGGCGGAGAGGAGGGGGCGTGGCCTGCTGCAGGGCTGTGTGTGTCTATGGACACACACAGGTACTGTGGGCACGAGCATGCACAGGTGCCTCCACAGCAGCTGCTTAGCTGATGGAGGCACCCGTGCAGGGGGTGGGGGGATGGGGGATGAGCCCTGTGGGTGGACCCACTAGAAAACAAAGAACTAAAAAATTTTAAAGAAGAGGAAAAGAAGATTCATGCAAAGGTGGGCCTCCTAGGTGGAAACATAACAAAAAAAATGATGAAACTTTAATATCACTTTAAATGCTTTGTTTACCTTTCTGACCATATTTCATGTTACACCCATATTTAGGATATAACATGAAACATGTTCAGTATGTAGACAAAGAGGACAGTTCCGAAGCCAAAAGGTTAAGGCCCCATTCACACTGCGCGATTAGCAAATCACGCGTTTGTCGCGCGATTTGCATTTTGTACGATATCACGCGATTTGTCGCGCGATATCGCGCAAATGCTTGCATTGAGCAAGCTAGAATCGCGGCAAAATCCGCTCCAAAAAGGGTCCTGCTGTAGCGACGCACGACCCGCGACAGCAGGACCCTTTGCCCCATTGCCAAGAATTGGAGAGCGATATCGCGCGGTAAATAGCCGCGATATCGCGGGAATTACAGCGCGATAAATCACTCAGTGTGAACGGGGCCTTAGGGCTGGAAGTCATGAAAGGCGTTTCAGGCATATATATGCATATTGGTGCTCAGCCTATACTTGGTAAGCATAAACCTTGTATACTCATATACAGAGATGATGACAAGTTATGATCAGTAAATTATTAGTTGGAATCAATGGACGGTTGCTGTTGTGAAAAATCCTCTACGGGTTTCGCCACTGCCGTGGCTTCATCAGGAAGAACATATGACTATAAGGAATCATAAAGTACCATTAGAAACATGTACAGATCGCAATCCCCAACCCCATTCTGCACCCCCCAATTACTTGAATTGTGGGGTTCTTTTCCCTGCAGGCTTGTTTGCCTTTTTGAATTTGGCTGTGCACCACTGCGTCATCCATTCACAAATCCTTTTAGAGGATCTGTGAATGGAGAAACTACAAGTCCCAATGGCACTTGCAGTTTCAATGGCATACAAGTGCAGCAACATCATCATACTTGTAGTCCATTGACACTCCCTTCTGTCAATGTTACTGCATGTCCATACCTCTGTATGGACACAGATGGGAGAAAGAGTCTGCAGGAGCCAGAGCATTGCACCCGCGATATACTGGCTCCTATACCAAAAAATACGAAATGCAGATTTTTGCTTTTTTTTCTTTCTTTTTTTTTGCAAAAGGTAGAATTATTTATTAGTATATTATTTTATGAATTTATGACCCTTAACTTTTTTCTTTTTTGCAAAAGGTATTATTATTTATTATACTATTATTTTTATTATTGTATTATCTTTTTTTTTTTTGCAAAAAAGGAAAATTTCCCTTTAAAAATGAACACAAAAAAAAAACAAGAGAAAAAAAAAACAAGTGATAAAAAAAAGAAGATAAGGTTGAATAGCTGTAGAGGCATGAATGAGATATTTTGTACACAAAACTGCCTCTCCAAAGCAATACGCCTTATCAAAAATCAACAGCTTAACCAGGCACAGCATTTACTGAGTTTGCTAATCTCCAGCATGACTGTTTGCAGAGAAGTGGTAAGCAATGTGCAATGCCGGCAAAGTCAATATTTACCACTAAATGGGACTTTGCATTAGCAGCCATGGATGAAAAGTAGTGTGGGGCTTGCTGCAGGGGCTCCATCCCCTCCCCCCCCCCCCCCCCCCCATTCCCCCCCCGGACCACCA